>NC_137081.1:68054819-68099819 GCF_951640355.1 Cnephaeus nilssonii | reverse complement strand
CGCACAACTGATATTTGCTTTCTGATACTTTGAGGAAGTATACCGTTTGGAGGCTTCAATTAAAATGCCAAAAGAGAGAAAGCAAATTGATTAACTCTCAAAACACAATTTATATTTTTTAGAAATGCTTCCCGGGAGGGAATTAACGTTATACTCTTCTATGTAAACACTATTTGTGCTGCATATTAGAAGTTTAATAAAAATGATATAGCACCTCTCTGTTAGATTTATAATTTGCATAGCAGTAGTGAATATGAGAATTTGATCAAAATGTTTCTCTGTGTGATAGTGTTTACAGGATTGTTGAAAAGAGGTGAAGTTTAGTATCTTCACTAAACCCCAGGAAGTCATTATGATGAAAAAAATATTTCAGGGTAGCTTAGTGACCCCCAAGAAGTTACTGTTTTGAGTTAGAATCACAGGATCTTAAAAAACAAAAAACAGGTGGCATATTTTGCAAACAGTGCTCAGCCTAATATTTAAAACAAAACAAAACAAAACTCTGGTAAGATTTATGATGAGTGCATATATTGCAATTCTTTGTATGATAACTCAAAGATGGAGAAGTCCAAGATTCAGCACTTAAGAAGCCCATTTCTTAAGACTGAATCTATCCCAAGTTTGTTCCATGGTGTCTGTGTGAGTTTTTTCTTTTTTTTTTTTTTTACCATTTTATTTTCCACTGTGGAATCAGCTGAGGATAGAGTGTGAGGAGTGACTCCGAGTTTCCTTTGCTTTTGTCAAACTGTGTCACAACTGTAAAGTTATTTTAACAGAGTTTATTTGCCTAGGCATTTCCTTTCTCTGGTAGTAGCGTAAGAGAAAGGGAAACAACAGTTTAAAATCTAAGCCCAGTTGAGCGAGTATGAGCGACTCTCCCAGCTCCCAGCCTAAGCAGACAGTTCAATGATAAGTTTGTGGGCTTTTGAAAAGCTTTTAAGAAGTAGTCACACATCTCTTTTTGGCATCTTTCATTTCAATTTTCCTCCAGCAACTGCAGTGGGAATTAGACAAGTTCAAAAGTTCTATTTTCTTTTTTTTTTCTTGGACCAGTCCTGCTGACTTTGATCACAGTTGATGCTGACTCAAATGGGGCGACTTTTGTGAATTCTTTGATACATGGTGTATTTGGTGTAAAAAAATCATTACCTTACCCAACATACAATCATTGAAGTCATTCATATGCTTGGCGGGATTAGCCAATGGTTTTCCTTGAAGTCACTACTGACTCCTCCTCCTTGGTCACCAACGCCCCCTGGGTTGCGGATCCTGCTCTGGCCTAGTCATTCGTGCCGGGGCCAGGGCGTAAGCCCCAGCACTGTATGGGAATGCAAACAAGCAGGTTTCACAACCAGCTGACACTGAGACTGGTGCTCCCTGTGCCAGACTCTCTCTACTGACTGCTCTCTCTCATCTTGGGCCAGCTGAGGGATCTGAGAACCTGCTGCAGTTAGAAAGGAGTCACCTGACTGCTCAGCGTCCCTTCCGTCTATTCTCAATGACCCACGCTCTCCCAGTCACCAGCAGCCGGGGTTTCCCACCGCTGTCCTGGCCAGAGAGGAGTCCCCAAAGGGTCCCAGGAGAAAGGCACCAAAAGAAATGCACTATCAGACTCTGTAGCATTTCTGTAACATCTCCATTTCCAGGGTCTCTTATGAGTCTTAGCTCTTTTCTTGCCCTACGTTTAGGAGGACCGGTTGTGATAATGTAATATGTAATAATAATACCTGGCATGTGTGCACGAATCTACTGACTATTGGATTAAGCCATAGTCAACACAGAGCCTGCTCACAGACATTTTTCACTTGATCCTCATAACAATATTTTGAAGGAAGAAGGAACAATTTTTCCGATAATGATTTTATAGGTGAGTAAATTGAGACTCAGACATTTTAACTGACTCTCCCCGAAACTGCCGCGTGTCAGAGTCCGGGCCTGATTCCTGCCTCCAGATCCTACCTGACTCCAGATTATATCGGTGCTCTTTTCATCACCTCTGAGGTACAAATCTAACATAGGATTTCCAGCTATTTAGCAGAGTATGGTAGTGTGAGTATAATATCCCTGTTTATCTGATTCGGAGGATGCATCTGTGCCTGGGCAGGACAGGGAAAAGAAGAGGAGGGAAGAACTAAGACAAGGTCAAGGGTGACTGAAGTAAAAGGTGTAGGAAAAGCAAGTCAGGTCTAAGGAAAAGCACCTGGTGTGCAATACGGTGCAATATGGTGAACGTGCGTTAGTGGGGTAAGTTAAGCCCATCACTGTGGGCTGGAATAGGTTTTTATCTTGTTTGGAGGGTGTTGTTTTTTTTTCATTTTTATAATAACTCATCCAAGTTGTATGCTGATCTATCATATTCACTCTCACCTCCCAATTTATTTGAACATTAAATTCAAATGGATTCCACAAATGAACAGTCAGGTGTGTATGAAAAACTCATTCAAGTACTTTTTTGGTTGACATTGTTTTCTGTGCCAATTAATGCTCCGTTGAGGATGTGAGGTTAGGTAGCCAATTAAAAGTACTGTTCTTCCCTCGATCATAGGGATATCCTTGAGGTGTTCATGCTGACACTGATTAGAGAACTGAGAAGGAATGTCACAGATTCTACACTATCCCTCGGAAACTGTGTCCCTTACTCTACAGGAACTTGAAACTGACCCCATACTGCCCATAGTTGCGGGCTATTTTCATGGCTTCTTTAATGTTATCTATGTTATACACACACCCACTGCCATCATCGCCACCACCACCACACACTACTTTACACTTTTCAGGCATTTTTATTTACAAAAGGAAAAGTTCAAATTGAAAATGTCAACCAAGTTTTTAATAACATTTGAGAATTACCTTACTATGTATTTTCATAATTGAAACAGAAACGGAGTAAATAGAAACTGAATTGGAAATGCTCACCAGCATCTGTTAGCATCTGGGAGAGACTTGTAGCAAGTTACCTGGCTTTTTAATAAGAATACATCCAGTTCTTGTCAGCTGGATGGGGATTAGTGGTATTGATTCATGTCACACTATTCACCTTGGCCATGACATAGATATACTGGATATTATGAGGCTGGGATTTCTAAAAAAAAAATCATCATTTTGTAATTTTGTTCACATTTCAACTGCTGGAAGACACAGCAAATACTTACATTTTATAAGAGAAAGAAAAAAAAAATCCTGCCCATTCTTCTGAAATTTAAGTAGGCAGCCCTTGAAAGATCACTGGGAAAAGTCTGTATTTTCTCAGGTTTAACTAAATAATTTATGCATACTTTCACTTTGGCATGATGAAGCAATTTTAGCCTTTAAAACCCACAACTACTCAGGAGGGAAAAGGTCTGGTTCCTGCACCTTAAATAATTTAAACATCCAGGTGGAAATGCTTTCAGCAGTGCCCCTTTCGGAGACAAAGGAAGAAGATTTCAGAATTTTGAGATACCAAGAATAAAGAATTGATAAAAGACATCACCTCGGAGGCATTTAATTTAGAATAGACATCCTGCCATATTTTTTGAATGATGTGGACCAGAGTGAGGAGTGGGGTGAAATGTCTGCTTGCCTGCTGTTTATAGTAAGTGAGTGCATAGACAGTAACATGTCAGCATAGCCCTAAGTCCTACAGGGACGTACATACACATATACAAATGGAAATAGCTATGAAATATAATATAACCCCAAAGCCCATGTCAGCCCAAGTCTGAAGCATTAGGTAACTACTAGGGATCTTAAGAAAAGCTGTGCTAACATATATTGTGCTTTATTTAATTCCTGGCTTCCTGGGTTATAGAAACGTGTATCTTTTGATACATAACTAGGTAGATTGGGATGAAGAAGAATGGGGAAAAAATGTCACTTCTCAAGGACAAACAGGATAGATGAAAATACTAAGATACTAGAGGAGGTCTTAAAATACAAGTGTGCGGTATAATCTGCATTCTGAGGCCCTGGCCCCTCAGACTTACATCAGATCTCAGAACTGCCGTGGGGAAGTTTGCTCCCCACTTGCAGGTCTGTAAGTGACATACTTGTAAAAGAGCGTGGGACTTGGAACGCAGCCCCTGTAGATTTAGAGCAAAGTTTATTAGCAGAAAGTTTTGAGGGCAAAAAAAAAAAAACTTCCTGCTGTCTTATACCAAAAAATGTGTAATGGCATTTAGTGTTGTAACTTCTTGTGGGAAAGAAAAACACCCAACAACCCATACATAAAGCACTGGGTGTTTTTTTGTTTGTTTGTTTGTTTGTTTTTCTTTTTCTTTTTTGTCTTTGTCACATCCAGATTTGATGGCTCATGTAAAGATGAAAGTCGGCTAAGGTACAAACTAAGGTAACAAAGCTGAAGAGTTGGTTTCCTTTAGAGCTGAGTGTGATAACAATTCTAGAGGAAGGGTGAGATGAAATCTTGCTATGTATGTATTCTTGAAAATGAGCAGAGGCTTCATCCTTCCTAAAGGAAAAGAGGTCTTCCATATTCATGAATGTGAACTCTCCCAAACTTTTGGCCCTGTGCATGATGGGCTTGTAACACACTGGGTCCCCTAAAGAGAGATCCTGGAGAAAATAAGAAGAAAGGTTACCCTCTGAGCCAACAGGAAATGTTAAGCTTGGCCAGGGCCGCAGAAAGGAGGGTTTGCCGAAACCAAACATCACGTCCAGAACAAGGTCGCTGTGTTAGGATGATTTCATTCCGCCTGCGAAGCTGGATTTGTTTTTGCTGTGGTGGTGCGGGTGAGGGCCACCTAAGTGACGTAGATTAGAGATATGGCATGGGGAAGAGTGATATTAAACCATGTGCTGTTCAGGGATTTCAGATATCTTATTCTCAATAGACTTAAGGAATCGAACGTTAACAGCTAAGGCATGGACTGTGAATGGTGGCCCAGAAAAGGGTTTGAAGAGGGGTGGATGTTGCTGTTCTTTTAGATCATTTTCTTTTCTTCCTTTTTTTTCTTTTTCTTTCTTCTTCTTTTTCTTTCTTTCTTTCTGGTCATCCATTGACTTTAATTAAGCCCAGCCAGCCTCTTAAGCATGGGAAAGTTGGAGAACTTTTTTGTTTAAAGTGACCTTGTTCCCAGGGCTTTCCCTACAACTTCTCTCAGCTCTGTTGCAAGGGTGAATATTCGCATTGCTGCTCTGAATCTCAGAGCAGGGTACCTGGCATAAACAGAAAACCTTCATCTCATCCGAAGTACAATCCTAAGAGCACTTTTTTTTCTTTAAGGAAAAAGAAACCTTTTTCCATAATCCTGCTAGTTATACTTCTTAACTGTATTGTTTTAAGCCAATTAATTCCAATTTTAAAATAATGAAATTACTAGCAGGGACTCTAAACTTCTTTTAGTATATTAAATTGGGCAGATTGCTTCTCTCCTTCTAATTATGAATGTTGCAGTTACAAAAGAAACTGTCATTTTGATAGAGCAAAAGACAATCTGTCTGCCAAAAATGTCCAACCATAATTCTAAAAAAAAAGTCACCGGCATCAAGAACATGCTACTTTGTTTGATGTACTGTCTTATTGGAAACCTAATTTGCTTTCAGCCTCGGAGACAACACATAACATAAGTTTGTGTGACTAATTTTTTCTTGGAAATATGAGTAATTAGAATTAGGGGCCATTTTCATAGCAGGAGTGGACAGGTTTTTAAAAAATTCAAACTAAGGGCTGGAGTTATTTTCTTGGCTTTTTAATAGCACTCCTAAAACCAAGTGAAGGGGGGATGCTGAGCTTTGTACTGGATAATGTGAGTCCCCATGTAAACTGTGAGCGATTGCAGAGCACGGGAAGGTTTATTACCTAAGGTGAGCCCTCCCAGAGTTCCTGGAGTATAAAAGCATTAAGCGTGTGTTCTAACAAAGTCATAAAAATCAATAAACAGGAACCCCCCACCTGGGCAATGGCCCCAGTGTTAAGTTTTATACATGTAGTAATAGTGCATATCAATTTTCACCACCCTTCCTACGCCAGCTATTACAGGGCCTACCACCACCGGAGGGACGGCAAGAGCCGCGCCATTCATCCGTCCCACGGAGTTGTCTACATGCCAGGCCCATTGCATCACTGTCACTTTTATTCTATCTGCAACTGGACAAGGCTGCAGCCCTAGCTTCTCTACGCCCACTCAGTACCGCAACAATTGCAAACTGTGTGCCTCTGTTTAAAGAGTTTACAAGTCCTCCTGAAAGAAAAACAGAACCGTTGCATATTAATGCCCGGACCCCGAAGGATCACACAATGGGAAGGCGAGAGACACGGCCCTGCCACTGATATGTGACCTTGTCCGACTGCCGCCGTGTCTCTGTCTTATCCACCAAGGTTTAAAAAATAATCAGGCATTCCCAACAGCATCTAGATGGCCAGGTTTCTACAGCAACTAGTTATAATCTGCATGCTCCTTAGTAGCCAAAGGGTTCAGAAAGCACAGGTCACCGTTTTATGACACTCCTGGTAACATATGCTAAAAATTAGGGCCTAAATATGCAGCATTTGCACCAGGTTACAGAAATAACTACCAACATTACACTTCCTTCATAATTAAAGGAAATCCTCCCACCCCACCTCCCCATTTTTACCAATAAGGCAGAAAATATCACCGAATGTGTAACCTTTGTACCACATCCACTCTTCGCCATCATTACTCTGTAAGGGGTTGGGCGGGGGCTGGGTTGGAGGGAAGACTTATTAAAATCCCAGCCACTTGTTGATAAAAAGGTCCAATAACTTTGGGGGAAATACTTCACTTGGGGCATTCTGGAAAAAAGAAAAAGAAAAAAAAAAGCCTCATTTTAATTATAATCCAAAGATAACTGCTCTGGAGTAATGAGGAACATTTGAGAAGAGAGCCTTCATTCAGACACAGGACTTGGGTGAATTTTTTTCTTCCTTGTAAATGGTTCTATTGGCCATGGTTTTCATAGGCCTGGAAAACAAAAGGCAGCCCTTGATGATGACTCCTCTTCTCTCTTCTCCAGCAGAAAAACAAAACCAAACCAAAAAAACAGGAATTTTATCTGTCTGAGGTGGCCTTTGATAGCGCTCACAGCACGGAAGTGCCACTCACGGGTACTTAAAGCTGCGTCATTTGGGAGCATAAAAATAGAATAAAGTTGTGCAGCAAATGAGAAATTATGATATAACTCAAGTGCTGTGGCATGAAACAGGCAAAATGAAAATGAGCCATCTAAACATTTTCCAGAACAAAAAAACAAAAAAACAAAAAAAAAAAGGAAAAAGGAAATGGAAAATGCAACTCCTGTGTGATTTCCATGAAGGTGTGCTTAACTCTTACTGATGGCAACGCCATCCATAAGCATGGTTGCTATGGATATCATGAGGAAATTAGACATTTCTAGCAATGCAAAGAAAGTGAGGCACTGCAGTTGTGAACAGCTGGCATACAATAGATAATCTATGGGAAAGTGACCCTCATGTATAATTTTTAACTGAAGAACTGTCAGGCCCCATTAGCTCCAATAGGGCTGCCAGGACCAAGATCAGTTTATAGGAGCTTTATATTAGAATAGTTTCTGAAAGAGCAGCGTGAACACATAATGTGGGGATTCGGTACATTTAGTGTTTTTCAGAATTGTACACATTATTTGTTGTACTGACATCAATGCTCTCCGCCTCTGTGTTCAGAATGAAAAGCCCAATAGGGTAACAACTGCTATGGCAAACCATTTGTGAAAAAAATCCCTTCTGAGCGGTTGTATGAGGTTCAGAAGTAACCCCCAAAAGTTAAATGGGAAAACAAATGGTGGCTATTGGACTGATTACTCACTGTCGTACTGGATGCTTATGACTCAAAGGCCTTGAAGGAAATAGGTCAAGGAGCAGAAGAACCATATACACCAGCAACGTTCTCGTTAGGAAGTATGGGAATTCCCAGACAGTGTGCGAAGGACATGACACCATCTTATTGGGGAATATAATTTATGTATTTCAAAAGTGACAGCCAAAGCAAATCATAGAGAGAGAAAAAAAGAGGTCACCTCTTCCCCTTCAAGTTGGCCATTCAACGAAGCATTCAATGTGTTACTGGCATACTTGGCACCAGTTATCTAACTTAAACACCTGGCGGAATGACAATGATACACAAGTGGCATGGCTTGTGGCAGAGTAAAGGAAAGAATGCCTACTCAGGGAGGGCCTCGTGGGGAAAGGAGGGTTGGAGCTGATGTACATACACAACACTTAGCCTGGCGCCTCGCTGCTCAGTCAGTGGTGGCTCTGTTCAGCATGTGGTGAAAGGACCATACCTCATTCTGTTGTGAGACGTTGTGCCGTTGAAAATCACGTTAGCCCCACTTCTCTATCCTTATGGAGAACTGTTTGAGATGGTCTGGTTGGTATTCCTTGGTGTAACTGTTTCGAGGAAATTTCAGGCGCTTATATCCTAAATTAATGGGGTTCTTGGCATCCTCTTTCCTTTTTAATGTTTCACTGATGTGGAATTAATCTCTCTATTTAGGAGGTTTGTGTTTGCTACAAATATTAAATAATCTAGTCCACATCTTTATATATTTAAGTCTACCATTTTGTTATTTAGAGAGGCAACTATTCACCTCCATAATTATAGCCACTTAAATCAAAGTCTACTAATTAGATAACATAGCTGGGCTTTGCAGGTATTATAGAATATTCTTTACTAGACACTATATTACAAGCAATCATTAGCTCAGCTATAAAAGGGTTTAAATACTAATGTATTTTTTAATTTGCTTTATAACCTAAACAAGCAATCAATGTACATTAATAAGCGTAATGTTTTTTTTGGCATCTGTCCATTCATCGGGTCCACCTTGACAGCTCCAGCAAACACATCAGCAGAACTCAGTAACCACAACACACAAGCAGCAATCATCAGTGGTGTCCTCTCAAATACATATTATGTGTTAAATTATTTTTTATATTGAGAGATTAAAACCTCCGTAGCTCGCCATAATGTCCCCCTTACAGATGTTCCAGACGAGGAGTTTGATAGATATTTCCACCTCAAACACCACTGTCGAGTGGCCATAAAACAAGCCTTAATGAGGTGATAAATGTGTTTACTTTTGATTAGGTGAGCTGCTTGATAAGATAACATGAAGGACCACTTCCCAAGAGTAAATATGTACAGAAAACTGCTGGTCACTTCATTTTGTTGGAATTCTAGACGGAAGCACATCTGTAACAGGAACACCTCGCTCCCCAATACACCTTTCCGTTGGCCAGTGTGGCTGCTTTGCCAATGGAAAGAGTAACACGGGTAGGAGATTTTTCTAACACCTATGGGGTCCAGCAAGTCTCAGAAAATCCATTCTTGGATTCTGAGTCTCTGTTCTACAACTTGACCACAGTACTCCCCGTGTTAGAGTAAAACTGGTTTCTTGTTTGTCTGTTTCTCAATAACCTGTGAGCGCTGAGATTTTGTTTTCCTCCTCTTTGTCTCCTCCGAAGGTAGCGCGGGGCCCGGCCCATGGTTGCCAGTAACCAGTATCTTTTGAATACATGGATTTTGTCGATTTTGTTGTTTTCTAGGGACACTGGAGCAGTGTTGTGTAATTCCAGAGATCTTCCTTATGTGGTGGGAGCCTGATATCTAGCCTTCTGTGTATAAATTTTGACACCGTTCTGCGTTTTGCCCAAAAGGACAATAAACACCCAAGAGCCACTTTCCGGTAATTTACTCTCTACTTGTCTCAGGGGAACTTCCTGCAGGGTGACTTGGGCATATTCACGACAAAGGTACAATGGTTTAATTTCACACAGGGAGACTGTTATCATTTGGTCCTAGACAACTTCCGAAAACAGCTCCTCTCAGCCGAACAAGCAAACATGTAACTGGTAAAATCAAAGGAAAAAATAAGGCCAACATGGCAGCCTCCCCCATACAACTTGTCTGCGTTCTAAAATCAAAGAAATATGAATACAAGGTAACTTATTCAGTGTCACTTGTACATATTTATAGTTTAAGAATTAGTCAAAGTGTATGTCCTAAGGTTGCACCTACAGGAAGCCAGATGTGCCTTCTGCATGTGACCTAAGACAGGCCTAGAGCAACAACTAGATAATTTCTCGCTCATCCTCTCCACCGCCGATCGCGGCGGCTTTCTGAGGTGAGAGAAACTGACAGCACTAACTCTCCAGGGCAGAACTTTCCAGTCAAGTGGATCAACGGACTGAAAATCTCTTATGAATAGTCATTAGGCCTTCATTACAAACCCCTCAAAACCCAGTTCTCGTTTCGCAACCAAATGCCTTTTGTCATCTTCACAAGGTGCATCATTTAATTACCAATTGATTTCTTTATATATGACAACATGTCAGATAGCAAAATACAGTGGATCTCCCTTAGGGGAGAAGTCTGTTAACTATCAGTATGCCAGGCTACGGAGTTATCTGAAAAGCAGGCACCCGGCATACTGTTCCTTTCGTGTAACTCCTTTTGCTAACATCTGAGTTTCTGTCTTTGTGTTGTAAAAAGCCAATAAAAGAAAGAAGAAGGAGAAGGAGAAGGAGAAGGAGAAGAAGAAGAAGAAGAAGAAGAAGAAGAAGAAGAAGAAGAAGCTGCTAATGAGAATCGTGATGGAGTCCTCCCGTACCCTGAAACACTTTGAAATGAGTGAGCATACATCGGAAGCCTTTTCTGTGGGAAAAAAAAGGAACAGTCAACGACATATAGAAAATACAGAGTAAATTCCCAAACACAACTACACAGAGCACCACCATAGCCCATCTCTCGACATTTAAGAAAGTCAAACAATTGTTCTCATTATTAAACCGAGAATTTACTCAGCTTCTGACTTGGTGAACGCGCTGACTCTTCCGCTGCGCACCCGTGGCCTGATAATCAAGTCAGCGCTGTATTAATAAGCTGAATAATAAGGGAATTTCAGAAATGTACAGGACTATTATACCGTAACAATAAAACCTCAAACGGAGTAAACGGGGCCAGTGCTGAAGGTAGGCGTCAGGAAATAATGAGAGCAGTGTTGCAGCAATGCCCTCCATTGTGTGGTGGGGTAAATGCCTGCTTCTTTCAGACACAGAAGCCACATTACATGAGTCCGAAATGTTCTCAGAGCGTCCCTGTGCCGGGCTGCGCTAGAACCTGGCACCGGCAGCACTGAAAGCTGACATTATGCTGTAGGATGTGCTGCAGGTGTGCAGGCCTGGGAATGCGCGCTAATTACATATTTTCCTGCCGCGCAACAATTAAGGTCGCCAAAATAATTGCCAGTTTCTTAATCCCTCTCTAACAAGACTGACATAAGGAATGGTTTATTTTTCTCTGGTTGTTTGGGAAGTGTTCCTCAAGATTTGGGTTTTCTATGGAACTGCATAAAACTAATTCTTACGTTCCGAAGTGCGATTGTACCCATTGTTGAAAAGGGGGGCGGGGGAGCCTGTCTTTGAAGGGTAGTCAAACTCAAATAATAAAATAAAAGTGAATTGTATAACCTGGGAGGTGGTTTAAACATTTTTCTTCTTTAAAGAAGGTACATTTTCTTTTAAAACCCTATGTTTTTACTTCTGAACTGTTCGAATCACGTGGGATGTTAAAACGTATAGTGGGGTGGGGCGGAGGCGGGGGGGGGGGGGGTTGGAGAGCAGACCATAAGAAAGCACAGACAAAGTAGGTGTCTTCACTTATTTAGTGACTGTCCTTAACCTTTTGGGAGGTCATGGAGCCTCTTTAGGGTCTGATCACATGTACAGACTCACTACCCAGGAAAGTCATCAGTGTACGAAATGTGTCATGCAATTTCTGGTGGTCCACAGATCCCTTAAAACCCATTAATGAACTGCAGGGAAAGAACCCCAGTCAACTAACAAACATCGCAACTATTTAGACACCTCCCTTCATTCATCCATCTTTGCCTCCTCTGAGCCATCTGACCACCACATGAAGGATACAGCATCACACCGGCATCGGGAGCCAAGTTTGTGGGATTTATATTCCCAACTAAAACCCATTTATTTCATTATTGCTCGTTGTCAATTTCCCATTTTTGCTGGGCTAATTGGGCAGAGCTGAAATCATTGTGGGAATTTTGAACGAGCTTACTCACTCTTGCCCCCTTTCCTACAAATCAGAAGAGTCATGCGTGCTGATTGAGTATTTAGCAGACAAACTGAAGTTATGTCAAGCGCGTTGCGATTTAACACCGGCTGAATGGTAGGGGCTGCAGATGTAACTAATGGGGTTAGGAGAGAAGAAGCTCAAGTGGAGAGGGAGGGGATGGAGGGGAAACAAAAGTGATTGTATCGGTAATAGAGACTTCAAAGCGGGGTCGTTTGGAAGATTTGGGGGGGGGGTGTGATCTGGCAAAGGGAAAAAGAGGCACATCTGCCTGTAGAGTGGCTGATACTGGAGAGAAGAAAGGCCTGCCAGGAGAGAAAGCAGGAGGAGAATCAAAGGCAGGGAGACCAGCGCTGCAGAAGAAAGGAAGCCTGATTCTACTTATGGAGGGAATGATACAAGGCCTCGTACCCTTGGAACGGTCCCAAACTGCCCTGCCTAGAGTGTCCCGTCCACGAGACATCTTACTAAGTTAAAGACAAAAAGGAACTGTAATCATTTTGTCTTGATGTTTGAAAATAAAAGAAATTCATCTTGATGTTTGAGAAGTCTTTTCATCACAACACTGGTGTGTGGTTTAAATATTAACCACTCCCCCCTCCTTCCTTCCCCACGTGTTGGAAGTTTGAAAACACCATTTGTTCGAAAAGGCACTCTCTTAGTGAACGACTAAAGTTTGAGTTTTGTGGATAAAAGTGAGGAACAGGCGTGCAGCTTCCCCTCTTTCCTGAGACGAGGTAGACACTTGAGAGGCAGACACTTGAATCCCAATGGTGGGGGTGGGGGGGGGAGAGAGAGAGAGAGAGAGAGGGAGAGAGAGGTGCTGACAGTACAACAGGAAGTGGGGGGCAAGGACCACATTTTTAAAGCAGCATCAAGGAGGAATGAGGAATGCAGGGGCCAGAGCTGGGCTGTGCCAGGAAACATCACCCCACTTTCTGGAGAGCTGTTGCCATCACCAGTGGCAACTCCTGTTCTGCCATGGTGAACACCACTCCTTTTCTTAAGGCCAGCTCAAGCGTGCCCTATCTTACAGCTGTGGTGACCTGTTCAAGGAGAGAAAATAAGTCCCTCCTTGCCCATAAATGGAATCGAGGACTTCCCTTGATCATTACTGAATTCATCCCATCAGTCACTCAACAAACGTGTATGGCTTTCTTGCATAGTCTATTGCATCCTGAGCATTTATTGAATATTAAATGTTGGGACATTTACGGCGTGTCAGGCTCAGACCTCGCCCGTTCTTTCTGACAGTGATCCGTGAAGCTCTGTGAGGACTCACCTTGGGACTATTGGTGGGAAAGTCGTGCCTGGCGCCTGCTAAGTGGCTAATATTTGTCAATTACAATCATGAATTGACTGACTATAAAATAACTTCCCTGTTGGCAGGTTTGTAGTAAAATGCTTTCAATAGGTGTAAGCTTTCAAAGCATGCCTTTCTCCTGTGGCAGTATATACTCATTAGCGGAACAACTTCTAACATGTTGCAGTTCACGTCTTGGTTTAATCACAACCATAGTTCAGGCAGCTCTTTCCTGGGCACGACCCACACACCAACTAACACGCAGCCTCTCCCAGAGCCTGCGAGGTGGAGTCTGTGGATCCATTTCTGATTGATATAAATGCCATCAGCCAGGACCGAGCGTTTCACAAGCATTGCTGAGGCGCTGGGCTGAGGTCCTGAGTGCCCACAGACTCCCAGTTAGACACGATTCAGACAATTCTACACTGACCCCATAGCAGGCCTTTTTTCCCCTAACCCAATTTCCTTCACCTGTGTTTTCCTTCTAACCAGACTTCAGAGACAAAGGCAGAGCAGTAAATCATTTTCTTAGAAAAACACCGTCAGGCTATTTCAGTCATTTGGGCTGTTATTTATACGCCGTACCTGAACAGTTATTTTGAGATAGTGTAGCTCACTAAATTATATTTTCCTCATTATCATGATTACTTCAAAATGATCATTAATTTGCTCCTTGGCTTTTTAAGTGGGGAAACATCAAAGAAACGAAAGTCCCCCCCTAATTTAACTTTTCTTGAAAGGTAACTGATTTACAAACAAATTACTTGTGCCTTGTAAGGAAGAGCCAAGCTGCCTGCTCATTTGATACATTTTCAAGGGCTACAGTGTGGAAATGAAGCTCTCAGAAGCTCCCGTGTGATCCACAAACAACTTCACGCTGTATTACACGTGCATCAGATACACAGACCAAACCCTGTGAGTTGCAAGCAACCTGCCCTGCAGAATGCTAGCTTGGCAGGGCTTTAAACTGGGGCTTATTTAAATTGCAAACTTGCCAGCCACCACTTACAGGTGATTTTGAAAGTTTATCAACTAAAGAGCTTAATCTCCATACTTTGTTTCTTAAATCATACATGCATCATCTTTGAAAGGCGCTATTTCATCTCTCGCTCAAAAGCTCCCCAACTTTGTTAAGAAACTGCCTTACGGAGTAAAAATGTATCTAAAACATGCATGAAGCTTCAACAGATAGTCCAACTTGAGGGCAAATAATGTTAGCGACACGGACAGGAATTTCTAGGATGAAGTTTTGCCTTGAATAGAGATCGCATGAGAGGCATTTTGAAGTCATAACTTTATGGTGTAAGATGATCAAAGCCAAGTATTAATACTTTTTTTTATCAGTTCACCTTCTAAACACTATTCCAGTAGATTTCCTTTCACACAGGGATATTTGTAATAAATGTTCTGCCTTTGTTTTAAAGTCAGTCTGTAGAAAGATGACATCAGCTTAGCAAACAATAAAGTGCCTGTAATATTGTCTCCAGAGGGCTGTTACATTTACTTTGTAGCAGTAAAATTCAATTTTCAAAAAACACTACATGAAGGATGTGAGGTTATTAACCCTATCACCGCCGTAAAAATATCATCATTGTGTGGGGAATATAGGTCACTGTCTAGAAGCCATAAGTTGCTTTTTGTGTGAAATAATCCATTTAAGCTTCTTTTCTCTCCTATTACCTGGACTGTGTCCCTTCCCTTGGAGAAAAATACCCCAGCATTTAGTGAGCAGGCTAGAACAAGACCCCTACACGTTTTACTTTCAGGTTCTCTCCCCCTTTTTTGCTACCTGTGACACGGCTCAGTTTTGAAGTAGCCCTTTGCCTTTACTTTTAACCCAAGCCTGTCCTGCGTGAATCAAAAAATTAGTCTATTTTGTCAGGTTTTTCACATGTTTCTCTTTTGGGACAAAAAGGAAAGGACGTGTCCCATTTCAAAGCTCGAGTCACTCTCGTGTTTCATGACCTTACGCACACACACTTTGTTTCTGGGCCTGAGCGCGTCCCGCTGGCTGTGCAGGAGTAGTAACGGTGTGTACCTACCTGATAGCAGCAATCCCAACCCTCCCCGTTGAGAAAGAGCAGGAGCGGCAGCACGGCAGCATGCAAAGAGTTAACTAGTTAAACTTCTACAAACCCCCGCAGTAACTTTCCAAAAGCTGACAATAAGTAAAAGGAGTGCTGGTTATCCATTTTTTAAAGGGATGGGATTGGTGTTAGAAGAAAGGGAAAGAGGATCAAACACCTCAATGCAACAAAAGGTTGTGTCAGAAGGCCCTCAATCACAAACCTCCTTCAACAACAGATAGTCCAACCTTCCGGAGCAGTTACCCAGGCAGCGCAGCTAAAAAGTTCCATGACATGAAAAGAACAAAAACCAAAGGGACAGAGGTAGTTATTGTCATGCACACTCCTTACTCCTCTCTCTCTCTCTCCCTCTTGGTTCGGGCTTCTCCCTCCCCCACGAAACTTTTGCATAAGCTGGTGGAGAAAAGTGATGGTGCTATTGCTGAAAAGAAATCCCCTATTTGTGTGCTGCCTCCTACGTGGGGAGGTGGGCCCTGGATTTTCATGTCAGAAACACCTGATGAATGGAGAGGTCATCTCTGTGAAGGCTTCGCAAGAGTCATCTGAAATTATAAGTATAAATATAGCCTGAAAATATTGTCAATTTTCCCTGGAACACATTTTTTTTTTTAAATTAATGATGTGTTTTTTTCTTCTCAGACAAATCCTGTCTTCAGTGCACAGTGGATATAAGTTATTTGCATTTTCTGTGTTGGGTCTTAGAGGTATCTTAACAGCATGTACAAATTTTCCACTAAAATGTAAATTATTAACAAGTCAGAGTTTTCATTTGTTTTATCTCCTGATGTGAGATCTAAATAAGTATGTAGAACACTTAAAATTCTTCCATTTCTCTGCTTTCTGAGAAATAAATCTCATGCATACTGCACAATATATTTTCTTCTGCATAACATGCTCCCATGTAATGGAAAATAAACTAATTTGAGAGGGAGTACTATGTTTCCTGGAGACTGAGTTGTGTAAGTAAAGGGTATTAGCCCAAAGGAGAATCTGGTCATTTTTTCTTTACCCTCCTCCTCTTCCTTCTCCAAAAGCATCATTTATGTCTTCATCATTACCTAGTTTGACACCAGCCACGTCCTTGATTTCTAAGCTCACTCTTGAAGTCAGATTTAAGAAACTCAGTTGTGCTGCCATCAAAATTTACACCCACAGATAAAACAGTGCACAATGTCAGGGCGACTGGCAGGAGTGTGACTGGGTAGTTGTCCTTGGAGACACGATACCAACAACACAACCCTTTAAATGGTGCTTACTCTGTGCCAGTAGTGTTTTACCCAAATTCTCTCCTTGTTCGTCATAATAATCCATTTTATAGATGAGGAAACTGAGGCTCAGGGATGTCAGGTAACTTGAGCAATATCACAGGTAGTAAGTGATAGAACTAGAAGTTCTGAACCCGGGCATGCGCTCAACATCATGCTACATCAGAACAGAGGGAAGGGAAGGAAGGACGAATGAGATACCAAGAGTCGGGGTCTGCCATGTAGGGGTACGTATCCTGCGTTTGTAGGGCATAGGAGAGTTCCTGAGGCAGTGAGAGAAGGAGTGAATAGTGAATCGGTGGGCTGACCTTGAAAGGAAAGACGAAGTATTGGAACAATTAGGAGAGAGTTGGATGAGGAGGTCAGACATGGAAAGGGAGCCTGGGAACCCAGTCTGGGGAGCAGTCGGCAGTCTGCGCGGAGCCCCGTGAAGATGATGGACTGGTGAACGATGCAGAGGATAAAAGAGAGTTCAGCCGTGGTGTTAAATGAAGCCGGGCTCATCCGCTCCTGTGGACGGAGAGCGGCAAGAAGGCTGCGCATTCCCAGTGGGCCAAGGCCAAAGCCTAAACTCTGACCACAACTATGAGCATGAAAAGGAAGAGGGTGGATTCAGGAAATGTTGGCCAAGAAAAAAAAGTGGCAATGGTTGGTAACAGACTGGATGTGGGGAGGGAGAAAGACAGTGGTGAGACGGAAATAACTCTGGGGTTCCCGGTTGGGAGGTCCAGGATAGGGCGGTATTTCCCACAGCGGAGGAGAGCGGGGCCGATGGGGAAGATGAGCAGCCCTGGCCGCGCTGGTGAACTGGCCAGCGCCAATGGCGGGGAGCTCTGAGGTCTCTGCGGGCAGAGTGCTCTGTGGGCCTCAAGCCTGGCTGCTTTCCCTGGTGCATCCCTCGCCCTTTCCCATGGAGTCAGGGGCCCAGGAGCTGCACTATCAGGGCCGAGGCTGCCAGGTGTGTAGGCAGCGGACGGGGGAGCCTGGCTGTTGGGTTGCTGGAGCCGAGTGTGCCCAGGAGGAATGCCAGGAAAAGGAGCTAGAAGCAGAGGCGAAGCCCGGTACAGAGGCAGAGGGGCATTGCAGGCCGTTTCTCCTAGCGTGGAGCGGACTGAAACGGCCCAAGGAAATACTTCAGGCTAAGTCGTGGCCAACACCTCAGACCCTGGCTCTCTCTGTTCTAGGAATAACAGCACAAACGTTCACGATTTCAACTCAGGCAAAGACCGTTGCATTAAAACACACACACACACACACACACACACACACACACACACACACACACACACACAACAGGATGTAGGAATACCAAGTGGTATGGCCTCCTTCTTTCACTTTCTGGGGTCAAATATTTCTCTACTGACTCAGCCAGTGTTCCCAAGTACTATTTCTAGGAGAGGAGAACGTATCCATAAAATATCGAGGCTAAAAAATAGATAAATAAATAAATTTCCTCCAGTGCCTCTTCCTAGGTTCACCGATATTTACAAACATGCAGCCGTGTGAACAGAGCCGCCGAGGCCGGGCCGTGGTGAACAGTGACCCTCCTTCAGGCAGAGCCCTGGGAACGGAGGGTATTATTTCAGCTGGGGCAGCAGCAGAGCCCCGGGATGAGACTGATTGATTCAGACCAGATGGGTGGCCACACATAGGTGCGACCAAAATAGAAACACATTGCAGACATTCCAGGCACTGTCCTCCCCTGGCCAGGAGGTGGGCGGCCTGTGCTGCTCTCTTATCTACCTCCTAATGTGCTCTCCAATCAAAGAATGTTAATGATACGAACTCTTCTCCTTCGTGTTCACAGCTTGGTCACATGGCATCGGGCTTGCAGTCCCATTTAAAAAAAAAAAATAACACGACCATTGTCCAGGTTTCCCTATAAATAAAGCCAAAACAAAGCATTGCATCCAGTGCTGAAGTCCGTGATTATTTGAATTTCCTCTTCCCCATGAAAACTAGCGTGTCAGAAACTTTCTTTGGCTGTTACCTCCCAGGAAAGAAGAGTGTAGTTATAAATGACACCGCTGTTGTAATCACTGATCAGAATTTAATTCCTACGGCCTAAAAGAGGACCATGTACTAACTAAGGATTCTAACCCAGTTATAGGCACTTTAACCATAAGGTCCCTGAGCCCCAGAACTCTGTTAGAAATAGGTGGCACTGGCACCTGCCATTAGACAACCATAACTATGCTTTTTTTTTTTTTAAATCACCATTTGATATTCAAGATTTCACTTGGATTATTTTGGTTCTCATTGCTATAAATTAATGAATTTTGCATTTATACACTAAGGTAAGGGTTAATTACATTGACAATATTGGGGAAAAGAAATGCAGCATTCTTATTTATTATAAGAATTACTCTCTTACTTGAAAGGAAACTCAACAAGCATGGGAAATTTTCTACCATTCAAAACTGAAGTGTAGAAATTATGCACACATTTGAATATTTATCAAAATTAAAGGAAACTCCCAAAGCTTTTGGTACAGCAATGTAAAACCTAGAGAAAGATGAGCATTCAATAAGGGCCCAGTGGCATTTAAACAAGTATGGGAGAGGCTTTGTCATAATCAGAGCAAGGTTTTTCTCACCCTCTCCCTCAAGTGTCCTGCCCTGTTCTGTCCCAGCATGAAGTTGGAGTTTATACGTTCTCACAGAGGCCTGAAACTATTACCTACTTGTTATAAACCTTCTCAGATTTCACTGCTGTGGGTTAATCTGCAGGTTCTGATTGACATCCCCGCTGTCTCTCACACTCACTAAGAAGTTCGCAGAGACCTACCACCTGAAAGGCAAGGCAGGCCATTGTTTCCACTCTGCCCTGGATTTGCAACTAAAAATGTCATTCCTCAGATATCATTTTGAACCAATTACATATGGAGGGAATTATTATTTTAGTCTAAAAGGTAGAAAAGTATTGGGTCATTTTTTTCTTTCCACAACTTGTTGGCCCATTGCTGCCACGACACCCTATAGAAGTAGCATTCTATGGAAGACTTTTCTCATAAAAGTATAGATTCATTTTGTGTGTGTGTCATAACAATTCCTAGAAATAATGTTCTGGTGATAGACAGCTCTCGAATTTACTCTGCCAGTAGGCTGCTTCCTTAATAAAAAAATAAAAAAAAAAAAGATTCCTGTGCAGGTGGAGATTAGCATATGAAAAATGCTTTTAATTTTGTCCACTCCTGGACTTACCTATCTGTCAAACCCATGCATGTGACTGCAGTTGGGTTCAACTTATCTCTACGTTACCACCTCAGTAGCAGGTTTTAAATAGTCCATGTGTCGTTGGTTATTGCTAAGCCGAGTTCATTGAACTCCCTTTCTCAAAACAAACCCAATAAAATGCAAAGACACCAAACTGCTGCTCCTATGTCTGAGTATCAGAAATAAAAGCGATCATGTCCACGAGCCTGTGAAAATGGCTTTCTCTGACATAAGCCAGTGCAAACTGTCCCTTGACAGCTACTATCCGAGATCCCTGCGGTTCTTACAATGTGGAACTTCGTTTCCATATTGCTCCTCTGTAGTAATATTGCATATTGACTATGTTTTATACTGTTCATCTTTCATCTCTCCAAAGCAAACTTGCCTGATTCTGCAGTTCTCATCTGCCCCATGTGATTTGTGCAAACCACAGCTCCAAAGGCTTCTCGGAATGAAGTGAAACGAGATGGCCCAGAGGTGGTATGGCTGTGGATCTATTATGGCTTCATGCTCCACTAACTGTCAGGATTCCCACAGGGCAGTACCTATCCCGAAGTGGGCCTCCGGGGATTAACGTGGGCTGACTCTCATAACAGACTGGCAGCTCAGCACACCTACTCACTTATGAAGTAGGAGCAGCAAATAGGTGCATGCAAATTCTCTTTCTATGAAAGGCCACTTGAGGTATGGTGGGAAGGGAGAATGCTCTTTCTCACCATTCACACGAGAGGAAGATCAAGAACACCAGGCACCTTGCCTTCTTCAAAGGCACCGAGCTGAGGGCAGCACCTGAAACAACGTTCCCCTACCACCTACAGCCCGAGCCTGGAGCAGGAAGACACTTCTCATATGAAAATAAACTAGCCCGGTCTTCTCTCAGTGAGCTGACTTCTCTATGTTTTACTAGTCTTATGGTTTTACAGCGTTCTTGGGTAGTCAGCTGCCACAACTCAGACGATGCTCCCAAAATGATTTCATCTACGGAAAACAAAACTTTTTCACAATGCTCGTCGGATGTCTCCGTGAGTGGGCAGACACCAGCGGGCTCAGTATTTCACATATTACCTACTCATTTTACATTGCCTTTCCATAACCAAAATTCTCCTGTTTTGGACAGTAAGAGGTAAGTGGACAATAGCCAAGTGCAACTTTTAAACGTTATCTACTCTACTCACTTGGAAATGTTCACCGGGGCAATGAAACAGAATTTATATATTATCTACGATCTCGGGTAAATATTGGTCTTAATAATAAACTGTCTGGTAGATGTATGAAACCTGTTCACCCCCCGATTGATGTTTTACTGGCCAGAAGAGCAAAGGCCCTACTCGATTTTAAATTTGACTCCATGAAAACGGTCAGCACCCAAGAAAATGCTAGCACAATTCCAGATAAAATATACTGTTGTGAGGCTGAAAAGTGCATGCAAAGCAAGCTGCATTATTAGAATGTTTAAATATTAATTATACCGCTGTGTAGTAAAGATGATCAAGTAGGAGTGTCAACTAATTTTCTAAAAGCTGCAACATTTACTTTCATCTAAACTTCCTTTGTTAAACTAAAACTAAAAGCCCAGCAAGTTTAGTCTACTTGAGTGTGTTTATTTTTATTGGTTTCTGCATAATTTTTTTCTACCATAAACCAACTTTAACCCCTTTTCTGTAATCTCTGCCAGTATAACTCCAATAGCACATCATAAAATTCCTATAATTCTTCAAAGCCACGGAGTTGGAAAGGAAAGGCTTGGGCATTTTGTAACAAACGCCAGCGACAAGCCTCAGCCAATTATATTTAACTCTTACAAACCTTCTCTTTTGGGCGCGTGGGTGAACTTAGAGGTCTGTGTGGTGTGGTCACTTCCATCCCCATCCTTCGGTGGCTGCTTGGGAGCTGGGAGCCCGTGCCATTTTGTGCGGAATACCGTGGTGGAGGTAGACCCCAGCCCTAATAGCCGAGGCGTCTAGGCTGACAGATGGGGAGACAGATGTACAGAGCCACGTAAAATCACAGACTTCTTACCTCATGCAGAAGCCTTTGCGCGCGGAGAGGAGGCGGCCTGACCAGGGGACACTGACATGAACTCTGATGGGGGAGGAGTTAAGCAGAGCCAAGGCCACTTTCCCCTTCGGTTCTTTCCCTAGCCATCTCCTGCTCACGGAGATTCTAAATCAGCTCCTGCTAATCAGCCAGGGGAATCACTCTGAGAGTCTTCAGGAGAGACAAAGGAAGAGCATGTGTGTGTGGAGAGAGGCGCTCGGGTTTCATTCCGTCACCCATGGATGCCCAGCCAGGGTTTCCCACCTGAGACAGATTGCGACGCGTGTTCGGCTCACTCATGCACAAGGAGCAATACCCAAGTTCAGTGTAAAGCCACTTTAAAAGCTCGTCGGGTGCATGCTTTGCTTGTACAAAAATACCTTATTCATGACGGAGCAGTGAGGGCCTAGGTAATTACTTGAATCAAGGTGGCCTCAGAAGTGTTTAAATCTACAAGGACACTCAGATCATGAATAATGCAAAATAATTTGCATCTAAATTTTTTAAGTGTTCTTTATTCAAAAACTAAAATGCAGTTCCGATTAAAGTTTGATGAGTGAAAGCTGAGCACTTCGTACCCACTGTGAAACGTCTCCTATCCGTGGAAATTATTTCAGACAGTGGGGAAGGGACAAAAGAGGATTTTCTTTCTTTTTTTTTAAGTTGTGATTAAATCACGTTTCTTTTAAGCCTAACTTTCTTTGTGATGGCTACCAAGGTAGCTCCTGAGTTTGCTTATTTATCAAGTCTAAATTTCAATCCAACCCTTAGGAAATACAATGCAAGCACTTACTTTCTTAGACCAAGTAATTTGCCAAATAAAAGTAACATTTGCATTTAAAGCTAATGCAATGTAACTTTCTTTTTGCTCTCACCTAAATTTTTTTATTCAAATGAGTCTTCTTTTGGAATCACTAGACACAAAAATATCTCTGTTCTCACAAAAACTTGGAATACCCCATTTCACTTCCTGGTTATCAAATTTATACTGTTGGGTAAATATACATTATTTAATATGTCACTGGCAAATGTTCAGTGAAAAGCTGAGCAGTGTCAATATGTTAACCCATACTTTTTAGGGAAACAAGATTGAAAAGCTGAAAAATCAATTAAGCACCCAAAGGCAACTTCGTTACCATAGCATATCAAAATGTTTATTATTACCTCAAACAGCTTTTCTTCATCTAGTTTTCTAAAGTTGGACATTTTGAAGATTATTTCGAAGGACTGCTATAGTAAAGTTGAATTGTGACATTTTCAATTTACAACTTATTTTTGTCAGGGGTTTGAAAAAGGTTTAAGTACATAATAATTTTAAAATAACTTTTACTTTTATCTTGCTAAATGTCTACACTTGTCACTTGGGCTGCATCATCTGTCCTGGAGCTTCACAGTATTTGCATTTTATTTAGTTTTGTGAACCTTTCAGAAACCACAGTTCAAGAAACTTCCATTGTTTCTTGCATTCTTTGGCCATGTGGCAGGGAACTCTCCTGCCCCCTCTTTTCTACCTGAGATAAAAGTGAAGTTCAATTAGAAAACAGGCCTTTCTTGTCTAGCTCACAGGCGTCCTTCACACCTGTGTGGATTCCTGCCGTGGAAATGCAGGTAGAAAAGGCGGGGGGAGTCCTCCCAGGCTAGCCCTGGGCCTGACCTTCCCAGTGAATTTGCAAGGTAGGCCCATCTGCAGTCCTCAGCACCTCAACTTTAAAGGCCCTTGCAAAGGAAAATTATTTTCCTGCTGTAGCCCTTATAAAGTATAAAGACTCCCAATTTATTGCACGCTCCAACGCAGCCTTCTGCTTTATTGGATTTTTAGATGGGTGTGTTTGCCACGCTCTCGGTGAGTGGGTAAGCTTTTTTTTTTTAATTTTATTTTGAACAATGAAAACATTTTTAAACTCATTGAACAAAGATTTCCCCAGCAACAGACCCCCTGCTCAGCAGGTCACCTATCTTTGCGACAGTTTTTCTTTTCCCACGCTAACCCCAGGGCTCATTTGCATAAGGTCTCTGTTGTGACAATTAGTTTCAGGTGAGCTGATTTCTATGCAGCCAGCCCAAGACGATGCACAAGCCCTGGGCCTCCCTGATCCTGGTCCTAATTGCGACTGACTGGCACCAGACACAATCATCCTCTTGATTCAGCAAATTGTCCTGCTAGTAGCTTGTTGTGACCCCGCAAAGCACAAATCAGATCACATCAGCCCGGCCTAGTAAACAACAAATAAAATACACTCTGAAGGAACTTAATAATGTCGTTTCCATATTTTAGGCACATCTGACTCAGTGAATGCAAATGAAAACAACAGTGTTTAACTTTGGCTGCTGCTGGGAATGGGATTGTGGCTCCCCATAAAAACTTCTCAGGAACGCGGACCGCCCCCACATCTCCATTCCATGGCTCTCTAGCCCTGTCACCTGGGAGAAAGTCCCCAGGTAAAATATCTGGCTGCTTTCAAATTTCTCTCAGCTTTGTTGTTGTGGAAATAAGTCATACACTCTTTCATCATCTCTGAAGCTACAGGCCACATCAATATGCACATTAGCAGAGTTCCCTGTAGTCCCCACTAGACAGAAAAGCATTCAGAGCCAATGAAAATCTCACATCTCTGCATAGCAACCCAAGTTCAGGAAGAACTTTCCTTAATTCTAGGAAGCAAGGCAGAAAAAAAGATGAGTGGCTTAGCATTAGAGAATGTTTAAAGACAATAACTGTTCTTGAAAGTTGTCTCTGCCCCGCCTCGCCCCCCCCCCCCACAATTCTGTCCACAATTCTGAACTTAACTGCTAAGTTTAAAAAATAAAAAAGAACAAGTGCAGTAAATAATCCAAGAGCCATTTGACTAGTTCCCCCCTCCCTCTAAGATAAGTATTGTCATCCCCATGGCATCCCTTTCCTTTTCTTCAGGTGGTTGTATAGAAGCATTCCTTTTTAGGATACGGAAGATGTATCCAGTCATATCCTGTCTAGAACTAAAGAAGTTTTTTCAGGCACACAGCTACTTTTTGAGAATTTTGTATCTAAGTTCAATCTGGTTTCTAACACATATAGGATAACTTGTTTGTCTTGCAACACACATTGATTTTGTTTTTCTTTTCAGGCACTTACATCTTTGAAGTGAAGATCTTAGAAGGAGGTCAGGGATTATGGAAGGAAACAGAGGAACGAAGAGAAGGAAGAGGAAAGGAAGAAGGAAAAAGGGATGAGATCAAATTTAGTGTTGAAGAGAACTGCTCCAGGTTCTCATGAGATGATTTTTTGCATTTACAGCGGAGGGATTGTTTATCCAATCCTCTGCAGGGTTCTTCCCTCCTCTGTCCCTGCTCACACAGCCTATGTACTCTTGAGAGGCGCCATATCATGAGCACGTGGCTCAAGCACATGGTCCAGGGTGTGACTGGAAGGACCTAATACCCATTTCCTTCTTTTTCCTAGGCCTGTTATGATTTTTAACCCTGCTTTTACAGTGAGATAGAAATTATATTGCCAATGGCTTTATATTAACTCAGTTAAGGAGGCAGACTAGAAATAGTTGGGGGAGAGGAAGCTTCTAAATTCTAGAGCCCCACAGAGTACACGTTTAGACCATTCAGAGCAAGAAAGTATCCTAATCAGGATAAATGAATATACAGTAACCACGGTAAAGAACTGTGGAGGGATCGACACAACTTGATTTCTAAAATACAATCTATAAAAAACCTTTGATATGAAAAACCTGTAAATCAAGCTAAAAACTGAAAAGACCGTCGGTATAAGCAATGTAAATTACGATCTAGAGTTATGTTTTGCCATAAATGTTTGGACATAATTCTCACTTTATATGAATTATGAATTTGTTGGAAGAAACAGTTTCAAAAAATGATTATGACCTCTAGCCCCATTCTTACACTCCCTGCAGTGCTCGGATCCTTCAGAGAGAGAGAGAGAGAACCATCAGGGTTACTTCACCTTTTGGAAAAGTTGAAAAAGTCAAAAATTGCTCATTCTTGTATGCCTCACTCCTACATTCAATGCTCTTAGCTCATAACTTTGATTCACTGTTTTTTCTTCTTCCCATTTTCCACCTTCTCACTGTTCACTGTGTTTGTTTGTTTGTTTGTTTGTTTTAGAGCTTTGCCTCTTCCTCTGTCAGCTTGGGGCTCAGTCCCCTCCTGACACAGTGAAGTTCCTCTCTCTCTCTCTCTCTCTCTCTCTCTCTCTCTCTCTCTCGTTCCTTTATGAATGGCTTCCTTTTCTACATCACTGCAGTTTGTGGTGGTCCAAGTCAAGTCTTTCCTGACTCATTTCCTTTTCCACCTCCACCAACCCTAGTTCTCACCTCATTCTACTTTCCACACATGCCTTCTTTCCCCTTCAATATCATTTCTCTTTCTCCCTCTTAAAATCCAAAGATTTCATTGACTAATTTCTTTCATTTTTTTATTGAGGTAAAATTCACATATAACATTATATGAGTTTCAGGTGTACAACCTAGCAACTCAGTCTTCGTACACACTACAAATTGGTCACCACAATCACTCTAGTTATCATTTGTGACCATTCAACTAGCCCCTTCACCTATTTTGCCCAACCCTCTTCCCCTCTGACAACCACCAATCTATTCTCTGTATCTATGAGTTCTGTTTTGTTTTGTTTACTAGTAATTGTTTTATTTTGGGGGATTTCCACATATAAGTGCAACCATATGGTATTTGTCTTTCTCTGTCTGACTGATTTCACTTAGCATAATACCCACCATGTTACTCATGGTGTCCCAGATCGCAAGGTTTCCTTCTTTTTATGGCTGTGTAATATTCCACTGTGTGTGTGTGTGTGTGTGTGTGTGTGTGTGTGTGTGTGTACATATTACTAAGAGCTGGAAACAACCTAAACACACACACACACACACACACACACACACACACACCACCATCTTCCTTATCCATTCTCCCATCAATGAACATTCAGGTTGTTTCCAGCACTTACTAATGTCTATTCTTTCCTCTACCCGTGTTAATTGCCTTGCTTGTAATCCAGAGTTGTTGCTCCTGTCTTCACAGAGTTTGGTGATTAAAATTTATTTTACTTTCAGCTTCTGAATTCCTGAAAACATGACCTAGAGGTTTTCCTCCACACTTCCTAATTGTTGCTTCCTCTCTAGTATTTCCCACTTCTCCCCTACCTCTGTCCTAAAGGATTTCACTTCTTAAATTACTATTAGTATTCTTATCTTTTCTCCTTATATTTCTTCTCATCTCTCTATAATCTCTTTTTAAATGGTTTTTTTACTTTGTTACTTTATAGTTAAACTCTCCCCTAATCTTATTTTCCCACACACATTTGCCTGCCTGGTTTATGATTCTTTTGCCCCTTCTCCATCTGTATCATTAATTCATTGTAAAACTTCCATCTTAACTTATTCCCCACACTATCCATGAATTGTTTTTATACATGTGTTAGCTCCCCTTAATACAAATTCAGCATTCACTTAAGAACAGCTACCAAAAATGATTCTTCATTCAACTTAGAAAACATTGAGATCTGCTCAATTATGAGAGGAGTAAAGGCATTGTTTAGGTAGCTGTGTACCCACATACCTACTTGTCTACCTCCTATGGCCCTGGAAACATAACGATACCACGAAAAGCACTGACGTCAAACCAGAAGCTGCAGGTTTGAATTCTGGCTCTTTCACATATTAAGCAAGTAGGCCAATTTTCTAATAGTTATCCACTTTCTGAATCTCGGACTCCTTGCTTAATACTTCTGTTTACATCCTAGAATTGTTGTAAAGATCACATAAGATATTTCTGTCAAAGCACTTTGTACAATATTAAACACTCAATACCCATTAATTACAAATGTTATTCTTTGTGTTCAAACTGAACATATCTGGAAAAGGGGTTTATAAAAGCATGACTTTCTAAATCAATGTAATTTTTTTTTAATTTTGAAGAAGACCAAATAGCTCCTAGGCCAATATAATTCACTTGCAATCATATAATCAGAAAAAAATCATGAACCCAATATTCAGATAGAAGACTGGAGACGTTTGTTTACTGGGAAATGTGAAAAAAAATGCTATGCTACCTGAAGGGGCCTACTTTATTTGCTTTGGGGTTTAAAGAGTTAATTTTGGGATAATTTATGAAACACTCACATAGTTTGCTGGGTAGACAATAGTCAGAGGCAGACCTTTCCTGTGGCTTCCTTAAAGTCGACCTTTTCTAAGATACACCTGCCTCCCACCACCAGATTTCAAAGTGCGTGCTTGTTCCAAATAGGGCTGATTTATTTGCTCTAAAATATTTACAACCTTATGTGATGCTTAAGACATTTTAGCATTCTGCCGAGTGTGTTGAAACCTACGGATTCAGTACATTTCGTTCAGTGAAGCGGATCGATTTGGAATTATAGGACTTCCGGTGGGAAGGAGCCTTGGAGAGGAGCAGGGTCACACACTCACACATCTACACACTCTGAGCAGGTGAGGCGTCTGATCCTTCTAACAGGGATCCAGAGCAGTTCCCTCATGGTCCTTCCAGCGGCAGGTGGCCAGAGGCGCCAGGTCTTCTGAGTTCTCCAGGGGACCTGGCCATCTAGATTTCTGAGGCAAACTGCTCAATTTTTAAAATATTGGCAATGAGTTTGAATGTGTTTAAAATACACTGTGAGCCAAACCAAACACATCTGTCAAATACCAGTTGCAACCTCTGTCCAACCCCTACATTTTGCAGCGAAGGCCAGGAGGCCCAGAGAGGGTAAGGGGGGTGCCAGGGCCACGCTGAGACCTGACGGCAGGGCTGGGAGGCCCGAGGTCCAAGTTTCCTGAACCACGTCCCGCACTCTCCTCCTTACACCAGGGTGCGATCCCAGAACTCCACAGATCCACTGGTTTGCTGGGATGGAAACTAGGAGAAGACACAGGGCTTAACCAGGAAGGGCTCCTGCTGCACTTCTCCTGCCCCAAATTCTTCCTGATTGCTGCTGCTACTGCCTGTGGAGCTAAATGTGGGGGAGGTAGATGTTGACCAGGGGGCCGGGAGCATAGGCCCTTTCATTCCTTCCTGGCAACTCCCCTGTCCTCCACAGACTCTCCCACGGACTCTTTTTAAATATATATATATATATTGATTTCTGAGAGGAAGGGAGAGATTGAAACATCCATGATGAGAGAGAATCATTGATTGGCTGCCTCCTGCACATCCCCCACTGGGGATCGGAATCAAATCCGGTACTCCTCAGTCCGCAGGCCAACGCTCTATCCACTGAGCCAAACCACGGACTCTTCCTTCCCACCACCTCTCTGCTGTGCCCACACAGGATAGAACGCACCTCTGGAGTGGGACTGGGGTGGGAACCCCAGAATGCAGGCTGACGTCAATACCAGGTGACACATTTCTGAGCTTTCTGCGCAGCCTATACAGGAATTACAAAAGCACCTCACCTAAAAGAGCGACGGTCCAATCTTTCTAAAAGACACAAAAGTAGGAAACCAAAGAGTCTTGCATTCAGGACATGTGGCTCCATTGTCCAATAACTACCACGTAAGCACACCAAATTTCCTGATTCTAGCCATTTCACTCTTGGCCGTCACAACTGTAACCTGATTCAGAGTAGGGAATCACTTAGCCTAAAAATAAGACATCATCTCACACTGGATGTTGGGAGAAAACTATCACCACCAACAACAAAAGAAGTAACATTCAAGACAGCATCCTGTCCCTGGTTTGGAGTCTGGGGTTCAAACCCTGGCTCTGCCAAGCTCGGTTTCAATTTCTACCCATCAAGTAAGGCCTAGGGTGAGAATAGATAAAGTCTCTGTTTCCTTCCAAATTCCTAAATATATATGAAAGCTCTCTAGGGAAAATACTTTGAAATATTAAATATCAATGTCAGATGATGCAATAATTTTAAAATAGAAAAGATATACAGATAAGTGGTAATTTATATTATCAAATTTTTGAAAATTGAGTTGGGACACTTTCAGAACTAGAAAATCTGCTAGGATTTAAAACATATATTTGGACTCTATGAATATGTATTCTCACTTACCTATGCCAGTATTTGGATGAAAAGAAAATAATTTAAATACTTAGGGAACTAATCAGTTGGGATATTCCTTTATGATATAAACTGTTTCAAGGAACCATAAAATCAATTAACACTGCTTCCTCTCTGCTATTCCTTTTCTCCTTAGCTTACGAAAGTAAAAGGAATCAATAATTTAACCTGGCAAACAAGAAAAATATTTTTGAGTCAGTGTTATTTTTCAAAGCCTCTTGAGTTTTTTAGGCTTTAATTGTCTTATTGGCTCAGTGACGTATATATTTTATCTTACACTGTAAGTGGCACCTCAGATGAATCTAGAAATCTGACTGTGAAGTTTGAGGTACTTCACGTGAGTTTACAAAACTTGTGTAGTTGGCTCAAAAGGACGCTTGAAAAAGAACAACACAACACAAGCAATTAAAAACAAGCAAACACCCTTCCCTGAGAAGATCCTTGTATTGTACGTACACCTCACCTCTTACTAACCCTTCCCCATTGCACATAAGAATGTAGATTTTTTATCGTTTATTTTTGGTCTACATTAAAAAGAGGTATTTTAATAAGCATAGAAAAAGAAAATGTCAAAATACTAACATAGTTTTTGAAAGAAAGAATATGTATTTTTCTCAATTTCATTTTTTTAAAATAAGAGAATGGCCAGTCAGGGGGAACTTGCCACTAATTTCATCTGCTCCTTATTTCCATGTGTGTTTTTTTAAAAAAAAATAAGACTACCTTGATCATGGTTTGATTGCAAATCCCGAAAAACAATTATGGAAATGATCTTTAATATAATAATATATTTTACTGAGTGTCTCAGCTTTTTCATCCCAACAACTGAAACAGAGACAATTCTTTGCATGTTGAAATGTGTAATTATCATGTATCCAAAAGGGAGGGTGTAATTTTCACATCTGATTACAAGGGAAGGGTGTAAGTGAAGCTGCCTTGGTAAACTTACACTTGTTTACAAAGAGCAATACCTTTGATATTAAAAACTCAAAACATGCAAAACCCTGAGAAAAATCAAGTTCAGCATACGCAAAACTAAACAAAAACTTAAGTATTTTTCTTGGCCCTGCTACAACAAGAAAGTCAGTTCCTCTGAGTGTTAGTCGACTTATTTCCGATGATGTTAAGACTCAAAACACTATTTTGCAGGCTAGTTTGTGACTCTACTATTGAAGGTTAGGAAGCTCAAGCACTGGATTCAATTTAAAAGGAAACTGCAAATTCTCAGTATGCCCATAAAACCAACATGGTCAGTTTAAACTAGAGAATGATTTTCATCTCAACAGAAAACACTTTCCTAAATACAGTAAGTGTTTTCAAGACATGCATTTTTAATGTGTTTTTTAACTTCTGATTTACTTTTGATAACATCAACTTCTGCTCATGCGCACTTACGTTTTGGACATGTAGGGAAGGTTAATACGAAGTGGTGGCTATCACTTAGCAAGAAAATTAAAGACAGATACATGATCTCTTAACAGGTAGGAAAAAGAAACTGCCTTAACAGCGAACACATATGAGGAACAATTTTGTATGACATGTAATCATGATTGGCAGATATTTGAAAAGCTTAAGAAGATTGGTGCTGAATATTAAACATATTCAATATTCTTATTGGATCTCAAAAGCAGGCAAGAAAGAGAAATAAAGAGAAGGAAATACAAGGAAGTTTAAGAAATTGATTTAGGAATAATACAAACTTTTTCATGCTAAAAGGAACCCATTAAAATGAACTTAGTTATCTTTTTAGCTTTACAATTACATAGAAAGCAATGACTTTGTTAGAATGCTATTAAGTTATATTAGGTTTTCAAATGCAATACTAATGGCAAGGCTGATATTTGGTATACTTTAGAAATCAGTGTTTTGGGTTTTGGTGTGTTTTTTTTCCCCCACGGTAATTTGCCCAATCAAACTTGACAAACAAGAAGTTTGAGAAAGGATACAAGCTACCAAAAGATTAAGATTTAAGAATAATTACAATTAAATAAATAAAAAAAAGTTACTCTGTTAAAAAAAAAAGATCTAGGCCCTGGCCAGTATGGCTCATTTGTTTGGAGCATCGTATGGCACACCAAGAGGTGGTGGGTTTGATTCCCAGTCTGGGCACATACCCAGGTTGCGGGTCAATCCCAGGTCAGGGTGTGTGTGTGAGGCAACCAATCGATGTTTCTCTCTCACATCGATATTTTTCTTTCTCTCTCCCTTCCTCTCTCTCTTAAATCAATTAAAAGAAAGAAAGAACTAGGCTCCTCATTCCTCAATTGACGTAGCCTAAAGCATTTTGGATGATAGAGCTTAACTTTTATAAGATCTTAGCTGTTTTCCTTTTATATAGGATTTCACTGAGTCTTACATTCTGCTTCCCATTAAAGCAAAAAATAAAACACTTGACATGAATCTCCTTCCTCCTCTTCTTCAGGGGCGGGCCTGCACCCTTGCCTGAATGGCTGGGTGGGAGATGACGTGGGTGGGTGTGGACGGAGAGGAGGCTGGGAGGAGAACTGCTGTTTCTAGGTAGTTTAGAGGCTTGCCCACCACAGCACACCCGTGTCTGCAGCATACCAATCAATGCTCAGTGCAGAGCACATTTTTCACTGTGTTGTTAGAGTACATTTGCTTATATTTTGCACAATTTTAATTTAACCATATTGATCAAACTGAACACTCAATAAGACCCTAGGCACCTTAGGCTTATTAAAATTAGTCAACATGAAGCAAGTGAGCAAGGACATAATGGAAACTGTTTGGAGATTTAAATACAGTGGAACCCACTTAAATAAATACCTGTTAATGAAATAAATCTATTAAATTAATTTATTTTCTCTGGACCAAATCAAAATACATAGAGTAATCCTCAAGGGGGCCTTTATATAAATACTGCTTAAATGAATAAGCATCTTAAATGGACATGCTTCTCCTGAAAGGCAAATAGTATTTTCATGTTCTCTAAGGTTAATTAAAGCAAAAAGTCCATGTTGACTTTTTTGGATGTATTGTCATCATTTGGAATTAAGCAGGAAAAAGTTGCTTAGGTAACAATATTTAAATAATGTAAATATTTTTCTTAAGGGTAATTGCCTCTGTGTGTGTGTGTGTGTGTGTGTGTGTGTGTGTGTGTGTGTGTGTGGTGGGCAGTAGGCTCAGGGGGCACAAACCCTTGAAACAACAGACTGTGTCCATTGTCCATTTGTCTGCAATTTACATATGGCAAGTTAAAACAGAAAAGCATTTTAAATTTCCAATTAAAACCCCATCTCACAGAGAAATGGACTAGCTACTTTTATTTGCCTCTTTGGAAAGTTCTACTATTTCTCCAACATGGCTGAAAGGTGCGATTACAAGAATCGACTCCCTTATCTAACGATAATTTGTATTGAGAGCCTTGTTGGCACCTTCAGGGTGCTCAAAATAATGCTTTTTAAAAGATACAAACACTTTCTTTGTGGTTAAAAAACACATAACATGCCATGTACCCTATTAACAAATGATCCGGTGTAGCATCGTTCCTATGTGTGCATTGTACAGCCAACCCTAGAACCCCCACAAATGCTCTTTCCCATAAAGTGTAGGTTGGACCACATCTTTCACTGATCAGGTCTCGCCTTTTCTCAGAGCGGTTGACCGACGGTGGTGGTGTGCTATTATAATAAAAGTAAAAATGCAACCCACATTGAAGTCTTAAAGTAGTAATATCTCTTAAAATGCAGTGGGCACACAATCCACAGAGATGTTCCTCAGACCCCCTTCATCTCGCCTTGCCTTTAGAGGGCCTTGTGTATTCATTTCCCCCCTGGCCTAATAAAAGATATTAGCTCTTTTCCCTAAGCAAAAACACTCCTCTCATGAATCAGGCAACTAGTGGGAGACTGCTGGCCAGGTTTCACCCCACTAAAATTCTAATCTATACTTTGTCTTTGAGAATTAAAGAGAAAATGCATATCAGCAGAATCTCCTCTCCACTTTATTTCATTTATAAATTACGAGAATGATGCTATTATATATTATTAATTTCTGCTGTTCTCCAACTCTGCTGCGGCAGTGAGCTGCGGATGTTGGAACGGTGTAATTATGTTCTAGTAGGGTAGCCATCCGTTTCCTTTCAAAAATTTACAGGATTCTTAATCACGCTGCTCATTTGGGTGCGCAGCGGCGAGGATGGCGAAACACAAACAGGGCACGTTCGTTTACACAGGAACACCTGCTTAGCATGATAGCAGATGTCAGTCAGTAAGCAGAACACAAAAGGGGGGAAATAATACCAACACCCACAGCCTCGCACCGTTTTGATTCGGCGCGGGGAAATCTTTGCAGGAGTGAGGGCGACTGGACATTCCTTCTGAAACAGCAGCAAAGTCTCTGAAATTCCCAAGTGCTGTTTGTGGTTAACGTGCAGTCAGAGAGAAAGGGCGTTTGTGCTCTTGTGTTGACTCGGACTCTCTTTATTATTTGGAGGATTTACTAAAACTGCCCTGCCTCAGTTTCCTGATGAGTAAGGGTTGGAGAGCCTAAGTAAAAGCCCAGTTCCCCAAAGCTGATCATTGTTGGAGGTGATGTTGTAATAACAAGCATGGCTCTCACCAGACTTAGTTCAGATCCCGCTGCTGTCACTTAACGGTTGTGTGACATCAGTCAAGTGGTTTAACCTTGCTAAGTCACAGTTTCCTGATTTGTAAAGTCTACTGAGAAAATTAAATGAACTAATATATACGAAGTGCCTGCCACACAGTGAGAATACATTCAATGGTGGATGTATTATTGTTGTTGTTGTTGTTACGATCATCATTATTTTATTTTGATCCTTGCAAAACCTTTCCTACTCAACGTGTTATTTATTAAAAGTCTGGAATGACAACCAACCGAAATCTCTTGCAGGGATCATCATAAAAGTGATATTTTTGATGTGTGAAGTTCTGCGAGATTATTATAATGACACCTATTACTGTTATTTTATAGTTAGAGAGCCTGTCATCATTTCCACTACATTTTCTGGGATTTATATCTGAGCCATAAAAAAGGTTTTCTGGGCTGGACGCTCCTGAAAAAGAGCCTCCAAGAAAGTGGAGTGCTTTCTAGAACTCTGACACAATAAAATGAGGCCATGGAAAGGAAAAAATTAGAAGTTCATCGTCTTCACAGGCCCACCACACCCTTCCAACGTTTGCACCCTTATTTTAAGGCCTTTGCAGACTATTCTGGTCTTTTCCCTTCTCGCCCTTTCCTCAAAATGGTTAAAATTCAAAATGGAAAACAGCTCTCACACATGGGCAATGACTAATTTTCCGAAGGAATTTTAGTATTCGGAACGTGTCTGCCTGGGCAGGACTGTGTGCTAAAGGCTCCCCGAGTGTGCATTGACTTGATACCCAATAATGGCAGCTAAGGAGCCGTTATGTGGTGCCGTGTCAATGATCCGTGCACTGAGGGCTCCCCGAGTACGCATTGACACGATAGACCGGAACGGCTCCGAAGAAGCCGTTATGGTCTATCATGCCAATGATGTGCGGATATTGGCAGGGCCTCTGGCCCTTCCATGGAAATTATGGAGTCTCGGAAGGAACCGGTGTGGGCGCCATGTGGGCGCCATCAGTGAGCTAACCGCAGCTTCATTTCCCCGTCTCCTTGGGTTTACTTCCAAAGAGTCGGGTCAGAAAAGTTGTCCAGTAACTTCAGGGGTCCCACCTGACATCACCAGGACATAAGCATTAACGATATTCTTGCCCTTCAGTCTTTCGTTTCTTCTGAAACTGATACTATTGATACTAAAAGGAGAGGTAAGACTTAAGGTCATTTTTTTCACATTTTAAAAAAATTTTTATTATAAATATCTCATTTGTTTTATGAATTTCATGTTATACACGTGTGTGGTACTGAGGAGACTCTCTGTTGTGCTGGTGATTTTATGAGATTGAAACATTTAATCCATGCAAAGAAAAATACCTTTTTATATGTCCTCGGCAGTGGAATAGGTACTCAGAACTCAGCATATAGGAAATGGTTCAAAAAACCTTGGGAAGAGAAGTGCAAGTTCAAGAATAAAGTTTGGATTCACACATGCTTTACCAACTTCAGGCAGTAATTAATTCACTTATGGTATTTACATGCCCCTCTTCAGAGACTTACGGAGAACATGGGAATTTTAAATTCACAATTCAGTGCAAAATTTAAAATGATCTTCATTAGAATTTGAAGCTATACTCTCAACTGCTTTATATACTACCAACAGGGAGCCTCATTATGTAGTACTATATTTGGACTACCTTCTTTACATTCTGTGGCTGTGGATTTTGAATGTATTTCTGGTATGCTGAAGCAGAATCAAACAAAGTGCTTTAATCTGCTCTATTAACTAACCAACCCACATAGTTGTGTGGCAAACAAGTAAAGTCAAGAGGCTGAAATGCATCTTCTTTTCTGATATCTTCAAAGGATCATGGAAGAAGAGAGATCTGAGACACCCAGGCACAGAATGGTGGTGAAGCCTTACAGAAATACTGAAATGGTTCACTAAAAAGGATGGTGGGAACAAAGATGCAGTCAGATCAGGTAGAAAATAGTGATCGTGATTCCAGGTACAAAAGGTACTTCTGCGTGCTCATTTCCTTGAGAAAAAATAAATAAATAAAAATAAAAAATAAAAAATATGAGAATTCCAACTCTCATAAGGAACTTGGGAACTGGGGTAAAAAAGATCCACCGGGGGTGGGTATTAAGTGTTGATTGACAGGAGGAGCAAGGGGGGAATGCCCTATGTACCAGCCCAAAGTACATACTCAGTAAACATTGAAGAGTAGGCAACATTAAATACCTACTATGTGTTGGATACTTTACCTATTACCAGCATGTCTTCACAATGACCCTGTTACATAGGCCTCAGGAGAAATGGAGACCCAGTTGGGCTGAGCAACTTGCTCCTGTTGGCACGGCTGGTATGAAGTAGAAACCAGAGGTGAGCTCAGATATCCAAAGCCTAGGCTCTCCTGAACACCCATCCTGCCTCTCTGCCTGCCTCCCTGACTCACAGGTCTTATAGACATCACTGAGAAAGGTGGAAAGCCAGTGGATTTGAATACAACTAAAAAATGAAAGAAAAGAAATAAAAAATCCCAAGTATTCAAAATGGCATAGCTGTCACTACGTGGAGCTTAAGGTATTGTTAATAGGGTAGAAGGGGTCCTAACCTAAGTTATCAAAAGCTTTTTTTCTAGATATCATACACACTACATCTTTAATGTACCTGCCCTATTCATTTTCAGAAGACAGTTGAGTAGGATGGATTTGTCTTCCTATTAAGTATAGTCTCGCTTTAACGAAATGACTCTAGTGTGCCATGCACTGCGCTAGTCACTGGTGACAACGGGATGGACAAGACTGTCCTCAAGGCGTTTACACGTGTGAGAAGACAAACAGGAACCAGATATTGTAAGTGCTGTGATACAGGTCAGCTCAGAATATAGGGGCATTTTGTTAGAGGGCATTGCTCCTATAAGGAAAAGTACCATGTCCACTTCCTGGAAAGGCAGAGGTATGAGACCATGCCAAGCACCTTGACGATTTCTTTTCCCTTTTTGTTTTTCTTTTTAAACTCCTAAAGAATTGAAAAGGAATGAATACCTCCGCTGACGGTCATCGTTTCCTCTTCTTAGGGGGGTTTCAGCATGGCCCAGAGACTGAAGTAGCTCTATCATAGAATTCCTGGTAGCCTGATTAGACTCGCCAGGAAATAGTAATCAGCAGAATTCACTGAGTATGGCTCCAGATACTGCCTTAGAATTTTGTTCAACACTCCCAATCATCCTGTAATAAGTACTGGTCTATAACTATTTTCAGCATTATGAACTGAAGCTCATAGACGTTAAGAGACATATGTACTAATATATGTAATACTTTAAACAATAAAAAAAAATATTTAAAAAAAAGGAAAAAAAGAAACACATTCAGGGCCACAGGGAAACTAAGTGGCAGAATCAGAATTGGGACACAGATTTTTGTTTGTGTCTGAATGCTGCATTTGTTTTTTGTTTTTGTTTTGTGTGTGTGTGTGTGTGTGTGTGTGTGTGTGTGATTTTTTCCCCATGATATTGAATTCCTCACTCAGAGAGAGGAAGACTGGGCTCCATTCATTTTAAGTGAATGGATCTAGGGATGTTCTTGGAACAGGAGTCTGGGGAGTGAAGATGTGGACATGAAATAGCAGCTCGCCTCGGAGGTACTCTCCTACAGCACACAGTAGGGCGCGTGAAAGGACATACCATGTCATCTACAAGGGGACCAATTAATAGCTCCTAAATTTCATCCTGAGTTGTGTGGTAAGCTCTTTGGGGCCTTTAAAAAAATTCTTGACTTCACATCCCATGAACGTCTGTTATGGCTGTTGTCCAAATCCTATTATCTATGAACTTAATTTAAAGTAGCTTGGTCTTTTTGAATAGTCAAAAACTCTAATAAAACAGGACTATTTCACACTTGCACAGACCAAATTCTGTGGGACATCCGAAGCTTAGCTCTTAAATTATGTTCTTAAGTCAGTAAAGAAGTAAAATCTAGACTTTGTAGAAAAGCACAATGCAGATATGAATTCTAATGAATCCGTGACTCTGTGCAGCCTATGTGAGAGCTACTATTCTGCTTATTACCTATATCTATTAATAGGCAATAATTGTAATGATTGTCAGACATTTTAACCAAATGGTTAGGTTAAAAACTCAGAAATTACTCAATTATTGTTCTTTTTTGACAATGTAAATTAATTTCTGAAAAGGTAAACATTTCTGAGTTCATTTCCTTAAAGTCCAAGCCCTTTCAGAAAGGTAAACAATGTGGGAATACACAGCTGCAGTTTTTTTGTGTTTGTTTTTTTTTTTAAGGCTACTGTTCCTTTAATGCCCAGCTGGTTCTGAGATGTAATAAAATTGACATATTGATTCCTTTGAATTTACAAATGCCTGTTTCATAAACTCCATCTCCAAAGCCTAGGCATCTTTAGAGCACTGTCATTTTTTTTCTCCAAATGGATCAATTATGTGCCCACGTAATCCTGTTACCTGTGAAATCCATGCATACTTCTCCCATTTGCTGCAGCTCCCAGGCGGACAAACTTGCATTATGTACGCATAAACAAACAGCGCATTTTCCTGATATTAGAGATTGTTTTCAAAGTGAAAGGCAATCTCTTGGGTCCTTTACTCAAAAAGAAAAAAAAAAGTGTGGGGGGGGGGGAGGAGAGAAAGACAGAGAAAAAGAAAAACTGCCTGTTCAAGCAACCTCAGTGTATATGCACACACAAACACGTGTGTATATATAAATATGATATGTATGTTTATGTCTACTATTTACAGTTGCTAACAATTCATTGAAATCACATGGTTTTGCCATGTTCGGTCCTTTAACTCATCCAAGGAAGCAAGTTCCTTCATTCCAGTTAAACTAGTCCGTGACGGTTTATCACGTTTTTTTAAGGCTATCCGTTCTCCTTTGTTGATAATTAGCTATTTAAGGGCAAATCACCCCCAAGATACCTTAAAAGAACTGAAAAATGAAAACCCAGGGCGAATTGCGTTACAAAGTTTTCAGGGGTTTTATAGAAAGAAAGTCCTCAGTATTTTGCATTGTAGCACTTGACAGTCCCCGGCTCTGCATCTTCTTTACACACACAGAGTCCTCTATTGAAACAACCGCAGAAAACACAAAGATTCTGCTCCTACTACATTGGGAGAGAAACGCCTCAGTGAACCAGAAGGTCTTGCTCATGTCTTAAGTCTGTACCAGCAAATTATCTTCCCACACAGGCATATTTACACGTTCACGTGTGGACACCCTCACCAGTACAAAATGCATAAAGGAGGCTCATGTGCGAACGTACCCACAGGCTGGGCCTATGGCATCCCTGCAAGTAACCCACAAGCAAACATGCTTTTGTCTGTGTGTGAACTCTGTGTGAGCAAAGTACTGTGCATGTTCTGCACAGAGATATGAATTCCCGCTTCATTCTTTCAGCCCGTGCTGTATCTGATTTTCCTCACTTCACTGGGCACCCAGCAGTCCGGCTACACTGCACTTGCTCTCTACAATTTGTCTCTAAGAGATTCCCCAAATCACAAAACATCTTGTCTGCTGCCCAACGTGCTCCCCCTATGCAGAAAAGATGGTCTAAAAAATTGGGTTGTGCTGGGAGCCCTGTGGCCTGGCCCACTGCTGCCATTGTGCAGGGGTGGCTTTAAAGATAAATGGTTGCATGTTAACCAGATTTGACATGCTGTACAAAGGCAGGCACCTTTGGTCCCAGGACACAGCCAAACAGAAAACACAACAAGCGGGCCTGGCAAAAATGTCCGACATGAATAAAAGCACAACAATTTGTCACATAGTTGTTACAAAACGTTAGCAGCTTTAGGGCTTGCCATGGGATGGCAGAGATAAGGCAGTGTGGAGAATTCGGAAGTTGGAGGATTGGTGAGTCTTAGGCCATGGAAGAGTTAATTCAGTAAAGGGGGAAAATAGTCATCGCAAAGGGATTATTTTCATTTGCTTCCTCATAAGGCCGGAGAAGGCCTTACTGTCATGAAATAAATCAGCAAGGCCAGTGGCCCAGGTTTACTAAATTCCACTTTTTGAAGGGCTGTCTGTTAACCATCTCTTTCCAAACTCCCAAAGAGCTACACATTCTAGTATCCATTTCTTGAGGATCAAGAATCGTTTTTCATTTTCTTTTTCAAACTGACACAGTAATGAATGAAACGAAGAATTTTAAGGATAAAAAATTTTTAAAAAGCCTTATTCCTCACTTCATCTCACTACTCACCCAGAGAAAAGGGAATCAAACCACCTCACTTTAACTCTTTTTCAAATGCTAGGTTTCCTTTTCCAAATGTCTTTCCAGAATTACTTGTGAATTCTGGAAATTCCACGATTCCAGTAACATTTAACCATAAACTTTCTTCCTGACTCTGGGCTCGTGCTTTCTCTAAGCCTTCATGTCCTCATCTGTAAAAAGTGTATTACAATCATAGTATTATTTATTTGATAGAGTTGTTGTTAGGGCAACATCAGATGACATAGACAAAATTCTTAGCACATTATAAGTACTCAATAAATGTTAGATAACATTAGCTTTCGTACAGTTGCCAGAGACATTTCACTGGAACACAAATATGATTATGTCATTCTTTAAAAAAGATTCACATGCTCATCATCACCTGTTTACTGGATAAGAGCCAGAAATATGGGGCAGGAGATTCTTCTACTCCCAGGCCACCTTTGCAGACTCAGTGGAGTCACATCCTCCTGCATGTGCCCCATGTCCAGACATCTCTGTTGGATGGTAATACCTGAGCTGTTCTCCCTTTCCCTCCTCCAATGCCTGAACCAGCCCTTCCCTCACACCACTGGTAATACCCAAGTCGTGAGACCATAGTCTCCTTAAAAGCCACTTCCTCCAGGAAGTCTGCCTTACCACTTTCTCCCAAATCTAGATACAACACCTTCTGCACTCTCTACTCACAGGTGTGTTTTTATAGCACTTATCACATTTTCCTCATTTCTTCACCCCCGCTTTCCCACTAGACAGCAAACTCCTCAGTGGCCTAGGCTCTATCATTCATCTTTTGATCAGCAGCCTCAAATACAGTGCCTGCATGTAGTAGATGCTCCATTAATGAAGAATGAGTAAACACTGCAATTTTCTGCTGAAATACCGGGAGCCCAAGAAGGACCTGGTGGCATACTTGTCAATTATTTTTGCAACAAGAAAAAAACATTTTTTTCTTCTAATGCAATGCTCAGATCACCCTTAGGAATGAAGGTGAAAGAAGTCCTGAGTGGAAAAAAGAAAATATGCATTTTTCTTCCACAAACCTGACATCAGCTCCAAAGAGGTGCTGCTTCTAGCAATAGCAGAATAAATCAAGTAAGTGCGCATGGAAACTTTGAAAAGAAAGAGGACTTAAAATACCAAATTGCTGGCCAATCCAGTGCTAGTAGAGCCACACAGTCAGACCTTTTCTGAGGATCCTGATGCTGCTGTAAGAGATGGAGAAGACACTTGGGAGAGGGAGCTTGTATAAAAGGCATTGCCTCTGTCAATAATTAGACGTAACATAGGTGAAATCTCCCTAGTAAAGAACTCTGTGTTGCATTGCCCTACTAGCTTACAGAGGACTACGAACTAAATGTAAAGTGGTCAGACGATTTCTACTGCCAGTTTTTTAAGGGGTAGGGCCAGGAGCTCTATTGACATCTGTGATTCTCTAACCTTTGTGACCCCTTGTAAACCCAGAACCAGCACAGCCTGGAGGGTGAAGTAGCACCTCCCCCATCTCACCACTCTCCTGAAATTTGAGCCAAGGCCCAAGTGGCTGCAGATCTAATGTTCACGGGTCCACAAGGGAATCCAGGAAGCCATTCCCTGATGAAGTGTGCACGCTCCCTCACCGAAGGTGGACTGACTGCTGGAAGATGAAATCGTCCTAATCGCCGTTGGTGGGGGGTAGGAGCTGGTGAAAGGCGAGGGATCATGAAGTTAACTGGTGACCTCTCAGTTTCCTCCATTTATAGGTCTCCTTTTATTTCTACTTGCAATATTAAATGGAAAACATATTGAGAGGCAGGAGAAATGACGGCATGCCACTTGGAACAACAGGCCGAGTTGTCACCTCGAAACTGCACAGTTCATTTGTAACCCCAAAGTGAGGAGTAAGGGTCCTGGGGGAAGGCCTGACACCTGGCCTGAACCCGGAGGATGCGAAGATACTGTCAGGGAGGAAGACTGCTCCTGATGTCTTGTCTCTCTCCCCGAATTGTCAGCATGCAGGTGTCTGACCCAAGAGTGTCTTCAGAGGGAAATCATTGATTTCTGCCTCAATCAGCAAAGAATCATGCAGAATATTTTACATTTTCCACTCTGATTATTAATCTGTAACAGCTAACTAACATATTCTTAGGATGGACTTTCTGTGGAGAGAATGCTTAAAAGTCCCAAGAAGACTCTTTAGCGCCAGTGCAGCCAGATACTTAAACCCCATATTTTCCTCCATTATGAAAAAATTTTAAATTTATATTGCTCGGATGGTCAAGATAAGCACATAAAAGTTCAATTTCTTCCATGAAGAGGAGATTTTAAAAGCCTAGTGGTTCTATTTTAGTAATAGTGTAAATAAAAATAATTTTTTAAATAGTACCTAAACTATAAATTTACTCGTGTGCCAAGAGAATGCCCGAAATATAGTACATGGATGGCATAATATTTGGTTAAGAAGCTGCATCTTTGTTAAAAAGATTCTATTAATAAGCTGAGTTCACTTCTGAAAAAAATATTTCTAGTAATACTTTATTAACTGGTTTTCAAAGATTTATAGGTAGAATAATAAAAAATAAAGATTCTAAGGAAAAGATCAGCCATATTATAATTCTCAAGTTCTTCCTTAAACTTTAAAAATAAAACCTCATGCATTTTTTGGATTGGTTAAGAGTCTTGATGTCTGTTCCTGAGAACAGTGCCCTCCAGGTCTCTATTTTATTGATGGCAGTGTTGTTCAGCAAAGCAAATCCACATTAGTCAGAATTTCAGGTGTACAATTTTGACCCTTGTAACAATTTGAGGTCTGTAATTTCTGTTGTTCTAGTTCTTGATCTAGGTCTGAAATAACTGTAGCATTGCTTTTAGAAAATAAAAAACTGATGGATCATGCCATCTATGGCAGCATTTGTTCAGCATTTGGTACAAACGGGAGAAAAAAGATACAGAATGCATGGATTGATTTTCAAATTACCTCAATATTTTGAAAACATTTTCACCTGCATGCTGAGAATGCTAAGAATGGCAAGGAAGGCAATTGTGCATTTGCACAGCCTCCACTGCATTCATTTATAAATTACCTCATCACTGACTGAAATTAACACTGATTCTTACAGGCAATTTCTCAATTTCCAATGCTAATTACATTTTTTTTACTTTTAAATTCTGTACCACCTGTTTTGGGCAAGACATCTTAGGCAGCGCGACCGCATTTAATCACAATTTTAATTAACCGCCCTGTAGATGTGAAAAAGAAGCAATTATAATGTAGATGAATGATGATTTTTCTGCATTAAATTGTTTTGTTTCCCTGGTATGTTGATTGTAACACAGCACACAAATACAGTAACTGTACAATTTTTTTCCTATTGTAATTTAGTAATTGTTTTTGGAAAACCAGTTTGGGAATGAGTGACTTCATCTGTTTACAAATTGATTGATACTGTTCACTCCCTGATTGCTGTGGCGTATATTTTGGTATTGCACAGCCTAGCATAAAATATAATTAGAGATGCACAGGCTTTGCAGCACCATTTTGGAATCTGAAAAATCAACTGTAACTGGAGTATGTTTTCCTTGAGCAGACTAGTGTCAGTTGGGGCTGATGAAATGATAATCAAAACAATGGGCTTTCCAAGGCGACCCCTAGTAGAGATCCTGGGTTTCAATCTGATAGTCTAATACGGTAAGTTTATGAATTACTCTGCACTAGGCCTGGGAGCTGGGGGCTGGCAAGTCTGAAGCTTGCACAACTCAGTCAGATCTGTATCACAAGGAGCAGACAAGTGAGGTAAGGAAACAATGATGGAAAATAAAAGAGTTGCTGCTTTGGAAATGAGAGGATCGTTCCAGCCACCCGGGCACAATGCACTGATGTGCTGTAGCTCTAGACTATCTCATCTCTACACTGTGATACAATGAGATCACATGCATGCCCCTGGCTTGCAGATACTGATCGCTGAAGCCCTACCTCGTGGCAGAGAAACTCAAAGATCTTATGTACACGAAGCAGAGCTTGTTCCTCACCGGGCCAGGGATGGGGATGGGGGAAACACACAGCCATCAATATCTGTTTCCTTGAAACCTCTTGCTGAAGAATGGCTAGAAGGCCTTATTATTCTCCCAGGAATTTAGAAATTCCTTCAAGAATGCCCTAGACTCACACCACACCCACTCCCACGTGTAC
>NC_137081.1:66509819-66779819 GCF_951640355.1 Cnephaeus nilssonii | reverse complement strand
TCTCCTCTCCTCTCTTCTTCTCTTCTCTCCTCTCCTCTCCTCTCCTCTCCTCCCATCCCTCCTCTCTCCCTCTCTCCCTTCACACATGTGCCCACTTATAATCACTTGAATTATTTTAGCAAATCTTTACATATGTCCCAAAATCTTCCATATAACTCAAAACAGCAAATATTTGAAAAGAGAGTTATTCTTCTGTGTGGACAGGAACCACTGAGGCGTGGATAACTAGAGCTATTTCTTGAATTAGAAATTGGTTGGTTTAGAAACAATTTGCACCGGAAGTCAGGAGGCTTCTTGCCCTAACTGTGTGGTTTTGAGCACCTCATGGATCCTCTGGCAGCCTCAGTTTTCTCTTTGGTGAAAATGAGGCAAGTAGATGAGTTCCACAGTGTCTCTCAGGCGTACCATTGCACAGTCCTTTTCCCAGGGGCACATACATGTGAGAGAGCTGAGGGATATGTTCAGGGACGGACTCTGCCAGCTCCAAACGTGGTGTTCTTCCTTTAGGTCACACAGTCTCTGACACTGAACCCGGGGAGAAGAAGGACCAGGTTGCAGGTTTCCCCAAAACCTGCTTTGCATATGTAAGACACACATTACTGAAAAGTTCACTTTGTTAAAAAAAATTTTTTTTCAAGTTCTTCAAGGTTTAATTCTTCCTGTTATTGTTGAAAATGTGCTTTCTATGGTCATTTGGTAAATAAATAGCTTTAAAGGGAAAACAAACAGCAGTGTTTTGTTTTTCTGCTGCAGGGCTGATATGTCACATTTCTGCCACATGATGTACTGACAGCGTCGTGCTTCAGAGGCTTATGGGGAACCAGGAATCCTTGAAAGGGGCAGGGCAGGATGTCCTTTTCTCGCGCTCACTGAGTCACAGAAGACGGATGCCTTTTCAGGGGTTCTGAAGTTGTGATTTCAGTCAAGATCCAGTGGCTCGCAACCACTTCTCTAAATCTGCATGAAGAAGCCGGGACCGGGCTGTGTGAATTATGCTAAAATGCATTTTGATTAAGTGCTGAAAGTGGCATTTGCCGTGAGGTCTTAAACTTCACCGTGCCATTGAAACTTACGGTGCACAGGGAGCAGCATATCCTAAGAAACAGGACCAAACGCCCCAACACACACCCTCTCCTGTGCCCAGGTAGCAGTGTACCCGTTGGTATTAAATGGCCGTGTATTTCCTTTAGCATCTCTGCCTCCTAGGCAGCCACCTCTGTGTCTTCGGAAAGGCAGGCCTTCCGTATGCAGAGCATGCTCCCTTTACAAGCGCTGTGACAAGATTGTGTTTCGGTTCCAAAGGGTTAATCCCAAAGTGAATTCTTCTCATGTGTAATTTAATACTTCATAACTGCTGAAAATTGGAGTCCACATAATTTATTTTCTTTGGTCGGGCACATTTGCCTCATGCTTGGCCGGGGCTGACTTCAGAGAGACACACCTAAAGCTCTCAAGCGTCCCAAGTGGCCTATGTCAGTTGTACAGAAGGATTGTGGTCCTTGGCCAGGGCCCAAGGATTAGGTGTTCCTGAGAAGGTTTTTTTGGCTCTACAAAGCCCTAGGATGTCATGGGAATAGGCTGCACTCCCTTTTCCCCTTGAAGGCCACATATCAACAGGGTATCTAACCACTCAGAGACAGGCTTTACACAAAGGTATACATTAAAATAAATAGAACATGCAACCAGAAAGACCCGACCGAGAGGGAGGAATTGCTAAGTGGAGACAGGAAACAATTGCTTCATTGTTGAAGCCTCTAGCTCTTAGAATCGCAGAGTGCAGCTCCATCTACAGGACTGTCTGCAAAGCTGGAGCTTTTTGCCCAAAAGGCAGGACCGAAATTTACATGCATTTTTTTTTTATCCAGCTCGCTTTGCATGGGGCTTCACCCAACTCACAAAAATTCCGACTTTTTACTGAAAAATAATTGTCCCTCTTTGATGAGAGGGTTTGAGAGAGCAACACAGAGATAATAAGTGAGAGGGGATAGCTGTTCAAGGGTGCTTTCATTTAGCTCCTTTTTTCCTACTTAGGCAGTAAATATTCTTCTCGTCCTAGCAATACTCATTTAATCTCTTTCTTTCCTTTTCAACAACTTCCTCTCATTTGGTTTCCTCTCATTATTCCTCGGAGTGGGAGGGGGGCATGTGTATTTCCCCCATTCAAACAAACTAAAAGGCTGTGTTTGTTTGAACACCATTCTTGTACTTCCTGGCAAGCTTTGGACTGTAAAGAAGGTTCAGGTTTTTAGGTTTAAAGGAGCTGAGAAACTTTAAAGTCATAATTGAAGCCAACTCTGTCTGTGCACATTTTCCTCTTTTTCCCCCCTCTCTAGTGTAAAAGCCCTGCTTGCCAACGCAGTGGCTGCTGTCTGATGCTATTTCAACAGGAGACCTGGATTTCAGGACAAGATCCAGGCCATTGGGGAGACTTGATGGCTCGGGGAATTAGTAATGGGATTTGGAGCCCTTCATTTCTAGGTCACTGGTTTGAACAGAGCCCAGGTCAGTAATGACTGAACGTTGTTACCACCCGATGCCGGCTCTTCCCGCACCGACCTCAGGTTGTCCGCTGCTCCGTTCCCGAGTGCCTGTGGCACATCTGCGCTAATGGCATTCATTGACAAGTCGGCTGTTAGAACTTAGGCCTACATATGAGGGGAACCACCTCTGTCACGTGCAGGAATGGTGTCCACGGCGATGTCTGGGCTGCCTCTTCCGGGGAGGATGCACAGAAAGAGCGAATGATAAAGCTAGTTTGCCTTTCAGATGATTCTGGGCCCTGTTTCATCTGTCCCCGTGCCTCCTAAGTGTCCTGGGCATCACATCCTTGGCCACTCGGAGGGTGAGGCAGGGGGGATTAACAGGCCACAGAGGCCCAGCTTCCCAGATACCTCACATGTCTATTCTTAAGATAGATTTAAAAGACCTGAATTGGGTGCTGTTTCTTGTTTTTTTTTTTTTTTTTTTCTATTTCTAGGGCAAGATAATCATGGCCCTTTTCAAATAATACATTTTTGGATCCCAAATTTGTGCCTGCTAAAGTGTCCCTGGGGAAAAGGGGGCTGTTTCCTGGGCTTACATTAGCATAGGGTATAAGAAATAAATTACCACTTTATTTCTTCTCTTTGCTTTAAATATATTTGATTTCAGAGAGGAAGGAAAAAGGAGAGGGAGAGGGAGAGGGAGAGGGAGACAGAGAGGGAAAGGGAGAGGGAGAGGGAGAGGGAGAGGGAGAGGGAGAGGGAGAGGGAGAGGGAGAGGGAGAGGGAGAGGGAGAAAGGGGGGGGGGGAGAGAGAGAGAGAGAGAGAGAAACATCAACGATGAGAGAGAATCATTGATTAGCTGTGTCCTGCATGCCCCACACTGGGGATCAAGTCCACAACTTGGGCATATGCCCTGATCAAGGAATTGAACCTTGACCTCCTGGTTCATAGGTCAATGCTCAACCACTGAGCCATGCCACCGGGTTCTTCTCTTTGCTTTACAGGAAGAGAAACGCTTGCTACGAGAGGTTAGAGAGAGGAGTGGAGACTAGAAATTCAAGGAGGATGCAATATATTTGTAGTTTCTGTGGCCCCTTCAGCCATAGTCCCTGTCTGTTCTCAGAATGGACTTGCCATGGGGTCTCTGTATTTAGAGAGGGGAGGAGCCAGCTCCTTGGTGGGCATGAGGCTGCTGGAGATGTGCTGAAGACTCTACACAGCTGTCCATCAATTCCTGGACCCAGGGCTACAGCCCACACCTGCCTGACTTCAGCCTCTCCAGGGGCACAGCTCCCCTTTCCTAGGTGAACGTGAAGCCCACTCCTGAGAAAGAATCACATATTTATAACCAATTCAGACATTACAATCACATAAAGACCCATTTATATAAGACGTATATAGAGTTCCTTTTCAGAAATGTTTTTACCTGCATTGGTTTTTAGTAATAGACCAATTACAGGTGCTTCCCACATTGCTAAGATCTGGATGGGAAGTTTTAACTAGATAGTTCCATTAAAGAGGTCAATGGAAAACAGCATTCTGTTCCCATTTGTTTTTGATTTAGCACTTACAGCTCCACTTTCATTCCTCCTGGACAGTCCTTGTTTGCTTATTGTTGTTGTATGTGTGCTTGTGTGTGTGTGTGTGTGTGTGTGTGCGTGCATTTTTTTTGGTTTTGTTTTTTATTTTGCTTCCCAGACCTTTTGCCTGCTTTTACAGTTTCACTTTTCTTATTTTCTTTTAGGAAAAATTGTCCTCTACATTTTTTTTCTGGTACTATGGAAAAGCACTGTGGCTGATGAAATAAATTTTATAATTTCTCCACTCTGATAATTTGTTCCATCAAGCTCTATTCCTGAGAGTAGTAAGACAGTAAAGGTGGTTTTCCAGAAGGTCCCAATTCTCAGCAGGCACAGTCCCCACTTCCCACACCACCTGCAGGGTACTTGGTATTTCATCATTTGCTGCTTTTTAGAAAGGAATCCAACAATTAACTGATTTTGAGATTCTGAGAATCATGGAATTGTAGAGTTAAAAGGAGACCTAAATGCCAATTTCTTTCAAGATGAAGATCTGAATTCTGCTTGAACAATCCCTTTAAAACACACACACACACACACACACACACACACACACACACGCTAGATTTGCTGGGTAAATAGCTTTTGAGAAGGGGTTTTCTCCTGTTACAGGTGCACTGTTCCATATTTGGTTAACATCTCACACAAGCCAGGAAATGAGTCTGTAGCAGTAAGCAAAATTGCCTTAATGGAGTTTGGAATCAAGTGAGGGGTAGCACCCCAAAATATGGCACTTTAGCATATTGAGTATCTTAAGCTGTAACCACTTAAAACAACAACAAATGTAGGGAGGGGCTTATGCTTCACTTCCATTACATGTCTAGTGATACATATCCCAAAAGGAACTAAATTCTCACAAATCCCCTCAAGAGTTTCATCAACCAGTGAAGATTGGCTCTTGTCATAGGAAGGAGACTAGAAGTCACCACCACACCGAGACAACTGTCACAAACTATCATACCCCTCATCTAGTCTTCTAGGGGATTACTTGTCTTTCCTAAAAATCATTTAGTCTCCATTGAGAGGCCTACATTCCCCCTTTTTCTTCCCTATTAAGATGGTACCTAAGCCTGAATTCTGAGCCACTTGCCACCTCAGAGCTAACTTTCCCCCCCTGGGTATCTCTCATGTGTACATGAAATATACATATTAATAAACTTTTGTGTGTTTTTTTCTCTTGTCAGTTGTATTTTATTACTAAGAAGGGTAGAGAGAAAAATTTTATTCCTCTCCAACACAATGATAGAAGAGGTATCAACAAATAATTGCAAAGGTATTAAATGTTGACCAACTTTGTCTGCTGCCATCTTTCAAAGGTTGAACCAAAACTGATATGCCATTAACATTTACTCATGTCCTCATCTTTCTGCTGAAATTGTACAAGTTTTGTTTTGTTTTGTTTTGTTTTTTTTACACCATGGGTCTTAGGGATAGTAAATGATTTACTAAACACTTCAGAGATCTGTTTTCTTTAACTCCCACAGATCTGAGACATTGACATAAGTTGGCTACTCCATGAATGCCTAGATCTATCAGGAATGTCAGCTTCGGTCATGGTGGTGGGACTTTGGACTTAGAGGAAGAAATTGTGTACCTGAAGTTGCAGTGACTATTGGTCCCTAAACTATCACTTCCATATTTTGAAGAGTAAATGAGATCAACTTTGCAAGATTTCAAGTGCGTTAAGAAATGCTGTGGCTCAGGTTTCCTCCACCCATTTTGTTTGTGTTTGTCTTTGTTTGGTGTCTTTTTCCTCTCTGTATCTTTAAATTGCTGTAAAATTTCTGATTTTGCAAGATCTCCTTACGGAAAAATTTGGTAAAAAATGTAATAATTTGTAACACTTGAAATTTACAAACAACTCCCAAAAGTGATTAAGTAATGACCTATAAGGAACAGAGGGACAATAGCAGTAAAAATAACTTATCAATGTGTACATTTTTTATTGATTTTTGAATCACTTGAATGTATTAACTATTCAAAATGTCCTAACATTATTAAATTATTTTAAGATTGTTACTATTATTTTAATAATGGTAAAAAAAACTAAAACAAACAAAAAAAAAGATAAAAAATATTTTTTTCCTCAGCCTTGAATTTTGAAAGGGTATAATGATATCCTCCAAAGAGATTAACAGAACTTTTAAGCTTTGCTTATTGTATCAACCCAAACAGCTCCCTGGACAAACAGAATTAAGTATACAATTTATAGTAAAACTTATCAAGGAAAGAAGCAAAAATGTTGTTTTTTTAAAAGCCAGAAAGCAGCCTATGATTCTGCAAGGTGAGAAATTTCTGAATTCTCACACCAGCTTCCTTGTACTAAGGATGTAGTTTTTAGGGAAGAATAGGTCCAACAAGGAAAGGTACCTTTACCCATCTTCCCTCTTGTCTTCTCCTATAACTTGGCAGAGGATTCGAGAAGTAGAATTACAATTCTGCATGCCTTTTTCAGATTTTTTTCCCCCCATAATGTGAGATGCTAGGGCTAAGTGTGTGACAAATAAAACTTTCCATGTATGTTGTAGTGGTCAGTAACAAGACACTGGTGTTACACAATCCTGAGTTGTCACTTACAAAGCAAGGTGTTTAACTTTTTTATGTCTCAGTTTCTTCATTTACCAAATAGTATGATGACTGATTCTATACATCAGGGTTCTTAAGTAAATGAAACGATATATTATAGGTCCTGAGCAAAATATTTGTCACATACTTAGTGTTCAACAAGCATTAGCTACTATTGGGTTACTTCTCAGAATTATAATAGTAATTATTATTCCATTATCATTATGTATCACTACAGTAATCTTAAATTCTCAAGTTATAATTCTTTCATGATGCCGTATAAAATCAGGCTGTATTCTTTTTTTTCCTGCCCAGCATTCATCCTTTGGCTTTGGGGAGCAACATAACTACTGTCAATCTCCATCTGTATAGTTTTGAGGTACTGAATCCAACACCCAATTCCAGATGTGTACTCAGAACCAGGACTGGCTAATCAGCATAGTCCCATTCTCTAGCAACAATAATCGATCCAAAGATAAGCATGAGAACTAAGTCTGACCAATAGGATTTAACTCTAGGGCATTTAAGATTTGTGTTAGCTTTCTTTACCAAGCCCCTGGATTTTATATTAGGCAGTTGTAAGTCTGAAATTACTGGGTGCAACCAGCAGGTATCATTCATAATTTGGGTCACTGGGAGCCCCACCTAGAGGTTACTTTTGCTCTCCTGATGAGCCTTTCCCTAAGAATCCAAGGAGATACGCCCTCCTAAAGCCCATATTTTGCCTTCTATACCATGTTCGTGATGCCAAAATCCTGGCATTTTCTGCCAACAACCTTTCTGTTAACTTTCATAACCTATAATAGCCTCCTTAGGCTCTCTCTTTGGGGAATGAGGAAAGAAGTTCAGGCAAGAGGCCCCATTTTTCAGGTGCCACAAGTTGATTTTGCAGACAGACCTGCAAATGTCTGGAAGACGCCTAGGGACACCCCTCATAGAACATGTTTCTGGGAGTAAAACCAGCAAAGAGAAAAGCAGAGTCAAGGAACAAAGACAGAGTTCTGATGAGCTCCTTTGAATCTTAGACCCAGTTGCATGGGAAGTCTGGCCCTTGCACTTTTGACTTCCTGAATCAATAAGTAAGTTTGGGTATATGTTGTGTCATTTGTAACTGAGAGAGTTCTAACTTGGGACATTTTTCTTTGCTCCTCTATCCTACATTGACATTTCTTAATCTGAAGTTATACATCACTTATGATATACAGAAATTTTATTATGTTCTCTATTTATTGAATATAGAGGGGTTTTTCTTTTCAACTAGATTTCTGAGGACATTTGCAAACTATGCAAGAGGATGGGGTTTGAACTCATTCTGATGTAAATTGCTGTGTGACCAATGAATAAGGTAGTTAACCTCTCTGATCTTCTGTTTCTTCATCTGTAAAATAGAAATAAGGCTACTTAAAGTTCTGGATTGCTATAGACATTAAATTAGATAATGGATAAATATCTTAGTACATGGTAGATATTCAATAAATATCTTTAGCATTTTTTGAAGGCAGAAGCTATAGAAGTTAAGCCTTAAGAGAAACCCAACTTAACTTAAGCAATTGGATCTATGTTTAAGAGCACTGGAGTATTGCTTGGGGAAAGGCATACATAGGCCTAGGTAAGCTGCTGGCAGGGACTCAAAAACCACTTCTCTATCCTTTGCTGATTTCTACTCCTTATGCCATTGTTTCCTCTGGCTAAAGTCTGGCTTTTTCCATTCTCATGTCTATGGTGAGGTTCAAGGCCATTCCCAGGCCATCGATGTTTGCATCTCCCCTGTTCAAGAGAACGTCTAAAATGAGCTGGGATTTTTTTATTCTTATATCAAATTCCCAGAATGTACTCTGATTTCCTTAACTTGTACCAATCAAATGTGGCTAAGGTAACAGGCAAAAATCATATTGATATGGTACTTTCCACAGTGAGGGGAAGGAGAATTCCCAAAAGATAAGAAGCTATGATTCCATTAAAAAAGAGACAGGCTAGCAAAACAAGTGGCATTTGGCTATAGGATTAATTGCTGTTTAATTATTCTGAATCCTCTTTTTCATGAACAAAATGTTGAATGAATGTTAGTGTACCATAAATATATGACCAATTATTTTCTCTGTTGAACCTCTAGAATGGACCTACAAAAGAGGAGCTGAGTGGTTTTCTATGATTACCCACCAGGGGGGAAAAATCAGCAATGAAACCTGACCTCTTAGTCACTTAATATGATCCCAAGAATATTTAACTCAAATATTTATCAGGTCTTCTTCTTTAAAAGTGACCATGTCAATTTTCAGTATATGGCTGTTATAATGTTGATATGGACACATTATGTATGAAAAATGGTTAGCTCAACATTTGCAGTGACTGATTTCCATGCATTAATAATCTGACCATTTAATTAAAATATAATGCCAGAAGGTCCCAATCCACAATGCAGAATGACCTAGAGAATGTCCTGTCATTGAGAGGTAGGAAAGGGAATAAGAAAGAGTAGCTCAGAGGAAGGTTGGTTACTTTCACATCTGTGTGAGCCTTAATATAACTAAACCCTCAGGGTGTCCCAGCCCAGGGCTCCTCTCTGGTAGGATATATAGATTTATGTATGGTGTGCATTTTTTGTTTTGCTTTGTTTTTGTTTTTCTAATGCATTTCTTGAGTTCCATGGGTTGTGAGCGCACTGCAATGGAGTGGAAGTGAACAAACCCCGGGGGAAGTCTTTGGCACTGCTTCAGCTCCTGAAAAGAGACCGTCTCCACAATGCCCCAGACAGACCCACCCCCTGAAGTCTGGTTTCTAGACCAGTGTAACCCAGGAACTCCTCTTCACAAGAGGAAAATGTAGCTCAGAAACTTACAGTGAATTTTTTCTGTTCAGCTCACTTCTTACTTTACAAAGACACTTATTTAAAAAAGCATTCTAAATTGGAATTAGTGATCCAGGTTTTGAAAAGCCAGGGACTGCAAGAGGAGATTTCTTAATTGCACCAGCAGGGGCTTGGTTTCTATTCTTAGTGCAGCTGGTAATGTGGTTCTGTTCATGATGTGTCCTGTTTCTGCATTGGCAGGACCAGCCTTCGATTCATTGGGATTGAGTGGGGAGGTGGGGGAGTTTCTCAAGTTTGTCTTTTCTCCTGAATGGGTGTAAGCCTTATATGGTCCTATGTATTAGACTGAACTATATTTAAAACATGCAATTATTCAAGGAAGGAATAACTGTATAGAAATTTTGAAATCTCTTTCTTTTCTGTTCAGTGAATCTCACTACACATCCCTCATTGAAAGTGGTTCAAATTGGAGCTACCTGACTATCCTGAGGAAGAAACATGAGACACTTGTCATAGCATCCATGCCAAAGAGAAGGTTTTTTTAAATTAAAGCTTTATTGTTGAAAATATTACATATGTCCCCTTTCTCCCCTCTTTGGCCCCTTCTTAGCCTACCCAGTCCCCTGCCCCAGGCTTTCAGCACTCGGTTTTCTGTGTCCATGTGTTATGCATATCTTTATCATTTTTATCTCTTCCCTTGCACCCACTAACCTCCACCTTCCTTCTGAGATTCCACAGAAGTATATTTCTGAAAGTGGGAAATCTCAGTGTGTCCTCTTTGCAAATATGAGCATCATCTATGTGCTTTATTTTAGAGAAGAGGGGCAAAGTGCTAAGAGTCAGTTTTGACCAACCTTTCTTTCTCTGCCTGAAAGTCATTTGTTCTGAACTACTGTAAATTTTTATATAAGCACATGTTCTCATAATATTATATGATGTATAACGTTTGGCTACCTTCAATAGTCTAAAAAGTACAACAAAATATTGTTTAGTGAGAAAATACAGATTTCGTTTTATTGAACTATGTGGTGAGTTAAATAAGTACCAAAATTCTTTCACTTATTCAACTGTTCAGTTTAAAAATATGAGCTGACCTACAATAAGGCAAAAAAAATAAATAGCTTAGCATCATGAAGTTAATGGACCCTATTCAAAAAATTGGTTTCAATCAAGCCATTTGTTTTCAGTCGTTAAAATGTCTGATTCATGTGTCAATATTCTTCTGTAGAAAGAATTCTATTTAGATTCTTACTCGCTTTCTGGTCAACCTACTAAGGAATAAGAAGCTGTACATCCTTATAGCACAGAACAAAACAAAACAAAACAAAATGTTGTCTTCCTGGTAATTCTGATTAGCTTTGTCAAAGTGGGATTTAAGACAGAAGGTTGTTTCTTGGCAAGAGTATTCTGGAAGGGAACCATGGCTAAAACTTTGCATCATTGCATTCATATCTGGTCAAACTGGCTTATCACAATTCAAACTTCATTCTGAGAAACTGCTCTTTTTTTGGTACCTTTTCTGCCAGAATTCAACTCTAACAACAAAAGTTTATAAACAATGAAAATTCCAGCTGGTTGACATCAGTGTCACGAAACTTTCTCTTCACACTGATACAAATATTTACTCTGAGCTCTGGCAAATCTTTTCTTGCCCATGTCACCCTTAATCATACATTTTTCCTTGATTGAGTTATGCTTTCCAGTACGTGATTTGCTCTGGTTTACTTTTTAACACATCCCAGAGGCTTCGTCAAAATCAACTCTGGGCAGGTCGTGTCATTTGGTAGCTGCCAAACATGTTATTGAGAAGAAACTTGGCAAATATCAAAATAGTCTTTTCTAACTGCTCTAATAAATGTGTTTGTTCTTTCTGACCACCATTTACATTTAGGTCCCTCATATCCATAAAGTGATGAGCCAGGAAAGTAAGCAGAGATGCACTCAATTCCCTTTAATCCATTCCCTTGAGGTAACGTGCTGATTTCTTTTCCAGGCACCTTATTGCAAAGAAGTTGAAAACTTAAAAGGTTTCATCAAGGACTCTTTATTTCCTTCAAGAAGACACAAGGGTTATTTTCAAAAGGTTAAAACAACAGATTGATGTACTCTGTAACTGTAGTAAAGTCTGCTAGAACAAATATTTGCCACAGCAAAGTGACTTGTGGAGGATTTAGTACAAAATAGTGCAAATATTTCTATAAAGCTTCCCTTGTCAAAATAAAATGTTTGGGTTATCTGCACTGGGTGCTTGCAAAATCCTTGCAATGTGCATTAATAGGGAACAATTAGGGGAGTTTTCCTCTCAGTATTGAAATATTTACTTTAACACATGATGGTATCTTACCTGCAAGAAATATGAATAGTTATTTCAATTGCATCCATTTATACTTATATTGCACTAGCATGCAAGGAAAATCTAGTCATATAAAAACTGTATATGTGCCATGTGTCACTATACTACCTCCTTTAAAATAACATGAAGTAAGCTGTGCGAGCTTAGCAATTCTTACTTTTTCCTGGATAATTTAAAAAATAAATGTAAAAAATGAGATGGATTTCCCACCCCTAGGGCATTCACAGTTGTTATTTCTGTTATCATTGTTTTTTTCCTGCAGTCCCCAGGGGATATGTGCACTTGTGTGCATGTGCAAACACACATACACCAGCATACTCACTTATACACACAATACTCTATGCCTAGAGTGTTTTACTCTTTCTCTTTGCCAGCCTTTAGATTTATCTATCTGGAGCTTTATGCATTGATTTGTAACAAAATCTACCTAGTGTGATTATTATTAGATAAGCATATTTGAAGACCCATGGTCAATAACTATTATACTCTCAGGTGTGACCAGTGTATTTGAGGACTTGGAATTTAATAAGATCTTCTCAGCTCCATGGTAAAAGTAGTAGCTATTTCTTGCACATGAAGGCCCATTATCAATTCTTTTGTGTCACAAAGAGTTCATTTAGTGTAGGGAATAGTTCTGAATAGGCCTGAAGGAGTTAGAGCAACTTCCCTAATTCTCAGCCTGACCTGTTGACAGAAAAGCAAGAAAAGAAGCACCACTTGCCAGTGCCATTGCTAAAGATCAATCTCCACCAGCGTGAAAGGAAGACACTATCCCCAGTTTACAGGCAAAAGGGAAGACGATTGAATGTTTTATTAACTTCCCAAAGGTCATGTAACTGGTGAATGGAGATTACAGATTCCGACCTAGGTGGGTTTGACAAGTAGGGGGTATTCTTTAACTTGTCTGGGGTGTCCAGTGCAGTGACCCAGAGAGCCAGGGTCGGCCACACGTGCACAGTGCCTTACCTGCCCTAAGCCCCTGGGAAAATTTAAGTCAAATGGATAAACAGTTAGGGATTAAACTCACATATTTATTGGAATGCATTATTATGCTCACTTTGTGGGGATTTTCTTGGAAATAAAATTTTAAATGAGGTAATCTTTGTTTTCCATCTGTGGAACTCCAGGGTTCTGAAGAGGGGGTAGAATCTCCTACTCTAAATAACATGGTGGTGAAAGAGGTGCCTCTGGACCCCTACCTGCTCTGCCCGAGGCTGTTTCAATCTTATGTTTTTTTATTTATTAGGCACTTGCATAAAATTTTGTTTAAAGAAAGGTTTATATTACTAAAATGAACTATCTCTATATACAAAAGTCCAAGTGACCGTTAAGACCAGTAAACCGCTCTACTGGTTGCTATGACGTGCACTGACCACCAGGGGGCAGATGCTCAATGCAGGAGCTGCCCCTTGGTGGTCAGTGAGCTCCCACAACTGGAGCGCCGCTCAGCCAGAAGCTGGGCTCACGGCTGGGGAGCGCAACTGTGGCGGCCGGCCAGCTCAGGCTCCTCTTCGGCTGCCTGCTGTTTCACACACTGCTACATCCCCTGAGGGGTCCCAGATTGCAAGAGGGCGCAGACCAGGCTGAGGGACCACACCGATGCACCAATCTGTGCACTAGGCCTGTAGTATTACTATATATATCCAATAGATCTATCCCTGATAATAATACATGTACATATCAATGTCTTTCATACACACCAGTGCTTGCTTAAGAGTCATATTCATAAGTTGAAGGATAGTTTTCTATGCATTTAATTTTTTATAGATTATATACAGATATAACCAACAGGCTAGTTGCTTTTTTAAAACTTAATCTAGCACAGCCTATTGTGAAGAGAAAAGTATTGTTTTTTGTGATTTCTGTTTTCAGAATTGTTCAGGGCAATGTTTACAACATGAGACTATATATGGTCAGATCTATTAAACTAGAACTTCCAGGAGTGGGGAGTAGACATGTGTGCTGTAAAATTATGCCCAGAAGGTTTTGAATGATCAATCTTATTTGAAACCACTGATTTGACCTATTTCATTTTCAGATGTGAAAAGCTTGCCCCCTCCCAAGAAGGCTATTTCATCTTTGAATAAAGTTTTCCAATTACTGTAAGCATACCTGAAGCCAATCCGAATCCCAGTGTATTCCAAGAACAAAATTAAGTGAGGCTGGGAAGAGGAAAGCAGTGTGGCTGCACTGTTGCCTTTTCTGTAAGCATCTACATGAATGGTAAGTCAGCCACTGATTCTGACACGCATGGTGGCTCTGCTCTCCTCTTACTCATCTTTTCATCCCCAGCTCTGGACCGGACACATTTTAGGTGCTCAATACTTATGTGTTGCTTATAGAATATAACTTAGGAAGGCATCATCCAAGTTCAATGGTGAGAAGCTCTCATCAGCAGTCCAGTTTTGGTCTCCTTTTTAATTTAACCCAATTACTTCTTAATTTTGACATTAACATAATCTGCTTTTTCTTTGATTCCTTGGTAGCATTTTGCTTTGTTCTTCTAACTCCACTTTTGATCTCTCCCTATAGTTCCCATTTCTTAATGATTCCCTTCTTGATCTTCTTTCACAGGCACAGCCAATCAATTATCCATCCTCTCCTCAACTTCCCAGAAGACGAGGAATCCTTAGAGTATAGAAGCTCTCCTGATGCTGCTCCCAGACCGTGACCATGCTGGCAAAGCTTCTGCTCCCATGTGGCTGCATGTTTCATGACGAGAGCTACTAAAATGCAGGCAAGCACAAAGTCTTAATTGCTTGCTAGTGGGCACTCAGCCAATAAGCTGTTAGCAGAATGAAACCCAATCTTAAAGAAAAAGTGCTGAACCCCTGCTCTGGATCACCCAGCCCCATATGGAATGCATGTGTTTTTTGAGGAGATTTGGGCATGATGATCTTTTTTTCCACTCTCGCATGGGTATGTCAACCTATGGGTGGCTAGAACATTTTATTCTTAATGTAATAATCCTGGCTGCAGACAACTTCAAGAAACAACTCTGCACCTCCTCTCCCAACTTATGACAGGGACAATTAATATATTCTTAATTTTGTGCTCCTCTCTGAAAAGACTACTTTCAATGCTCTTTCCAACAAAATTGTTATTTTGAAGATTTCTCCTCGAAAGAATTTTGAGATTGTCACTGCCTGGTTCTATAGTTTGCTAAGTAGTCTTTGCTAATTAACCTCCCTAAATCTCAGTGTACTTTATAGTGGCAAAAATGATAATGCTTTCCTGGTATGCTGGCTATGAGGGTTTCATAAAAGTAAAAGCTCTTGGCAGTGCCTGGCACAAAGGAAAATGTCCAAATGTCCAATAAATATTGGTAAAAAACAATAATCTAAAGATTTCTCACTGTAAAAACATCTCAATATATAACATAAATATTGAACACATGTGTTTTGGTGTTTGGGGACCTCAGCCTTTTCTCTTTGATCTGTCATATTCAGGGTTACTTTTGAAATATTTCTACAGCATCCTTTTTTTCTAAAAAGATTAAAAATCTCTTTTCAAATTGCAGGTAACAAAAACCTGGCAAGGAAGACACAGAGAAATACCGGTTTCTAGACTTCTTCTCTAAATTTTAATGTCACAGTGCTAAGCTCCAAAACTTAAGTCCTGTATTCCCCTTTACTGAAAACTTTCTATTGCTGTTCAATGAGCAAGATGAGGTGAGCATGCACTTAACTAGCTCCTGCAATGCTTGAGAGAATAGATGTTCAAATTCATCATTAAAACTTAGAGTATTATGGTCAGTTTGCATTTCACTTTGAATAGCATTCCCTTCTCAAAGCTTGTAGTAATCCTTTGTCACACATCTGTCTGGAAAGGATTGTGCTCAACAACCCAGGGCTGTATACATCAGCATCAAAGTCTTTCTTTCCATTTCTCTCAGGAGTTTTTGAATGTCTTAATGCAAATAGGATACCTGGGGGCCCACCTTCATATCCCAGAATTCCCCAAGGAGCATAAAGATTATACTCTTCCTAGGATACGTTTTTCATTTGCTATAATAATAAATTAAAACTCCAGAGAAGCATGCCAGTGGTTTCTGTTGTCAGTTTCCATAATATTAGTTTATTTGTTGATGTAGCAGTTTTTAGCACGGAGAAACCTCATCCCAGAACTCTCATTAATATCAGCGGCTCATACACATAAGTACTATATGAAATATTAAAAATTACCTTTGTCATTTTCTTGGTAAACAATAAGAGCCAGATTTGATGAGAAAGACATTATCCATATGGTAATTTGATATCTTCAGAAATCAGGGTAGGCCATTTAAATTGCTAAGTTCAATAAAATGCCATTAAACATATCTTATTCCCTTTCTCCCCAACCAATTCTAAACCTAGGAAAGGGTTACCAAGGAATCCTGAATAGTGTCTTGTTTAACTTTGAATCAGATATGAATCCATTTATTTCTTCAAAAAAATGGTAAGAATTAATTAATATTAATCTATAATCACATTGATGGGAAAATTAATGGAAATTTTAATAAAAATATAACCTTAACAGGATTTGAAGTTGTCCTTTAGAATATAAAGCCAATACTTTATCCACTAAGCAACTGGTCCTCTGCTACTAGCTGATGAAATTATCAAAATTAACTGCAGGGTGATTTTTCTTTTGTTCTCTATACACAAGAGAGGCATTTTGATAACTAAAAAGAAAAAAAGGCATTAAAAATTAAAGTGAGTTTAGAAATTGATCATCCCATGCGATATTTTCATCTTTTTAAAATATATATTTGTTTAGGGAATTTAGGTGCTTATATCTCCAAACAGACCTTATTTTCTTTCCTAACCTATCAAGGCTTTGACTTGTACTTTTTACACTTATAGTTTCAGAGAAGACTTTATAATCCTAAATAAATAGGTCAAATTATTTTGTATTACTGAAACCTTGAGAACTACAAAATACAGGTAGTATTTGGGCCATTAAATCATTTTGTTTAAGGAAAAATTGCATATATGCTGAAAATTAATGTAACATTCAAATCATAATTACAATGTTAAATATATATATTTTCTGACATATAAATAGTCACATTCATTTCCTCTATTTATTATATACTACATAAGTTTAGCAAACTAACCCATATATAGCAGTCACTTATTAGGAACTTACAGATGAGTAAAAGTTTAATCTTTTTCACTATTTATTGAATACTTATAACATTAGATTCTGTGCATTACACAGAATACAATGCTATGTATATTTTAGACTATTATTTTTGCCATTGTACTCATTTAGTGCTTATCAATATTTCAACACCAAAACTGAATGATAAAAGCCATTTTTCCTGGCGTTCTATCAGCCAGAAATCCTTATCAGAAGTCACTTTTTCATAGCTACAGAATAATGATATCTTAGCTTTAGAGTGATAACCCTAACACAAACAAAATATCCTGAAATCCCTTTTAAATTATCAAAGAAAAAAGTAACATGAGAAAAAATATGGTAATCAGTAGATTTTTATTATATCCTAGTAATCTGAAAATTGATAATCCATGCATCATATAAGGTCACTCTCTGCAAAGCAGAATTTTTGATGAACTAAAACAATGACTCCCTGACTACATCTAATGACAGAATTAGTCCTAGCGCAATAATTAGACCCATTTGTGGACATTCACAATGATGCAGAAGCAAGGATTCTGACTTCTTTTCTGTTTTTCTTACAATTCAAGTCATGTTTACAATCAGCGATGTGGTAAACAATCTTGTCCCTTCTTACTTCCAAATACCTGATTTCTTGGAAGCAGCCTCTTTATTTGTAAAGCGTAAGGGGTTGGGCAAAGAAACTAAAAATTCCATTCATTGTAGGAGGGAACAGCTTTTGTCATGAAATATTCCTCAGTTTTGATGTTTTTCTTAACACTGAGGAGAAATTAGCCAGAGCTGAGTCCTAATCAGAACCTGTAGGAGCTAATTTCCCTCCTCAATACACACTTGAGACCTTTCTTCTTAAAGATGTCTCCTTGAATTATTTAACTCTTAATATTTCCCATTTAATTTTCTTGCTGTCAATATAAAATATGTGAAAAATATTTCAGATGCAAAAATGTTTGCATACTGTAGCCATGACTGCAAAGTTAAACATACAAATGAACAAACATAAATGAAGCATACTATGAGAAACAATGTACAACTTGTACCTGGAAACTAATAAAAACCTGATCTGGACAAAGACAAGCAATGTAATTTAATTGATTAAAAGATTATATGTATATTCAAGAGATCATTCCTTTATTTCAGTGATTCTTAGGCAGGAAACATATTTGGTTATCACAACTCTTTGGGGATTGGATACCCCATTCTAGTCAATAGAGGCCCAGGATAATGCTAAACATCCTACAACACCCAGCGCAGTCCTCACACAAAAAATGATCCAACACAAAAAAAGATCAGTGCTACTGAGGTTGCGCAACCCTGCTTTATAACCAGTGAATTTTGGCTAAATCCCCCTTAATGTAACTCATCTTTAATTGTTTGAGTCATTTCTTTGTTGACTCGATTCAGATGAAGAAAAAAAAATAATACAATATAGCTCTTCAAATTGAAAGAGCTTATGCATTCTTATTTTGAATGTAATATTACTGTGTCTAAGAGTACACAAAAGTACCAGAACCAGTTGTTCAATGTTCACCACTGTCAGACTCCACCATGGATACCGCATCTGCTTCAGTCTGATATGGATAATGATGGTGGAGTATTCTTGCTGTCTTCACTGTAGTCATTACTGTGATGTTATTTTAGGACTAAGTAGTGTTTGCCCATTGGACCATAAAAGTGTGTCATGTAAATACAGGTTTTAGAGCACACAATAGTCTGTCCATGTTTAGAAATATGCAGAAAAAAGCCTCATAAAATGCTTTTTAATAGTATTTGCTGGGCATGTGAAGTCATTCCTTTTCAAAGTTAAATCATTTGGAAAAAAGGGGGCTTCTCTTTTCAAAGACTCCATCAGTAATTATACTGCATTATACATCATTCTTATGTCAATGCAAGTTTTGTTTTTAAATGGAAGGCATTTTGAATGACACAGTACCAAGCAAATGCCCAACATTAACCAAACCTTTTATTTATTTATTTACTCTCACCTGAATTGCTCTTTGAAATTGAATTTGGGTGAGGGGGGTAGTATTTATGTAGTGAACAACCTCATATTTGACACTTTATCCTAGAATTAAATTCTGAACACCAGAATATCTTACAGAAAAGAAGTTTCAAATAACAACAACATTCACCAGAAAATACCCTAACAACACTTGAGAAATACTTCTCAGTAAATGTGTTTATATTGACAGCAAAATAAAATAAAGTTGAAATTATAAAGGGCCAAAAGAGTATTTAGAAATTCTATATTTTGAATTACATATGCAAGTATCCACCTAGAAATGTGTGATTTTATTGTTGAAAGCTTGAAGTCTATGCTTTGTTGAGTTTTATTTTCCATTCCTATAGCAGTGATAAACATTTTCTTATAGAGTTTAGTTTGTAATAATGAAAGTTAGAGAGTAAAATTTATAGTTATGTAAACTGAAACTGTCCAAGTCGGACAAAGTGACTTTGTCCAATGATACACAGAACAGAGTTATAAAAATGGTGGGTCACCTGTATACTCTCAGATGCTTCTAAAAACAAATTGTCTTGATAGTTAGGAAGAAATATTATGAAATGAAGGTTATATGCTTTGTAGTATTCAAAGACATTTTAAAATTGAGAAAGAATTCTAGAAAGTTATTGAGATTTTATTTTTTCAAAAATAAAGTAGTCAAATAGTCATAGATGTTTATTAAAGTCAGATTTTATTTGATTCTAACATTTGAAAAAAAATGTGTATAGAAGACATGAGATAGGTAGATAAATGATAGATAGATGATAGATAGATTATTTTTTTCCTTTTGCAGATTTCCCTCTCTCATTTAAGAGATAGATAAACTCACTCTAATTAGAGTCAGTTTTACATTTTACGTCATTAACAAATGTTCAGGTCAAACCAACAACTGCTTCAAACATTATTACTCAACTAGTGGCCCGGTGCACAAAATTCGTGCACGGGGGGTGGGTGAGGGTGTCCCTCGGCCCGGCCTGCACCCTCTCCAATCTGGGACCCCACAGGGGATGTCCGACTGCCCCACAGGGATCGGGCCTAAACCAGCAGCCAGACATCCCTCTCACAATCCAGGACTGCTGGCTCCTAACCGTTCATCTGCTTGCCTGCCTGCCTGCCTGCCTGATTGTCCCTAACCACTCTGCCTGCTCGCCTGCTTTCCCCAACTGCCTCCCCCACTGGCCTGCTCTCCCCCAACTACCCCCCTGCTGGCCTGCTCACTCCCAACTGCCCCCCCCCGCCACCCTGATCACCCCCAACTGACCCCCACTGAGGGCCTGCTTGCCCCCAACTGGCCTCCCCTGCCAGCCTGACCACCCCCTACAGCCCCCCCCCACCAGCCTGATCAACCACAACTGCCATCCCATACTGGCCTGAACACCCACAACTGCCCTCCCCACCTCTACCTCTGCCCTGCCACCATGGCTTTGTCCAGAAGAACATCCGGAAGGTCTCCTGAAAGGTCTCCCAGTCTAATTAGCATATTACCCTTTTATTAGTATAGTTAGAGGCCTGCCTGGTACATGGGTGGGGGCTGGCTGGTTTGCCCTGAAGGGTGTCCTGGATCAGAATGGGGGTTCCCTTGAGGGGTGGGGTGGCCTGGATGAGGGGCCTGTGGTGGTTTGCAGGCCAGCCATGCCCCCATTGGGGTGGGGTCCCCACTGGGGACGGTGCCGGCCTGGGTGAGGGGCTGATGGCTGTTTTCAGGCCCTTCCTTCAGCGGCCAGCCAGAGTGGGCGGGAAGCTTGGGTCATCCCCGGCGATGGAAGAAGCTTGGCTTCCTCCATCGCCTGGGGTGACCCAAGCCTCCCGCTCGCTCTGGCCTGCTCCATGGCTGCCACACACAGTACCCTCCTTCAGAGGCCAGCCCAGGCAGGCAGGAAGCTGCTTAGCTTCCTCCATTGCCAGGGGAGACCTAAGCCTCCTGCCCACTCTGGCTGGCTCCGTGGCCACCGACATCTTTGTCCCGCTAATTTGCATATTCCCTCCTGATTAGTTGTGGGCATTATGGAGTGACAGTCAATTACCATATTTCTCTCTTATTAGTATAGATTCTTTTACACAGGTGTTTAAAATAAAAAGATAAAGTGATATGAAAATCACTTTGAGTGCAGTGGCATATTCCTAGTTATCAAAAATATGACCAATTTCATGAATTTCTATAACACACATACGTTTTAAACATGCATATGTTTATTTGATGTTGTCACACAAAAGATCAGTGATATGAATTTGGCCCAAGACCTACTCAATAATATGATGTACATGTTTCCAAATAGTTTCCAAATAGAACTTATGAATTCTAAAGAAAGATGGTTTCATTTAAATTTCACTCTATTGATTACTGCTTGTGCATTTTTAGACAAGTAATCATCTGTGATTAAGTTTCCTCATCTCTAAAATGTTAATCAGAGTACCTGCTTCATAGCATTGTAACAAGGATTAAATGACAGTATATGTATATGAAGAATTTACAACAGTGCCTGTCATATAACAACACTATATAAGAGTTAACTACTTTTGAAAATGTTCTTAATACTTTCTTCTTCATTGGAAGAATAAATGTGTGATCCTTGAGTGGAGCTATAATATGTTCACTTTGCATTTTCTTTGTGTACCAGAGTAAGTATCGCAGGCAACTTAGGGTCTAAATATGAACATTTCTCACCACACTACTAAAAACACTAGACTTAGGATAATTAAATTTAGTGTTAAAGTCCTAGTGAAAATTTACAAAACAAACATCAATCAGTTGCCCCAACCAGGGATCAAGCCTGCAATCCAGGTATGTGCCCTGACCTGGGTACACAGAATAATACTCAACTAACTGAGCAACCCCAGTCAGGCATACTCAGGGTTTTATTTCTTAAGACTATCACCGGCTAGTTTTTACATGTAATAATTCACACAAGAGTGAGGGTACATAAAAAAATAATACAAATAATTTTCATTTTGTAAAGTTCAATTTAAGTAATGAGAACATATACAAATATTAGATTTGTGGGTACTTGCTTTCCTTGTGATTTATCAAATATACTGCCTTTTCCATCAATCCTTATGGAATAGTGCTTTACTACAAAATAGATGTCAATTGGCCCAATTATTAAATTATTTGAACAATATTGAGTATCCCAATTTTATCCGATGTGCATGGGGTAAGACCTAATAGTAGAGCTTTCACAACGTGGAGGTCATTTAAGATTTGCATTAAAGTTAAGTTGTTTTATCTCTAGATAGCAAATACTATCCTAAGTCAAAGCCTAACAGATCTATCTTTGGCATGACCTAATAGTAATCCAGTTTCCTATCAGCCTCTGAAACCTAATTTTATGCTACTTCCTCTTTTGCTCACTAATCTCCAGCCACACTAGCTACTTTTTAGTTTCTCAAATGAACGCATTTTCCTTTTTCCACAGGGATTTAAAACAAATAATGGGTCAACTTCATAGAATATGCTTTCTCCTTTTCACTTACTCAGGATGTCTCTATTGGGACATAATTTGAACTCTTATTTCTCTCAACCTCTAAAATAGATTGTCTTCTCATTATATTTTCTTATACCCTTCTGTACTTTTTTGTGTAGCATTAATTGTATATTGTAGTGTTGTCTTTTCATTATCTAATTCTTCAATCAATTATAACCACCATGAGGACTTGGGCCTTGCTATATGCTCATTGAAATAACATTGATGCCCTCACCTCGACAACATGTGTATTGACATCATAGTCTTCTCTTCCAACTTTTGAAAAATTGTAAATGGTCTGTTTCACAGTTCCATTTGATATGGAGGAGACAGATATTGAACTGCTCCCATCCCACCTAAATTCTCCACTAGTCTCATCTCTTTAAAAGGATACTCCCATCATTTACTGGTCCTACCAGAAACTTGGAAATCATCCTTGATACTTCCTTTTTATCTTACCCTCCAGTTCTGAATCCTCACTAAGTCCTGTCCTCCTTATGGGTCAATGTATGCAAATATGTCCACAGCTGTTCTCCACAATCACCACATTTATAATCCAAGGTCCTGCCAGGAAAGAGTGACCCATTCAAAATCAATAATATGAACAAAAATGTATTTAACAGGTATGATTTTACTTATATGTGAACTCTTTAAAAAACACTTTAAAAAAAACCACACACACACACAACAAGCCATGAACAGACCTACAGAAAGAGGGCATGCTGATTGTTGCCAAAGGGTTGGGGTGGGAGTATAGATGAAAAAACAAACAAACAAACAAAAAAACAGTCAATAGGATTACTTCTTATATAATCTCATAACTAAAACCTATTTTGGCTAAATAAGTAATATGATAAGGTTTGTGGAAACAATCCAGAAATACTAGTACTTCAAGACTCCATGGCTAGGACCAACAGAAAGCTGTTGACAATGCAGACTGAAGGGACAAGTGGAAGGAACACTTACTGGGAACTAGAAAAGATAGTTCCACGGTAAGAGCTGTCTGAGATAAGCCATGGCTTTTGATAGAAGAGCAGGGAAGGCAAGGTAAGAAAGGTGCAGGTGAAATACATATTCAACCTCATTCTCCTGCCACCCTCCAGTCTCAGGCTGGTTATCTCCCTTATCTACTTCAGAAAGGAAGTTAGAAGACAAAAGAACCCCTTGATATCATTCATGATTGTTAGCATTTTGGAGGCCATAGGGCATGGACAGGACAAACTAAACATATTCTCCACACTTTTCATTTCCTAGGCCCTGTCGTTTCTTACCTGAACTATTGCAATTGTCTAGTAACTGGTTTACTGGCTTTCTCCCTCAACACCTATCCTCTCTCCATTTTCTACAGAGCAGTCAGAGTTCTCTTCTTAAAGTGTTTCTGCTTAAACATTTTCTATAATTATTCATTTCTTTATACTCCCAAACTCTTCATTTTAAAATTGTATAACTTATATTACAAAGGTTAATTTTCTTAACTTTATTTCCCTACTAAGCTGAGTTCTATAAAGGGAGGCATTTTAAACTTTGAGTCACCTATCAATGTGACTATTACATAGTAAGTGCCAAATAAATATGGGATGGATTAATGAATTTCAGAGGGTATATTTGTGTGTGTGTGGGGGTTAATTTCCAGGTGATGCTAATATTCTAGATTTATAAAATAAAAAAGTAACTAGTATCTATTGCTCTAGATCAGTGGTCGGCAAACTCATTAGTCAACAGAGTCAAATATCAACAGTACAACGTTTGAAATTTCTTTTGAGAGCCAAATTTCTTAAACTTAAACTTTTTCTAACTCCACTTCTTCAAAATAGACTCACCCGGCGGTGGTATTTTGTGGAAGAGCCACACTCAAGGGGCCAAAGAGCCGCATGTGGCTCGTGAGCCACAGTTTGCCTACCACGGCTCTAGATTATAAAGAAAATAATTAGAAAGTTAATTCTTATCCATTTAATTCAGGTATCCTATATAATAAAAGCCCAGCAACTGAATGGTGGAATGACCAGAACAACCAGTCAACCAGTTGCTCTGATGCGCACTGACCACCAGGGGGCAGACGTTCAATGCAGGAGATGCCCCCTGGTGGTCAGTGAGCTCCCACAGTGAGAGCTCCGCTCAGCTGACCAGGATAAACAACTCTCTTACAGCAGGAGCGGCTGCTCAGAGGGTGGGTCCACAGCTGCTCGGCTGACCAGGATGAGCAGCTGCTCCCACAGCGACCGGTCTCCATAGGTCACACATCCCACCAGTGCATGAATCCCATGGACCAGGCCTGTAGTTATGTGATAAGTAAGAACTCACAATGTGCTCATGAAATGTATTCCTTTGCTAAAGGCTGCCTAAGTCTTCTCTCTTTTTTTTCTGGTCCTTTTTTTCCCTTTTAGCTATCACTTTAACCTTGATTAGGCCAACCAAGTATTTCTCCCTTTTAAAAGCTCAAACATGAACTACATTATGGTGAGCTAATTCACATCTAATATTGCATTTGAGGAGAGAAAATATTTCCCAAGGAAGTGCTTTAATGCCTTCTCATTATCAGATTCTATAGAAGAACAAATTCTTTGCTACAATTTAAACATTGAATATTTTGTATATTTAATAATTGCCAAAGGAATGAGGTCATTTCATTGAGTATTTTAATGTTAAATTGCTTTTTGTTTCAAATTAGAGGCCCTTGAGGTTCTACATACCTGGTCTTGATCTTTTTCCATTTCATTTCTGATAAATTTTATTTTAATATCTTATTTCCCATTCTCATTTGAAATAAGGCCACTATTTTCTTATCTGTGTTCAGATGTTTTATGCATTTGATATGCATCTGCCTATTCCAGTATTGAAGCACTTCCGTTTCTGCAACACGTTCTCTAACACCACTTTTACCAAAGAATTTTCATATTTCAAAACCTACTATTTTGATAAACAAATAAATAATAAGTTAGTTAACTATTATAGCATTTGGGGGCATGAACAATTCTCATGAACCCTAAGTATGATAAAATTATTTCAATAAACTTAAAATTATAGTCAAGGAATAGTATATGTATGTACATATGTATATATGTAAAGATAGTTATATAAAAGCATAGAGATAAATAATGGCTATGCATTTTATTTTATTCTTCCACTTGAAAATGAAATGTAAGTAGAATCCTTAATTTACTATAAATAATTGTGTAAAAAGCAATTTACTAGAGAAAATCTCTTACGTTCTGCATATAATTTTGAAAAGGGCACTAGATGTAACACCTAATCTTCAGTATTTCTATTAAAAGACTACACTCCCCTGTGTCTGTATGTATTAGCATCCATCCTGGGTTGTAATCAAATACTTGTATAATTATTCTTGGCACTGCTAGAGGTTTTGCAAACCACAAGACACATATAAAGTTGTAGTGGCATGTCTTTATTAGTGAATTTATAAAACCTGGGGTATTTCTCTATTGAATTTCATACTGAAATTGATACTACAAAGATTTCCAGAAAATTTATGATGCCCAATCCTGATTTTTAATTATCCCTTTCTTCCCTCCTCCTAAATTTGGTTGATATTGATATCTTCTGTTGCCGTCCCCACTTACTCTACTACCCATTTAAGGGTTAGATAATTTGGTTTATTCTGCAGTTCCTAATTGAATTGAAGCATATCTATCTAATCTTTTCAATAGATTGTATTTTCTACAAAGACAAGTTAATGCCTTATGTCCCTTGCATCTCTCACAGTTTCTAGCACAGTTCTAAACATGAAAAAATATTGAATAATTGCATACTTATTTACTCCAGATAGTTATGCAACCCCAACTGATTATCTATATATATGTAAAAGCCTAATCAACCATTACAACCGGAGGGCCGGATGACTGGCCAGTAGCTATGATGCTCACTGACCACCACAGGGCAGACGCTCAATGCAGGAACTGCCCCCTCATGGTCAGTGTGCTCCCACAGCCACCAACCTCCCATGGCCCCTCCCCCAGCTGGCCATCCTACCTCCTGTGGTCCCTCCCCCTGGCCGGCTGGCCCTGATCAGCCCTGATTGCTGGACAGGCTGAAGGACCACACCCAAGCACAAATTCATGCACCAGGCCTCTAGTTAAGAAATATTATACAGTTCAAATAATGGTGCTGGAAGTGATAAACTAAACACAAACCTCTGGCATTTCCCAAAGGAAAAAAAAATTATTAGGGAATCTATTTTGCACGGTCTTTACTTGGTGTTAGATGTGATCAATATCCCATGGCTGCAAATGGGAGTAATTACTGTCATTCAGGTTGATTCTGTTAGTAAATGGGATCAACATCATGGCTTCAAAGTGAAAGGAACTCGGATCCTGAGGCCAGGTGCTACAGAGAGGTTTGGAGGAGAACATAGGCACTTCGTCTTGCCCTAGCCTCTTCACTGAGATAAGAAATGATGACTGAAAAGGGCAGCAGCCTCGAGATAAAACATGGAAATTCCACAATTTGAAGCCTCTGACGGTTTGTGCTTTTGTTATCATAGACTTGATTATAATTTTAAGTTACTAAACAAATATTTATTGAGTATTGCTATAGTATGACTCGGTGTTAAGATTTATAGGGTATAATATTTTTCTCAATTTTAGACCTTTTGATATTATAGATATTTGAAGAAGCAAAGCTTTTATCCTTAACTTGATCTCGATAATGACTAAGTAGGGAAAATTGATGTCTAAGATGTCAATGATCTACCTACATAGCCTTTTAGGGCAAAATCTGCATTATAGTTTTAGGTAAGCTCTATGTCTTAAAAATAAATGTAAATATTCGGTCCTGGGGAAGAACAACATTTAGGAAAAAAAACTAAAATATAGCAGCTAACATTAATAATTATTAATGCTTGCTTATCTATAAGACTTAAAAGGAAAAGTTTTTTTCCAATAATTATAATGTGTTACAGCATTAATCTACATTTCAATAAGGTATTTAAAGGCAGTGCTACAACTGTCAAGGGCCAGCTCTTAAGTTTGAGAGAAACCTACAAAGGAATGCCAATATGTGACATGAAAGCATTATTTCATCAAGAAAATATTATTAGACCCTCAGCCATTAGAGCACTTTCCATTGCAGATTTTCAGAAACATCCACTGAGACTCTCTAGTGCATGGTGCTAGCATTTTACCTATGTGAAATACCGAGATGTAAAATTAAGGAAGATATCTGAATAAACAAGGTTTCTTCTATTTCACTTGCTTCTATCTAGAAATTATATCAAAGACTGAAGCTTTGACTTAGAGGCACGCATATTTGAGAATCCAAAACCTAATAAAAGAATTTGTAAGGAAGAATTTAAAAGTATATTCTAGCCCTAGCTGGTTTGGCTCAGTGGATAGAGTGTCAGCCTGCATACTGAAGGGTCCCAAGTTTGATTCGTTCAAGGGCACATGCCCAGGTTGCAGGCTTGATCCCCAGTAAGGGGCATGCAGGAGGCAGCTGATAGATGATTCTCTGTCATTATTGATGTTTCTATCTCTCCCTCTCTCTCTCCCTTCCTCTCTGAAATCAAGAAACATATATTTTTTAAAAACATATGCTATATTATGTTTACATGTTTGTTAAAGATTTACAGACTAGGAAAGTTACATTTTAAGCAACCTTTGAATTTTACGATATAGACTTCAAAAAGCACCAAATTTCTGCCCTTGATAATATTCCTAAAAATGAGAAAAGTTTTTCTGAATCAACAAATAATTTATTTTATTGAGATATCCTGGAATTCTACAAATTTAGGCATAAAGAAGTCAAGATATACTTTAACTTCAAATGACTTTGGACCCCTTCTTTTCTCCTTTTCTATTCTTTATTATAATACATTTACAAAGTATAGCAAGCTTATCGCTGATAGTTGATAAGGTGAGTTTGGGCAATGTATGAAGATATTTTATTACTTAAAAATTGCAAGAATTGCCTTAGCTGGTTTGGCTCAGTGAATAGAGCATCGGCTTGCAGACTGAAGTGTCCCAGATTCGATTCCAATCAAGGGCACATACCTGGATTGCGGGCTTGATCCCCAGTAGGGGGCGTTCAGGAGGAAGCCCATCAATGATTCTCTCTCATTGTTGATGTTTCTATCTCTCTCTTCCTCTCCCTTCCACTCTGAAATCAATAGTAACATATATATTTTTTTTAAATTGCAAGAATTGACATTTACTTTACCATCCTATATAATAAAATCCTAATATGCTAATTGTCTGGTTGTCCGTTCAACCAATCAAAGTGTAATATGCTAATAATATGCTAAGGCTGCTCAACCACTCAGTATGATGTGCACTGACCACCAGGGGGCAATCAACCGGTCAACCAGTAGCTATGACATGCACTGACCACCCGGGGACAGATGCTCTGACTGGTAGGTTAGCTTGCTGTTGGGGTCTGGCTGATCAGGACTGAGCAAGGGGGGCTGGACATGTCCTGGAGCCCTCCTGTGGTCCCTCCCTGGCTGGCCAACCTCCCGCATCCCTCCCCAGCCCCAATTGTGCACCGGTGGGGTCTCTTGGCTTGGCCTGCACCCTCTCGCAATCCGGGACCCCTCAGGGGATGTCAGAGAGCCCGTTTTGGTCCAATCCTACAGCCAGGCCGAGGGACCCCACTGGTGCACGAATTTGTGCAATGGGCCTCTAGTGCATTATAAAACAGAATCAATGCATTAAAAATACCTTAGTTATTAATGCTTGGAGATATATTTAATATCTAAGTAATATAAATTTAATATTTTAAATGGAAATATTTAAAGAAAAATATTAAATAAATACTACTATAGGTGGCATAATCCTGGTTAAAAAAAAAGTGAAGGTGGAAAGAAGTCTCTAAAATTGTGGAGACACTGTCCATGGTACTCATTGTTCTCCTTCCCAAGGACATGTAATCTCATTTTTGAATCCTTTGAAGGGCTCTACTATCTATATATATAAAGAGGTAATGCAAATTAGGCCAGGACACCATAACGGGTCACAACCAGACAGGAAGAGGTTGTGTGCGCAGGTGAGGCCCAGAGTGGGGATGGGGATAGAGACAGGGGGGCCTGCTCGAGCCGTCGTGGCAGTTCCAGCGGCCCAGAGCAGACACAGGCAGAGGGGCAGGGGGTGCCTGGGGCAGAAGTCAGGTGTGGGTCCCGGCCTCCCGTGGCACTGGTCCCGCCTGACACTCGTGCTGGGGCACCTCCTCGCATGATTTCAATCACGCACTGGGCCTCTAGTCTCAGTATAAATATCTTCAACCATCTCCAATGATTCTATATTACAAATCAAGATGATTGCTACATAATTAAATCAACTGCTATGTGATATTAGGAAATAGCACTAGTGAAATATTTTGTTTTTTATCCCATCATTAGTAAAAATTTTTACTTGTTTTTCTTACAGAACGTTCCTCTATATATGCTGCATAGCTTTTCCTTCCACTGTGGTTTTGAGATTTCATTTTAAAACATTAATTAATTAAAAGTGAAATCAGGAGGGATTTTATTTTGTAATGTATAATCCTGCATCACTAGCTCATTCTCATATTTTTCTGTAACATTGCATGATATATTCAGTCAATGGCTTCCATGCTGATTAATCTTTGAAAAATCCTCTTCTGCTAAAGATCATTAATTATTTTAACAGAAGTGTTGACAACACTTGCTATATCTTAGGCCCTATCTAAATACATAGAATATCTAATTTATATCATCTCTGTATACCAAGCCTCATAAACACAGATGAGGAATCTGTGATAATAAAAAGTCAAAAGTCAAGTGGCCACCCAGGAACTCACACTCAGCTGGTTTTTAGAACCCATAGCTTTTGACAATACATTAAATTATGTTGATATACAAATCTAATACATATAGTGGAGCATTTCCTTTCATATTTCTCTTCAGCATATGTCACCATCAATCCTCCTTTAATTTTGAGTGCCTATTTTGCTTGGCCATGTGATGCTCTACCTTATTTGTTTCCTTTTCACTTTCCTCAAAAATTATGTTCTCCTTTGCTAATTCATCTTTTTCTTATAGTTTCTATGAATGAACCTTGCACAAAATAACACAACTGGACCTGTATCTATACTTGGCATACTCATTATTTGTCAGGTATTGAAAATCAACTCAAGACCTGGAAAACTAGAATAAAGATATTATCAAAATACAATTTTCACCCTTTAAATAGTCTGTAAAATAAATAATGTGTGACTAGGGTGATCACTAGTGTGGGTACAAGAAAACATTCTAACTTTTAAATTAATCATTTAGATTTATATAGGTTTACTAGGAACTACAGTTAATATTTTTTGTTTAACTGCACTTCCGAACACCAGGAGAGAGAGAGAGAGGAAGAGAGAGAGAGGGAAGGGGGAGAGGGAAGAGAATAAAAGAAAAAGAGAACTAAGATCAGTCTTTTCATTGTTACTTCAAAATCTATCTTAGATTTGGAACTACAATGCACAATAGCAGCAGTACTGTTACTAATCATGTTCCCTACTTAGGCCAAATGGCACTCCAATGTGTGCTACTAAAGTTCAAATTATAATTAGTTTATACTAAAAAGTTTAGTCATTCTTCCAAAAGCGTAAGCACTAAGCAAAGGTCCCAGGATTTTCTACCTTGGTCCCCAATATGAACAGTCATATTCTTGTTTTCGAGCCCAGGTAGTCACTTTATATATTAACTTCTCACATTATGATTTCTTTTCTATGGACTTAGTATCCTTTCCTGGACAGCAAAATGTAATTAGGAATGTTACAGTCAATTGGAGAAGTCCAATAAGCATTGAGTTTCAAAAGGAATGTGTTAGAGTCTTTATTATTGCCTCTCAAGAGGCTCAATGTTCATTATCTTACCTTATAATAGAGAAACAAGCAAATTGACCGAACCTCCGCTATGCCCACGATTGGGCTGGCAGGAGGCTGGGGGCGGGACTCCGGGTGGCATATCCACCGTTGAGAATTTCAAGATGGCGGTGCCAAGTGGCCGGGCCCATGCCGCCGCTCCCCGGGGTGCCTGGGGCAATCGGCACCACGGGGGGGCGTGGCCGGGCCCATGCCGCCGCTCCCGGGGGTGCCTGAAGCGATCGGCACCCCGGGGGGCGTGGCCGGGCCCATCGGCACCCCGGGGGAGGCGTGGCCAGGCCCATGCCGCCGCTCCCGGGGGTGCCTGGGGCGATCGGCACCCCGGGGGACGTGGCCGGGCCCATCGGCACCCCGGGGGGGCGTGGCCGGGCCCATGCCGCCTCTCCCGGGGGTGCTTGGGGCCATCGGCACCCCGGGGGGGCGTGGCCGGGCCCATGCCGCCGCTCCCCAGGGTGCCTGGGGTGATCGGCACCCAGGGGGGCATGGCCGGGCCCATCTGCACCCCGGGGTGGCGTAGCCGGGCCTATTCAGCCGCTCCCAGGGGTGCTTGGGGCCATCGGCACCCCGGGGGGGCGTGGCCGGGCCCATCGGCACCCCGGGGGGGCGTAGCCGGGCCCATTCAGCCGCTCCCGGGGGTGCCTGGGGCGATCGGCCACCTAGGGGGCGTGTCCGGTCCCCTCCCGCCCCTCCCGGGGGTCCCGGGGTTGATCGTCCTCCTGGGAGGGCGTGGCCCTGCCCCTCCCGCCCCTCCCGGGGGTCCCGGGGGCGATCGGCCACCCGGGGGGGGTGTGTCCGGGCCCCTCCTGACCCTCCCTGGGGTCCCAGGGGCCGAGGCTTTCCGGGCCTTGGGCACCAGCGGGGAGCCTGCACCGATCGCAGGAAACCACTGGGGGTCGGCTCCTGTGATAGGTAGCAGGGACGCTGGGTGCGGCGAGCCCAAGGCCAGGAAAGCCTGGGGTGGAGGCTTTCCCGGCCTTGGGCACCAGTGGGCAGCCTGCACAGATCGCAGGAAACCACTGGGGGTCGGCTCCTGCGATCCTTAGCAAGGATGTTGGGTGCTGCCGAGCCCAAGGCCACCACCCGGGGCCAAGCCCCGACCCTGAAAAAGGCAGAAGGCGGTGACCACAGCCAAGGCCTGGGTCCCTGGTGCCGGCAGAAAACTGGTGCAGGCAGCCAGGTGAATGAAGGTCTATTGCACGAATCTTCGTGCAAACGGGCTACTCGTGCAAATATAACAAACTAGAGGCCCGGTGCATGAAATTCGTCCCTTAGCCAAGCCTGCACCCTCTTCAATCTCAGAAACCCCCAACTGCCCTCCCCACCTGGCCCGATTGCCCCCAACTGCCCTCCCCTGCTGGCCTGGTAACCCCCTACTGTCCTCCCCTGGTGGCCTGGTTGATCCCAACCGCCCTCCCCTGCCAGCCTGGTCACCCCTAACTTCCATCCCCTGCAGGCCTGTCACCCACAACGGCCCTCCCCTGCAGGCCCAGTCGCTCCCAATTGCCCTCCCCTGAAAGCCTGATTGCCCACAACTACCCTCCCCTGCCGGCCATCTTGTGGCAGCCATCTTTGACCACATCAGGTCACCATCTTTGACCACATGAGGGTGGCCATCTTGTGCAAGGACATGAGGGTCAATTTGCATATTACCTCTTTATTATATAGGATTTCTTTCCAAATAACAGAGAGGATTGATAGTGCTATTCCAGACCAAAAACAAAACAAAAGAAAACAAAAAAAACACACTATTACCTACTCCTCTAAGGCAGTGGGATCCATTCAAATGTTGAGAAAAGAATCAAAGAACATTTGTTCCAATATGGTGGGCTGTATTTGCTTAGTATCTTACTGTTGTCTCTTGGGGAAAAAATGTAGCCTCCTTTTCACTAGGACCTATTAAAATTTCTACATTAAGTAGGGAATCTTCTCTAAGAAAATGGTAATATGCAAATTAACCATCACTCCGCTACATAAGCCACGCCCGCCAGCCAAGCCACGCCCACCAGCCAATCAGGGTGAGTATGCAAATTAACCCAAACCAAGATGGCTACAGCCACAGAGAGCAAGGTTTCCTAGGTAACAGAGGAAGCCAAGCTTTCCATAGCCGTTGCAGGCCTAAGCCTCCACTCAAGCTACAAAGTTTCAATTATAGAAGGTAAACAAATTCAAACAAATGGCGGCAGAATGGAGCTTGAGAGAGCAGGTCAGGGTTGCCGGTGGCAACAGGGGAAGCAAAGCTTTCCGCACACCCTGGCCGGGCTCACCCGCTTAAGGCTACAAAGTTTCAGTTGTAGAAGGTGAATTAACTGCCACAGAAATGGCTGCCGCCCGGAGGGAGCATCAGGCTTGACTCCACTCCAGGCTACAAAGTTTCAATTGTAGAAGGAAAATAAATCCCAGATACCAGGGCCTCTGCTTGGGTTGCCAGGGGGCGTGGCCAGCCTGCAAACCACCACAGGCCCCTCGCTCAGGCCGCCCCACGCCCCAAGGGAACCCCACCCTGATCCAGGACACCCTTCAGGGCAAACCAGCTGACCCCCACCTGTGCACCAGGCCTCTATCTTATCTAATAAAAGAGTAATATACAGATTGATCATCACTGCAACACACAATATAGCTGCCCCCATGTGGACACAAGATGGCCACTACAAGATGGCCAGCAGGGGAGGGCAGTTGGGAGGCACCCAGCCTGCAAGGGAGGGCAGTTGAGAGGGACCAGGCTTGCAAGGGAGGGCAGTTGGAGGTGATAACCCTGCAGGAGAGGGCAGTTAGGGGTGACCAGGCTGGTAGAGGAGGGAAGTTGGGGGCAAACAGGCTGGCAGGGGAGCAGTTAAGCATCAACCAGGCTGGCAGTGGAGTGGTTAGGGGGTGATCAGGCTGGCAGGCAGAAGCAGTTAGGGGCAATCAGGAAGGCAGGCAGGCAAGCAGTTGGGAGCCAGCAGTCCTGGTGGGATCGGGCCTAAACGGGCAGTCGGACATCCCTCCAGGAGTTCCAGATTGGAGAGGGTACAGGCTGGGCTGAGGGACAACCCCCCGCCGTGCACGAATTTCGTGCACCGGGCTTCTAGTGTTTGTATAATAGTGGGAAGCACTGTTATATTAACTTCCTGCCTCAGAGATGTTCTCTATTGGGATAACAAAGTTTGGTTAGGAAACACTTCATGGACAAACACTATTATGAATCAGAAAAAGAAATAAATAGATAAACTGCTCAGTGTTTGAATTTAAGATGAATTAAAAGGTGAAGGTGGAGAGTAAAAGAAAAGAGTTTTGGAGAGAAGAGGTAAGCTATGAAACTTACTGGAAGACTAAAGCTTGTGCTGAAATATTGCACGCTGAAAGCTTCTAATCATGGAAATATCTGAGTACTTTTAAGAAATGTGATTTTCAATTATTAAAATGTAACTGGTTTTCAGTTCTCTCAGCCCCCTGCTGTCCTCATCCTTAAGAAAAGCTTCCTAACTCAGCATTAAGATCCTTATGGGAGGCTTTCATTTCTTCATGGTCCCAGAGAAACATACAGGATGCCTCTGAAGGACAAAAATCGGGAGTGCTCTGACCACTGGTTCCTATTTCCCATTGAATGAGGCTCATCCCTAAAGATGTTCATTCTTGTCTATTCATGGACTGCACTTGTGTTGGGGTTAGTGAGCCCCACATCATCAAAGATCTTGTGACAGAAAACAGAGAGACTCAAAGTGGGTGCTGGAATAGGACAATGGCAGCTTCAGGTGAATGGGTGAAATCTGACATTGGCTATGGAGATGTGATGTGGACACCAGAGTAAGCTAGAACGAGTAAAGTTGTCACATGGAATGCAATATGAAATAAATGACTAAGAATCACAACATTATATTAGTTCATCAAAAGCAAGAATTTAGAGGCAGGTGTGTCTAGAGCAGTGGTTCCCAACTTTTTTTTGGCCATGCCCCCCACTAAGCATCTCTAAAACCCTGATGCCCCTTGTGACATATAATTCTTATTATTCAAAAAGTGAACTCCTATTCAAGTGGAGGAATCCTAAAAGGCCATTAATTTGGTCTAAACAAGCTTCCAAAGAACATGGCATCCATGAAAGAGAAAAAATAAAAGAACAAAAGGACAGTTGAAGTACTGAAGAAGAAATCACTAATAAATTGTTTAAAAAATAATACTAATATGGAGTGATATGAAAAAATAGCAAATAAAGTTTCAAAACATATAATAGAGAACTGAAATGCATAAATGTCACCATATATATTTATATACTGTATATGAAGCCCCTAGAACCATAAGAAATGCAAGAAACTCACTGTTAATAACTCATTCTCAAATTTCCCCCTTAAAAATCTAATTGGGAACCACTGGTCTAGAGGAAATGTCAACACCGTGCCCAAAGGTTTATGGAGAGTTTCACTGAAACACTGGCTCTTCCCATACTACCCAGCATGGTGGGCCATCATGAGTGTCTCTACTAGGTGACACTGAAGTTATCTTATTGTAGAATTCAGAGGTTGTTTCTTTCATCAGACAACTCTTAACTTGAAAAAGGTAGTTTCTCTACTTTCAAAATAAATAAATGAAAAGGTAACTGGGGCAATGATGTTTCTAAATGTATTATATGTCACTAGTTAATCTGAGTTCCAGGAACTTGTTCTGTCTTTCTCCTTATAGAATTGCCTCTTCATTTATCATTAAGGCACAGTATAAGCAATTCATGACTGACAGTTGTTTTTCTTAAATAATAACACATAACAATTATTAAGCATGTCTCAAGTCCTACCACTCTTTTAGTTTTACCTATGTTTACTCATTTGATCCTTATAACAATCCTTTGAGGTAGGTGCTATTATTACCCCCATTTTTCAGATATGAAAATTAAGGCACAATGAGATTAAGTAACTTGCCCAGCTAATAAACGGCAGAACTGGAATTCAGGCCTGAGAGTCAGAGCACATACCAAACTCTAAAGCCCTGCACGCTGATGCCTCTTAAGACAAGACACAAAGCTCTTAGAAATCAAGATCCCAATTCTTGTTTGCAGTGTTTATTATATTACAACCAAATTTTTTAGAAGACATCTAAATATTTTTTTATTTTATAGTCATAATATTAACTTTTAAAATGATCTAATATTCCTCATCAGCTCTACATGTAAAACACATTTAGATTTCATTCATTTAAAAAAAAAAAAACAACTAGCAATATCAAAAATAGGTCAAGCACCTTTGTTAATTAACTCCATTTCATTAAAATCATGACCGCTGGTTTAAAATGCCTTTACTCTTGTGTGTTAAATTTATGTGGATGGCCCATAAACAGTCCCTAATTAGTCACATGTGTATTCAGATGTGGGCTTGTGTGTTATAAACTAACACTGAAGTGTATAAGGAACTGTCAGTCAGATCAAAAGTCAACTGAAATCATCCCGTTTGCAAAGCCGAGAGCCTGTCACAGTTAGTTAGTCATAAATGTTTAAAACAGCAACCAAACTTTTATTCTAATTGAGCATGAGTTGAAAGGCTACCCACTTTGATGTCTTTGCTTTTATCATTTGTATATAGCTAAAAAAAACTACTATTATGCTTCTTTTTAATCCCCCCTTGGAGTGGTAGACATTACTTGGTTCTGAAAATATACAGGTAGATCAATCCATAATTGCAGGGCCTTTGTACACTTTCCAGTTATGCCTATAATCTTCCACGTGCAAATGTTCAAAAGTAAAATTCTTCCCTCTTTTTTTTTTCTTTATTTGATCTCTTTCTCCACATATTTGTGATTCAAGACATAAGGAACGCATCTTTACAATGATATTTAGAGGGGGCATTATTTAAAGTAAAGTATTGCACTTAATCCATATTCTTACACCTTTATGAGAGTCAAGTCATAGATTTTTTTTTAACATTTTTGTTGCATATTTTATTAGCAAAATTCAGTGGCATTAATGGCCCCATTTTAGAGGCTTAGATATTGAGACTCAGAAATGAAGTGATTATTAAGGCCCTAGGGCAATCTATCTGGCAATATGGCAAAGATCTCAAATTGTCAAGTCTGTACACATTTCCATTCTTTTAGTTTAGAATTTGGAATCAAGGCCTGCATTCAGGGTCATAATACTATAATTTTCTTCCAAGAATATTATCAATTAGGATAGTTAAATATGAAACATTACCTAGACTACCAAAAGGACAATCACTGTTGTATTTCATTTTTCATGATATTAACTCCTCATTCCTCTTTCTGTTCAGTCAATTATCCTTTAAGGCTATCTAAACAATAAGAAAATAAATACATATTGGCCCACATGATTACCATTTTTTATCTGCTTTACTCTTTTGTATAAACCTTAATTTCCATCCACTATCAGTTACCTTCTTTCTAAAAGACCTACTATAGGGCAGGTCTGCAGGCCATTAATTTCCTCATGTTTTGTGTATCTACAATGTCTTTATTTTGCTTTCAGTTTTTGGAAAATATGTTTGGCAGCATGGAATCTTAAATTGACAATCTTTGTTTTTTAGTACTGTAATGTTCTGGTTCTATTATCTTCTCACTCACTTTGTTTAAGATAAGAAATATAATGCCATTTTTATCTTTGTTCCTTTGTACATATCATGTCTATTTTTTAATGTTTTTAACAGTTTCTTTTTATACAAGTTTTCAGCAGTTTTATGATGTGCTTTAGAATAGTTTTCTTCATGTTTCTTGTGCTTGAAGTTCTTTGAGATTTTTAGATTTGTGAATGTATAGTTTTTATTAAGTTTGGAAATTTGATTGCTATTATTTCTTCAAATATCTTACCTTATAATAGACAAATATGCAAATTGACCGCACCTTCGCTACACACAAGCCATGCCCACCAACCGAGCCACGCCCACCAACCACGCCCACCAGGAAACCGTTGCAGGGACAGTGGGTGCGGCCGAGCCCAAGGCCAGGAAAGCCGCCCGAGGCTTTCCCGGCCTTGGACACCAGCAGGGAGCCTGCACCGATCGCAGGAAACCACTGGGGTTCGGCTCCTGCGATTGGTAGCAGGGACACTGGGTGCGGTGAGCCCAAGGCCGGGAAAGCCTGGGGTGGAGGCTTTCCCGGCCTTGGGCACCAGCGGGCAGCTTGCACGGATCGCAGGAAAGCACTGGGGGTCGGCTCCTGCGATTGGTAGCAGGGACGCTGAGTGCCGCCGAGCCCAAGGCCAGAAAAACCTCGGGCGGAGGCTTTCCCGGCCTTGGGCACCAGCTGGGAGCCTGCAAGGATCACAGGAAACCACTGGGGGTCGGCTCCTGTGATCCTTAGCAGGGATGTTGGGTGCGGCCGAGCCCAAGGCCACTGCCCGGGGCCAAGCCCCGACCCTGAAAAAGGCAGAAGGCGGTGGCCACAGCCAAGGCCTGGGTCCCCGGTGCCGGCAGAAAACTGGTGCAGGCAGCCAGGTGAATGAAGGTCTATTGCACGAATCTTCGTGCAAACGGGCTACTAGTATATATATATATATATATATATATATATATATATATATATATATATTTCTCTCCTCTCTTTCTCATCTTTATAGGACACCAAATATCCCCAACCTAAGCTACTTGAAATTGTTCCACTGATCACTAATTATTTTTTTAAGTCTTTCTTTTCTTCCTGAGTTTTATTTTGGATAGTTTCTATTGCAAAATCTTTAAGTTCACTAACATTTTTTTCTGCACTGTCTAATCAGTTATTAACCCCATAGAGTATTGTGCATTTTTTAAATTTGTTTGTTTAATTTCAAACATTTTAACTGTCACATCTTAGATTTCAGTCAGGATCTTCTTATATCTTCCATGTCTCCACATAACTTTTTGGACACTTAATAGAGTTGTAATGACTGTTTGTTTTGTAGTAACTATTTTAATGGCATTCCTATTAATGATTTGATATCTCTGTTCATTCTGGGTCAATTTCAATTCACTAATCATTTTTGTAATTATAGGTCATATTTTCTTGTTTGTTGTAGGCCTGTTGATCTTTGGTTGCATGCCCAACCTTATGAGTCTTACTTTGCTGGATATTGGATATTTTTCATTTCTATAAATATTGTGCTTTGCACCGGAATGCAATTTAGTAATTTGGAATCAATTTGAATCTTTTAGTTCTTACTTTTATGGTTTGTTACTCAGGTCCAGAGAAGTGCTCAGAAATAGATAATTTTTCCCCAACACTGAGGCAAGACTTTCCTGAGTACTCTCTCCAATGCTCAGTAAATTAAGTTTTTTCCAGTCTATTATATGAGGACAAGAACTGTTTTTGGCCCTGTGAGCACATCAGGAACTGTTCCCTCTAATTGTTTCAGATGACCTTTTTTCTCCAGCCTTGGGTGATTTTCTCATATGCATGTGCTGAACATGCTGAATCCTGGAGGAGGACCCTCTGCACTTGCCCAGGGTCCTCCTTCTGTGCCATTTCCTCCATGCACTGTCCCATGAACTCTAACTGCTTAGGTTTCTCTGTACTCTCAGCTCAGCAATTTCCCTGAGCTCTGACTCAGTTTTCCCTCTCTGTGTTGTGTCTAGGAAACTAATTAAGGCAGTAAATGGGAACAAACTCATGGCTCATTTAGTGTAGTTTCCATCTCTCAGGGATCCCTGTCTTTCATCACCTGATAGCCAGTTTATTGAATCTTACTGTTTCATTTATTTTGCCTAAATTTTTTTTGTTGTTGTTGTTGGATATTTTAGGTGGGAGGGTAATCCGATTCCTATTACTCCATCTTGGCCAGAATGATTATTTTTTGAGGATGAAAATATAAAATTTATTAAGTACTCAATACATTCTAGACATTGATCTAAATGCTCAACATATACTAACACATTGAGTCCATACAATATCTCATGAGGTAAACATTATTATTACCTCCTAGTGGCAGACATTGTTGGTTATCTATACAATATCATTACTATCTCTTATTTCATTGACATAAGAAGCTCAGAATAACTCCTGGGATATCATTCTTTTTCTGATGTATGTCTATCAAAAATGACATTTACTTTTGGTTAAATGTGTATCTTATCCCCTAATTTCATTCAATAGTATCTATTTCAGACTATTAGTAAAAACAAACAAACAAAAAAAAAAAAAACAGAATTATTTCTTAGATTTTTTTTAAAGGATGTTAGAATAAAATCCTTAGGAGATAAATTTCAGAAACTAGAATGACTGGTTAAAGTGTAGTCCTCAAAAGCCATTTTAATATTATTTCCTAAGGAACTTATTTGGGATCAGGCCTAAATGGGCAGTCGGACATCCCTCGAGGGGTCCCAGATAGGAGAGGGTGCAGGCTGGGCTGAGGGACACACATCCCCGTGCACGCATTTCATGCACTGGGCCTCTAGTTAAAGTATAACTGTTAATGATTGAAGGTATTTTTCTGGTTTCTCCTCCTAGAAATATCCATAAAGAGAAAATCTAGGATAAATGTAGAGTATCTGCAAACCAGTTGAGAAAATATTTTGTCATAAAAATTAAATATATAGACAAAGATTCAACAAAAACCATAAGGTAGAAAATGTTAAATAATAATATATAAAATTTGCTCACCAAGATTTTTCTGTGATGTAAGTTTCCAGTGTGAAAATATTTGTCAGAAGCTTTCATATTAAAACTATATGTGTTATATTTAAGTAAACCACACAGAGATAATGATATATAATTCCCGGAAAGAATTGGCAGTTGCAGTTAGAATGGCACCTGAAAAGAAATTGCATATTTAGGAACTAAATGGTTGGCTCTGCATCAGTCTTGTTGCATTTGGAATTAAAATGAGAAGAATATAAAAATGTGATGTTATTAGAAGTAAAGATGATAAAAACAGAAATAAAGTTACTTATAAATTTTTTATTATAAGGCTATGATATTTATTGATGTTGACCTCTAGTCTCCTCCATCTATGAAATGATACACCATGGTTAAGGTTGGGTGGGTTTGATCACATTACCTCACTTCCATGCATTACCCATGCCAAATAAATCTGTTACCTTACTGGAATGTTTAATTTTAGTGAAACTGGAGGAAAAAGACTATCTTGCATCTTTCATGACCAAAGTACAAGGATACAGGTAGGGTTACCAACACATTTTTTTGCATAAGTGAGTGAAAGCTAATTAAGTGGCAAACAAGCATGTAAAAGGAGAGAAAGACTGAGAAAGTTAAAAATATTGAGATGAAAGTAGTTTTATCAGTATTGACCAGTTTCTACTGAGGTTCTTGGGATTTCTCTGGTTCTCTCATATCTTCCTTTGGTTCAGCAGCTTAAACTACTCTGGTGTGAGGTGAATTTCTCTTACTTAAACTGAAAGAATTTTGGACCAAGAAAAAGCCTGAGCAAAGTTGATCATTTTGTTATGCAACAGCATGAAGCTTTCTAGAACACTTAGGAATCATCTATATATATATAAAAGCCTAAGCAACCTTCACAACCGAACAGACGACCGACCAGGCTGCGTGGGGTGACCAGGCCGGCAGGGGGGGTCAGTGAGGGGCTACCAAACAACACAGAAGGCTGTGGGGGGTGACCAGGCTGGCAGGGGGGGCAGTTAGGGGTGACCAGGCCAGTGGGGGGTGTCAATGAGGCACAATCAGGCAGGCAGGCAGGTGAGCAGTTAGGAGCCAGTGTTCCCAGATTGTGAGAGGGATGTCCGACTGTTGGTTTAGGCCCAATCCTCAGGATTGGGCATCCGACAGTCGGACATCCCACAAGGGGGCCCGGATTGGAGAGGGTGAAGGCTGGGCTGAGGGTGGATCCCCCCACCCCCCATGCACCAATTTTGTGCACTGGGCCTCTAATAGTTTAATAATAAACTGTTCATGGAATTCCACTATGGACCAAGTCAATTCCAAGTGACTAAATACTATTCTATTGATTTTAATGTACATTTCCTCTGAAATCTACACATTTAGTGAAATGTAAAGAATTTGAGAAATCAGGGACTAGAAATGTGAACTAGATACATTATTTTGCGGTGCCCCTTATATTTTAGCTTTATTAAAATGAAAATTTCATATATCATATAAAAGTATTGACTTTTACAATGAAGTTAGTTTTATCCTAAATAATTATTGAAAAAATTGAACCCTATAGATTGAATAGAATTGGTAAGACTAGACCAAGGTTATGTGTTCAGTTTATTTCATCTCTCCACATTTCACTTTTCTTATGTGTAAGAGGAGTTCTATAAAAAATTAGGTATGGTAATGCCTGTGACTCTTGGTGCATCATAATATCTTGTTAAATGTTATTTTCTCCTCTTTATTCTAATTCTTTAACTGGAGGAGCCTCTATTGGAATATGGTAGCTGGCAGAGAGCAAGAAGAGATTTCTGAACTAGAAAAGATATTGCCAAACTGCTTCTAGAAGTCATATACTCTGAAGTTCTTCATAGTAATTTTCTAACAAAAGTGTTTGAATACTAAAACTATGTGAGAGAACCTCTAGTTCTGGCACTACCTTGCTTCACCTGTGAGACTCCAGTTTTCACTTAACCTATCAGACATGACAGATACAGATTTTCTTCACCTCCCATTCAAGCCACATTCTTCCCATCAACTAAAATGTAGTTTAAAACTCAACCTTAAATGTCCTTCCTTGATCTTTCAACTTGCATGTGTAGTATAGAGAAAAACAAAAACAAAAAAAACTTCCAAGAAGCACCCAAAATTGCTCCAAGGACAATGGATCAGTGTTAGAAAAGAGGGGAAATTTTGAATTCTCTATGGGACAGGGTACTGGTTACTCAGATTGTCCTCTGGCTCTGTTGGCCTTATGCCTGTCTCCCAGGGAAGTGGGGGGAGATTACAAAGATTGACTGAAAGCTGAAAGAACTCTTTCATTAGAATTGCTGAATGATTTTGGAAGCCCAAGGCAATGGTACTTTAAAACCTCTGTCCTAGTGGGATCAAAGGGGGTGGGGGTGAATAGAAGAGTGTGGGGTACTTTTCCTATTCAGGGTTTCTATTGAGCATGAAAATGTCACAGTGTCTGAGCAGTGGATCAGCTGACAACTGGAATGCAGAATTTGGATTGGTATTTTACTGTGGTGAGTCTTAAGAGATTTTATTTCAGCATTGATGATCAGAGATAAAATCAAGAACATAGTAGGTAGTTGGAGATGGGGGACCTTTATAATGGCTTTGATATCACTGAAAGATCCAAAGCAGGAGAAAATGAAGTAGTATATGCATTCAGTAGCTCAGAGGACTACTTTCTTTGCACAATAAGATAATTCTGGACCTATTTTGGAGGAGTGATTCTGTTGTAAATGGTCTGTAACCCACTAAAGCCCCCAAGAAGTTGAATTGTGTGCTGTGAGAAAAAGAATGAGATACAATGAATATTCAAAAGCAAGAGCTTTAGCAGAATTTTGCAGAAGCTGAAGTTTCTGGATCATTGGAATTCTGGATCATTGGAAACTATGAAGAACTTAATTAAGGCATCTTTACTGAAAAGCTTCCTGATTTGAATTATTGTTCAAATTCTGAAGGATTCCTTATTTCTGTCCAGCTACCAAATAGCTTCCTCTGATACAGAAACTTACAGTTTGTTAATCTCCTCATCAGACAAATTTGGGTTTGGATCCCAGGTATCTCACTTAGATGCTCCTGATGTTGGGCTAATCACTTACATCTGTGAGCTTCCCCTTCCTCATCTTTACAGATAGAGTAATAATTTTATCTATGTCATAGGATTTTTGTGAGGGTCAAATAAGTCAGAATACATTAGTGCTCAGTAAGTGTCAATTAAGAATTATTTTATACCATTACTTTGTAACTATAAGCATAGTTCACATGCACTTTGCTGGATTCTTTCTTACCTCTTCTATATCATGTTCTTTCTGGTTCTTTCTCACTAATGAATGCCATAACCACTCTGTATTTATTTTATACTCTTTAGAAAATTGTGACTGGCCTGAATCATCTTTTCAAGATTGAACAATGATTCAGTTTCTTAAATTTATGTAATTAGATATAGGGACAATTAGGGGAGAATAAACATGTAATCATAAATATATATCTATGTATCTATATTTTCTTTCTTCCTTCCTTCCTTCCTTCCTTCCTTCCTTCCTTCCTTCCTTCCTTCCTTCCTTCCTTCCTTCCTTCCTTTCATCTCATGGCTCACCTTGATAGTCTGCAAGCTAGCCACCCTATATAATAAAAGCGTAATATGCTAAGTGTCTGGTCGTCCAGTCATCCATTCAACCAATCAAAGTGTAATATGCTAATGATATGCTAAGGTCACTCAACCACTCCCTATGACATGCACTGACTACCAGGGGCAGACAGTTGACTGGTCAACCAGTCGCCATGATGTGCACTGACCACTAGGGGGCAGATGCTCAAAACAGGAGCTGCCCCCTGGTGGTCAGTGCACTCCCACCTGGGGAGTGCCGCTCAGCCAGAAGCCAGGCTCACAGCTGGTGAGCACAGCTGCAGTGGTGGGAGCCTCTCCCGCCTCCATGGCAGTGCTAAGGATGTCCGACTGCGGTCAGTCAGACATCCCCTGAGAGCTCTCAGACTGCAAGAAGGAACGGTACGCCCTGCCCCCAAGTGCACCGATTTCGTGCACCAGGCCTCTAGTATAACATAAGTACCTATTTTGTACCAGGTAATATACTAAGTCCTGGAATGCAGAATTTGGAGATGGTATTTTACTGTGATGAGTCTTGAGTTATAACTCTCAGCTCAAAATACAAAGTGCTGTCCTCCAGGACTGACGTTCCAATAGGTCAGTTGGGAATACATATTTGGAAATACTTTCTAATGTTGTTATTTTGATCTCATAACCCTCCAAGTACTCATGATCTGGGAAACATAGATTTCATTTTGAAAGGCTGAGGAAGAGAGTATGTTGAAGAAAGAAACATTTGTGTTTTTGAGATCAAGGTGGAGACACAGAAGAACCTGTTTACAACTTTAACTTTGAGTGGGAACTTGGACCAAATGAGGCACATGACTCATGGCTATAGAGAAAAAGTTATGAAATCAGCACTTGTGATGGATAATACTACAGAATTTTGCTAATATTTAGAGGTGTGCAAGTATCTAAAATTGCTGTAGTTTCTAAGCAATAGTAAAAGGCATGTGTTTTGTTATTGCTTTTATTACAGGAAAAAAGTATTAAAATAAAGTATATCAGCACAATTATTTTTTATGGAATATACTAGAGTATAAAACAGCTCTGGATCCTAATTGATTAGGTGAATAAATTTTAAAAAATAAATGAAGCTATGTTCTGCTAGTTTAGTAATTTAAAAACATTAAAAAGCATCTCTTAGCAGTACTAATAGTATTACTAGAAGAATGACTAGAATTTCTTGTGGTAAAGTTAGAGAGTGATATATCAAGAAATCAAATGACTTGGAAAAAAAACACACCTCAATATATAATATACTCAAATTTGAGGAAATTATTTGTTTCATTTTATAGAATGTATATTTGTCAATCATAAAAAATTTAATTTGCAAAATGAAAAGTGAACAAAAACACAAACCAACTAAATATCAGGGTGACTTATTGCCGAAATGTTTGGTATAGTGTAGAGCATTGCTTCTCAAAATTTTATGTACACATCAATTCCCAGAAGACTTTGTAAAAGGCAGTTTCCAAGTCAGCAGGTCTAGGGGATGGCCTAAGTTCCTGCATTTCAAGCATGCTGCCAGGGGATGCTGATGTTGCTGGTCTATTGATCATAATTTTGCTTTATTAAATTTTTTTATTTTAGATTTGCATGCATTTGTAAGAAATAATACAGAAAGATCCCATATACCCTTTATCCAGATTGCCCCAATGATAACATCTTGCACCTTTATAGAAAAATCAGTTAGGTATATTTATATGAGTCTATTTCTGCATTCTCCATCCTATTTCATTAATCTATGCAGTTATCCCTTCATCAGTACCATGCAGTCTATTTGCTGTAGCTAAGGGTTAGAGCAAGTTCCTCCTATTGTTGGAGTACTTACTCCTGGATTTTTGCTCACTGTGCCAATTCTTAGGGAGTACTTACTCCTTTATCCTGCTTGACTAGGCCAACTGTTGGGTCTGAGTCCCTCTGCCAGGGGCTGGACCTCCTTGGATGACAGGTATCAGACAGAGAAGACCTAGAAGTCATAGGAATAGAAGAGAGTCTTTATTGTAGGAGCCAGTGGCCATGTAGCCATTACTACTAAGGAGCTATTAGACAAAGCAGTCCAGTAAAGCACTCCTTGCTCATACAGTAGCAAACACAGGAGCCATCCTAGCAAAAACAGCCAGCACCGGCTGATTAGTAATACATCTTCCCTACAACACGGCCCCCAATATAGGAACTATACAGGAGCCAGCCTAAGTATCCTCACATAACAGTAGCCACTCACTGGCTGGTCAGTAACATACTTTATACTAACATAGACAAAAGAGGCTTCTAGCCAAGCAATGACATCAATCTTTTGGGTTATAGAAGGGCATGCTTGCGCAGTGTATACAGTGACAATGCTGTGTCATTGCACCTGCCCATGGCAACTTGGCCTTGAACATCGTGATTAGGATTCTCATGCTCAGAGTGGCCTTGAACATCCCACAGGGCACCCAAACTACGTAATGAATTTTGAAATTGGATAGACTGATTTCTCCCAATTTTATCTTGTTTTTCAAAACCTATTGCAGTTTCTTTGCTGAATCATATACATTTTAGAAATATATTTTCTATATTTATAAAAATTTCTGCTGATATTTTGATAAAAATTGTATTAACTCTATCTGCAGAGAATTGACATCTTTAGTATCTTATGTCTTCCACAACATGAATAAAATGTGTCTCTATTTATTTAGAACTTTTTTGAATTATTTTATCAGAATTTTGTAATTTTAAGCATGAATGTCTTGTATGTACTTTGTTAGATTTATACCTAACCATTGTATTTTTTTATTTCAGTGTTCACATTTGGCAATTTTATAGAAATACTAATCATTTTTGTATACTATAGCCTTGCTTAACTTGCTTATTATTCAATTATTTTTTTGTAGATTCCTTGGAATTTTGCAATCATGTGTCTTGCAAACAAGAATATTGTATTTTTCTTCCTCTCCCATTTGTATTCCTCCTCTTTCTTTCTTTCTTTCTTTCTTTCTTTCTTTCTTTCTTTCTTTCTTTCTTCCTTTCTTCCTTCCTTCCTTCCTTCCTTCCTTTTTTTTTTTTTAACATGGTTATACAGGCTATAATTTCAGTACTATGATGAGAAAAAGAAAAAAAAAGGTAAGCCCTGGCTGGTGTGGCACAGTTGGCTGGGCATCGTCCCATGCACCAAAAGGTTTGGTTCTTGGTTGGGGTACATGCCCAGGCTGTGGGCTCAATCCCCAGTGGGGGGCATGCAAGAGACAGCAGATCAATATTTCATTTTCACATAGATATTCCTCTCTCCCTCTTCCTTGCCGGGGCTGACCAGGAGACCCTGAGCCATGGATGAATGATTACTCTGACACAGGACTGCTGTGAAAGAGAGGGCAAAGGGACTGCCTGGCTAAAGGAACCAGACAGCCTCGATCACCTGCTTCTTCAGGCTTTTATTGTAACAGCAGTTTGAGATAAAGTTTATCTTTTAGATATAATCAATAGAGTAAGTAATCTTGAGAGGACACATGTGTCTTCAGTGTCCTTTAAGCAAGGATACCTGAAGATTAAGCATAAAGATTCTGGTAAACACCCAGCACGTACACAGACTTGTTTGGAAAGGTCAAGGAACCATTAGTGATAGTCGCCTTCAGCCAACTTCCTTATGTCGTAATTCCCTCCTTACAGACTTTCCAACCAAGTCTCCTGTGCTCCCCCACACTCCCTCTCCCTCTAAAAAAAATTAATTTAAAAAAATGGTAAAAAAAAAAAGAAGACATACTGTCTTGCACCCAACCCTAGGGGTAAAACATGCAGTCTCTCACCATTAAGTATAATATTAACTGTAGATATTTTATAGAAGCTCTGGTTAAAGCTGAACAAATTCTCCTCTCTTCCTATTTTCCTGAGGCTTGGGGAGTCCATGTAACCTGCCCAAGGCCACACTTGTAAACATTAGAGTTTAATTGGGAAGATAAATCTCTCTAAATCCCATTCTCTCCAGGATTCTAATGCATATGTAAAACTAAGAAGGTTTAAAAAGCATGGTCAGAAAGTGGTGAGGACACAATGTGGCTCAAGCATATGTGTGTCTAGGAGAGTAGAAGAGTGTAGGTTGCTGTGGGAAGATATGTTTAGGGCTTGGAGAACAGGCTGGGCCAGGATGGACGGGAATCAAGGCTCTAAATTAGAAGATGTAGATTCTTCTGGCAAGAAATTAATGGCATCCTAAAGTAAGAAAGTAGGAATAGAGAGCTCATTGTTTATGAGTTTTAATTAGTTTTTGATCCTAAGTAAAATTAACTTTAATATCTATAAAAATACTTAGGGTAGTGGTACTTACTGTAACAAATATGCCTACACACGTCAGTCCTCAGCACAATGGATTATTTCTTGTCTGTGCAACAGTTCAGTGTTCATAGTTAACATGTAGCTTTCCACCATGAGACAATTCAGAAACTCAGGCGGCTTGTAGCAAATTAGCATCCTGTCTATGTAAGTGGAGAGAGGAAGGAGCAGGGAATTCTTCTTATAAACCTTGGCCAGGAGATGAAATGCATAACTTTTAAACATATCCCACAGCCTAACACGCCATTACTTGGTCAGATATGGCCACAAAGGAGACTAGGAAATACATTTCACTGTGGACCAGGGTGTGGGCGGGACGAAGGCTGAGGGTGGAGGCAGGCACAGGTTTTGGGGAAAAGTATTTGGTGAGAAGTCTTTGCCACAATAAAGATGAAGTAAAAAATTATCTAGTACATATACATTCCCAAAAGACCAAAGAGTTATTATTTTAGCCCATGAATTACTTTCCTGTTGCTGCTGTAACAAATCACCATAAACTCGGTGGCTGAAAACAACACACGTTGGTTGTTTTACAGTTCTGAAGGTCAGAGGTTAGAAATGGGTCTCCCAGAGCTCAATCAAGGTGCCAGCAGAGTGCATTCTCCTCTGGAGGTTCTGGGGAGACTCTAGCTTTACCCTCTGAGGCTGCCCACGTTTCTGGGGACATAGTCCCTTTTCATCTTTAAAGCCAGCAGTACCTGGTCGAGTGTTTCTCATGACTCCATCTCTCTGGTTCTGACTCTTCTGCTTCCCTCTTGCACCTCACATTCCCCACATAATTGCACTGAACCCATTAGGATCATCCAGGATAATGTTTTATTTTATGGTTAGATGATTAGCAACCTTAATTCCATATAAAACTTTAGCACCCCTCCCTGCCCTGCCATGTAAGCTATAAAATAGTCACAGGTTCTGGAGATTAGGACATTTGGGGGAGCTCATTATTCTAACTACTACAGCACAGTAGAGTTTTACAGACAGCTGTGAATGGATATTATAATTTTATTTTATTATCTATTAAATTATGAAATGCAGCCTTGTGTAAAAGGAAAGAGTTAAGCAGCTCTGCATTCACATTTTAGCACTATCACTTAGTAGCTATGTAAGCTTATTAGTTCAGGCAAGCTACATAGCATCTGCATGTTTATTTTCTTACATGCAAGTCATACTTTTGCCATAGATATGTTGTTGGGCTTAAAAGAGATGCGGTATGTTTAAGATACTCCCTGAGACATTGTTCATACTTCTTTTTGTTATTGTTGTCAATCCTCACTGAGAATATTTTTCCCTTTTTTGTTTGTTTTTGTTTTTACAGAGAGAGTGAAAGGGAGATAGGGAGTGGGGAAAGAGAGATAAAGAGAGAGAGAGTTCAATGTAAGATAGACCCATTGATTCATCCATTGGTTGCCTCCCATGCACACCTGGGGTGGGGGATCAAATCTGCACCCCAAGTATGTGCTCTTCTCTGTGAATTGAACCTGTGGCCCTTCAGTGTGCAATCTGAGGCTCTAACCACTGAGCAAACCCGGCCAGGGCTCAATATACTTCTTTTATTCAGGGTTGGAGAAGACCAGTACAGCCTTAGATAAAGGCATTATTTTTTTCAACCTTGAATTTCAAGGCTAGCTGTTTTTTTGTGTGCTTGTTTGTTGTTTTTTATATATATTTCTTTATTGATTTCAGAGAGGAAGGGAGAAAGAGAGAGAGATAGAAACATCAATGATGAGAGAATCATTGATCGGCTGCCTCCTGCACACCCCCTACTGGGGATCGAGCCCGCAACCCAGGCATGTGCCTTTGGCCAGAATCGAACCTGGGACCCTTCAGTCTGCAGGCTGATGCTCTATCCACTGAGCCAAGCCTGCTAAGGCTGTTTTTGAGTTTGTAGTGACATAAATGATAGTTGTATTTGTCAAGAGGTGGAATAGCATCTGAACTCCAAAGCACCTTTTATTATCAAAAGCATGTGGTTCTATATATAGAAATTGATAAACTGAGAAAGGAAAGTCTTTGCCTACTGGGAACGAGGTTAGAGTTCACTGTGCTCTATGGGAAGAATGATTTGGGACAGTGAGAATCAGGTAAAGATGCTACAAGGGTCATTCCGAGATGCTGGCCCAAAAAGGGAAAGTTAAACAGAAAAAAAAAATAGACAATTTCAGGAGAATGGAGAACATCTCCTAATTCCAAGTCCATTTGAAACTCTGAGATGAAATTGTTTTAAAGAATATCATTATATCTACAGATGTGAATAGAGTAAGAATGTCAATAAAATGAGTTAAGGCAGATAATTGTTATTTTTAAAAATATTTATTGTTGAAAGTATTGTGTATGTCCCCTGTTTTTCCCCCATTGACCCCTTTTAGCCCATAGGCAACCCCAGGCCTTCACCACATTATTGTCTGTGTCCAGGGTTATTCATATATGCATACAAGTTATTTGGCTCATCTCTTTCCACCCACTCCCACCTTCCTTCTAAGATTTGACAGTCTATTCCATGCTTCCATGTCTCTGGATCTATTTTGTTCAATAGTTTATTTTGATCTTTAGATTCCACACAGAAGTAAGATCATGTGATACTTATCTTTCTCCTACTGGCTTATTTCACTTAGCATAATACTCCCCAGGTCCCTCCATGCTATCTCAAAGGGTAACAGGGCCTACCTTTTAACTGCTGCATAGTATTCCATGGTGTAAATGTACCACAGCTAAAGCAGAGAAAAATTTGTCAGAGATTGTATCCTGATTCTCTTGCCCTGTCGGATGCAGATATTAAGCAATTCTTGTGTGCCTCCACTAGGGGCATGGAAGGTGACATTCAGATTCACCAGTAGCCATGAGGGGCATATTAGCAGATGAAAGCCAGGGACTAGCTGGAGGGTTTATTACCAGTGAGAGTGGAGGTAAGAATAGCAAGGTGGGGACCCCTGCACTCCAATCATGTTAGGAAAACAGACTTCTAATTACATCACCAGTGAGAACTGAAACAGTAAATACAAGAACAGGGTCAACGCCAGAGACCAGGGAAGAGCAGTTACACTCAGAGATAATTGGCAGCCGTCAGAGAATGACTTGTTAGAGTTAAAACATGACTCTCATATAGATGTAAAATGACCATGTGTCAAACGTTTTATGTAACTAATTAGTGAGAGAATGAGGAATATGTTACAAGTATTTCAAAGAAGAATTCAAAGGACACACACCTACTTAAGTAATCAAAATTGCTAAAATAAATTTGCAACAAAGGCCAAAATCTTCAATATCAGAATAATAATCAATTTAATTTCGCTAGACAAAACACAATTTAGAAAAATTTGCATTTCTGTGGACAAGACCCATCCTCATTGCTACCACCTTTCTACATCTTACAGAGTTATAGCTCAAACAGTGTGTGGGTGTGGGATTGTTTCTGAGTCATATAACCCAGAAAGGTGTGCTGCACAGGACAGGTAGCCAATGAGAGTTTGGGCCATGTTAAGGTCGTTTCTTTCACAGTTTTGCCTGACCAATCACATGTGGGCCAGTCTCGTGATGCTTTGTCGCTTTGTTCCCACACCTATGCATCATCTTGAAAAGCAGAATGGAAATAAGCAATCCCAAATCTGAAGAGATTGAGTGTCCCCGGATGGCACCATTTAAATGAAAAGAAAATAGCATTTCTAGAATGAGTCAATACGTTTTCTGTGTTCATCAGTGAAACTTGGGACTTTCAGAAAATTTAGTTCAGTTACAGAGAAGTAACAAAATTTATAGATTTTCTACATTTGGATGGAGACCTGTACATTTTAAACCTGATAAACAGGCTAATAAATAATACAGTTTCTGTCACAAAATAAAGTGCTCTAGCAAAAGTATCCTATTGCTATGCATTCAGGAAAGACAGGCTCTGCTTCTTTATGGGGAAGGATGCAGAATGAGTAGCATGATGATTGAGAACGCAATGGGAATTGTTCTATTTTTTAAAATATCATATCTCCTCTTACTGAGTCAAAATAATGGCACTTGGTAATATTCTGCTGCATAATTAAAGTTTCTCTACAGTCAAAAAGGAAGTGGTAATGCAGTTCATAACCATCTAAGAGGGGTCATCTCTCTCTTTGATAACCTCTTTTCTATCTCCACCTTGCTTGTCCCGCAGCTATCAAGTCTCTTTACACAGCGTTCAGGTTTTGCCAGAAGTAACCAGAGGTACTATAACCATCCAGGGCCTCATGCTTGGAACTGCCCTGATCATTCACTCTCCTCTAAAGTATGATCCCCAGCCGGGAACATTAGTTGATTTTCATTTTGCAAATGATGAATAGTCTTACTCCATTACAATGAGAATGATGAGTAAGAGTTTAAAGGATTTTTCTAAACTGCAAATGGATGTAAGGTGAGAAAAATAAATGATTCTGAAGGAACCAAATCTTAATGGTAGTATGTTCTGAAAGGCAGAGGCTAGAGCGGGGTTTGGGAGATATTTGTAGTATTGTGTGGACTCTACAGGTGACGCTTAAATCACAAATAGGCCAGGCTCTTTCTCCAATGCGTGAGAATGATCCATCATCTGTGTGTGTATTTAGGTATCACACGTTACACAAGACTATTTCCCATTAGCTAGACCACAGGTTATGTGGTGAAGCCAGAGCTACACCATCCTAAGGGACAAAATTCAGGAGCAAAGTTTGCATGCACTCTAACAGTATTTGCCAGATAATTAGAAAATGTTCCACTGCTCCGAAGCCCTCCTATATAATACACAGTTAAATGATTATTTTGGAGCTTATTTTGGAGTATTATTACCTTTGAGAAAGCATTGTTATTGGGCACTTTTTTCTGGGAGACATTAATGTGTATAATTAAAAACATACAATTCACCCTCTCTGCAGGACATCTATGAAACCATTTACGGGTTGTTTTTTCTTGTCCTTCTAGGTGTTGCTGACTGTGGACTCAAAGTAATGAGAAGAAAGTTATTTTTAGGTTGGCATAAGTGTTTTGGTTGCTCGAAACTAAAAAGCCTTATTTAGAGTTTGCATACACTACTATGGTACATTGTGTTTTATACAAAGCTAATTGCTTTCCTTAGTGTTGCCTTATCCATTTTTTTCTAATAAGCCTTCCCCACTAAAGAAATGAAAATGCAGTCAATTGGTACTGCTTGTTGGGAAAAAAAAAGTAAAGTGTTCAAAGTGAAACAGTATACTAAAAATGTTTTCCTACCAGTACGACCCTGTTTGCAAGAACTTTACTTTTCCATAAGTTCTGAAAATAAAACATAAGAAACACCTATGTGTTCTATATACACTCACGTGACTAGATGGCCCCAAATGATCATTATTTGTTTGCATATTTGCAAAGCCTGTAGATGAAAGAAATGTATGTAACCCTTCTGCTCACAGGTATCCTGATATTCAAAATCATCACTCCATACATTGATGAAGCACTTACTTTTGCTCTCATTTCTGTTGGTTGCTGAACAAAGCAATGTAACTCCTCGTGGAACTTGAACTTAAGAGCTTACTATCTAAAACAGTAAAATGAGAGACCATTGGTTAAATAGTTGCTTGAAGTCTCACCATCAAGTTTCAAGCCCGATTTAACTTGACAAATGGATACTAAGTTGAATATAAAACCCAAACCACTGTCCCTAGGCCATTGAACATTTGATAGTATATGAAAATGGGGTTCTGAATAGCTAATTCAGGATATGATTGCACTAGCCACTCAGATATGAAAATGGTTGTGATTCATTTGAACATGAAGCTTTCTGATGCCCAGCCATAGGCAGATGAGAACTGTGTTAGTCATAAGACGGACACATATATTTTTATCAGATGGAGTTTAATAACTTCAGGGTGAATTGAGGAGCCAGATGCAGGCAAGCAGGGTTGTCTCTGAGGAGTCGGGCATGAAGGAATAGAGGAGCAAAAGTGTAAAAGGAAGATACAAGAATATCTCCCTTTTGCCAATTTCTGATATTAATTAATTTGAAAAGATCATTCGGAATGTGCTTTTTTTTTATGTTTTAGAGGCATTTGAAGCTCTCCGTTAGGTTTTCAACTTCATAATGATGATCTGTGTGTTAGAGGAAGTGAGGCTGAGCGTAGACAAAACATTGCAGCCAGAGGGGATCTTCGGAAGCACCTTCCCTCTGCCGCCTCTTTCCCTGGGTGGCGGTTAGGCCACCATGACCAGGTAATCTGTGCTGCCATTCTCTCCTTCCCCAGACTTTCACACTTTCACTAGTACTTTGCCATAGCCCCTTCTCAGGCTAAACCTTCTGTAGCCCCCGATTCCCCCAGAAATAATCACTGGGCCAACTCTGCCTACCATTCATTCTATGAGCCCAGCCTTAAATCGCCTTCCGAAGGATAGTCCCTTTTCCAGTGGAAGAAAACAAGATTCTATTCCCAGCCACCTCAGCCAGCCCTAGTTGAAATGTTGCAAGTCTCCTGATTTTAAAGTGTTAAAGAAAGAGAAGGGTGTGGGGGAGTTCAAGGAAGCAAGGAGAAAATATATTAGAACACCCTTAGGAAAACAGGCATCAGAAAAGTCCATTGTAATATATATAGCCCTAGCCGGGTAGCTTAGCTGGTTAGAGTGTCATCCCCAAAGTTGTGGGTTCAGTCTCCCATAAGCATCAACCAATGAATGCATAAATAAGTAGAATAAGAAGTTGATGTTTCTCTCTCTCTCTCTCTTTCTCTCTCTCTCTCTCTCTCTCTCTCTCTCTCTCTCTCTCTCCTCCCCATTCCTCTAAAATCAATCTATAAATTTTAGAAATGTGCACACACACACATGATACAAATATGATTACCTGAAGTCAGTGGAAGGGAATGTTGATGCAGAAAGTTTTTACTCTATGTTATGGTAGGCAGAAGTTTGGTCCTCACGATCTTTGCTCTCTGGATCACACACAACTCTGGTTGATACATTATATGGCAAAAGGGATTTTGCATATGTAATTAAGATTACTGATCTGCTTACCTTAGGATAAGGATATCTTGGGTGAGCCCAATCTAATCACAAAGTAGACAACTTTCTTTGACTGGGGTCAGAAGAGAAGCAGCAGAACAGAAAGACAGAGATTGAAGGTGACTCACTGAGCTGGCTTGAGATGGAGAGGACGACAGGACCAGGAATGCGGTGACCTGAAGGAGCTGGGAGAGGCTCCTGGCCTGCAGGGAGCACGGAATCGGGGATCTTGCACTCCCAACTACTAGGAACTGGATCTGCTATGAGCACATCTCCCTCCCTTTACCTCACAGGCTTCAAGACAAGAGCCCAGGATGGCTGACATCTCTGGCCTTGTGAGACCCAAAGCAGAAGAACCAGTTAAGCCTGCCCAGACTTCTGACCTACAGAACTGATTTATGTCATTGATAGGGAAGTAATATTGGACATGTAATGAACCATATTCTCTGAAAATTAACACATACACACACACACACACACACACACACACACACACACACACACACAATGATGACTGTGTACTCCATGCCAATTTACTGTTTAAATTTTGTAGATCGGTGAGCACAGGAAAAATTAGGACAATGCCCTTACAAATGCATCTCACCCCTAATCTAGGTAGAGCAAATGATGGAAGGAAAAACATTTCCCCTGTGATTAAAATGAAGTGACAAGGCCTACTTCTAAGCGTTTTGTGGGAGTTAAACGTGATTAAAGAATAAAGCACGGGGTCCATTCCTTAGCACACGTTCAGTACGCTCCACAAGGTATTCTCCCTTCCTCCGCCTGCTGCCCAGCTGAGGTTGTGACTGAGTAGCACCCTACCTGAAGATTTTCCAGAATTACACACCCTGAAACAAAACGCAGTACTGTATTCTGGGCAGTAAATCAGTACCATCTGTGATGCTTGTTCACTACAGCCTCCCGAAACCCACACCAGAACTATTGACCATCAGTCTCCAGGGTTGGGCTCCTGGGGAGAGAGATGAACATGCTCCCGGAGGTTTGAGTTCCGTAGCAGGCACTCAAGAATCCTGCAGCTTGGGTGTGGCCAGTCTTGATTAGATGGAGGTAGCAACAGCTGAGTTATGGAATCTTCCAGATGGGAATGCAGCCCCACAACATGGCTGAGGGCAGAGTTATTGCTTCTGCTGGAAGCAAGGCAGCCTGCACCTTCTGCTCCTCACACAGATTTCACCGGCGAGCTAAGGAAACGCAAAGAAGCTATATTCTTCCTACCGCTTAGTTGAGAAGATCTATAAAAGGAGAAGCAAAGAGAATGCCATAGTGTGACTACACGTACTCGTACCTGGAGCTGCTGAGTTGCTAGCTGCCCTTGGAACTCGGCTGTGGTTGAAGTAGGAAAACCTGCTGGGTTTATGAGAACTGGCCTCTAGTAGCAACCGTGACCATTATTCTTTTCTTTTATGGTGTTTCCTTTTCAACTGCGTTGGAGATCTTTGTTGTAGGCGTATACCCTGGGGCACCGGTGGTGTGTGCAGACTTCAGTGAGATACAGCACATGAAAGGACACAGTGTAAGTGTGACGAATCGCAATGACAAGGCTGAGTCGGAGGTAACTTGTGAATGATAAAGTGAATTGAACACTCCCTTCCTAGGACAATGCAAAGGGGAGGTGAGGGGTAACCTGAGGACATGGACTATGATCTCGTCTCTGGAAAATGTGCCGCAGATGCTATGTGCCACCATGCCCTGATCAAACCCTCAAGTTTTTTTGTTTTTTAGTGTTTGGTTTTTTTTTACACCCTGTCAAAAATAAATATCATCTGCCAGCAAGTGTACACATTATTAGCAATAGGCTACATGAGTCAATCATTCATGAAGGTGGGGAATGTGGCATTGATCCAAGGTTGAGCCATGTGCCAGTAAGATGAAAGAGCATTGCCTAGGTACTCAAAAGAAAGACCAGTGCAAATAGGTCACACGATCAACAAAGCAACACAGCTATTAAAACCAAAACCCTTCCCTGGTGAATGAGTGAAAACTCACCAGTGACAGTTAAAAATAAAACCTTCCCCTGTTGTGACCTCTTCGTACCCCTTCCTCTTTTTGATTTAAGAAGCAAAGTTTTTAAAAATTAAAGATTAAAATCAAAGGCTATCCCAAACCCTTAACAAAACTAACTTAAGCAACACATTGGGTCTCATTTTTGGCTTGAGTTTGATATTAAAAAATGGTAATGGCTGTTAGTTGGCATTTTTCCAACTGGACTTTTTTACGGGACTTCCAGGATACTGTTAATTAGGAAAAGAGTTACAAAATAAAGGGGATTTGGGTAGAAGAAACTACAACTATGGTGCAAACATATTGAATCTTTCTGGCCATTCTCAGCTGTATCACTTGTCCAAAGCGTCACTTATGAGCCTGGAATGAAGAACATGCAGTAACATGATATGGCGAATTTTTTTGTTTTACAGTTGAAAACACACTTTTGTACTCACCCTTATCTTGTACACACTTGAATTGATTGACAGCTTTCTGCCACACACAAAGGGAAAACACTCTTCCAGACTTGTCAAACTGTCTGTGCAATGTTTTAGAATTATGAGAAAATAATACATTAGTATATTAAAGTCTATTAGATATTCAGTGTTCATTGCACCTCAAGGAGCACTGTAATGTCTCATGATGCTTGGCAAACAATGATGATGCTTGGAAAACCACCCTGAATCTTGCATAGCAATGAGAGCTGTGATAGGAATCCTCCAGACTCTGGAACTCTGAAGTCATCTTCTACTGTTAACCCTGCTGCCTGTTGCTATCTGTTTTTAAATACTTTTTCGGCTGGGATCCTCTGATGTCACCTCGGTAGCTAGTGGTTCCTTTGTTTTCAGTCAAGCCAGGTGTTTGGAGTTATTTCTGAATATCTGTTCAGGAGATACCTCTCAATTCTGTGCTAGCCCATCCCACCCCACTTTATTTATTTATTTATTTATTTATTTATTTATTTATTTATTTATTTTATTTCTTATTTTTTTTAGAGATTCATAGTGGGCACTATTTTTTATTATTATTTTTACTTATTGTCTAAAGTTTTACATATGTCTCCTTTTTCCCCGATTGACACCCCCCGCCAGCCATTCCCACCCTGGGCAAGCCCCCACAGCCTCAGTATCTGTGCCCATTGGTTATGCTAATATGCATGCATACAAGTCCTCTGGTTGCTCTCTGACACCCCCCTCTACCTCCCCTGCCATCCGTGTCCCACTTTATTTTTTTCTTAATGCCCTAGTACTGCTAGAATTCTGAAGAAAATTTCTCATCAAATGTATTTTTTTATTGAATATATTGGGTGACATTGGTGAATAAAATTTTATAGGTTTCAATAACCATATGCATTGATCCTTTCTATTACTATTTCCATTTCTAATGTTTACCGACATATCAATATCAGTCAGAATTCTCCAGTAAATCAAAGATATATATATATATATATATATATATATATATATATATATATAGTTTGATTTTAAGAAATTGACTCACCTTGCCCTAACCGGTTTGGCTCAGTGGATGGAGCGTTGGCCTGCGGACTGAAGGGTCCCAGGTTTGATTCCAGTCAAGGGCATGTACTTTGGTTTCGGGCACATCCCCAGTAGGGGACATGCAGGAGGCAGCTGATCAATGTTTCTCTCTCTCATCTATGTTTCTAACTCTCTATCCCTCTCCATTCCTCTCTGTAAAAAATCAATAAAATATAATAAAAAAAAAAAAAGAACTTGACTCACATGATCATAGGGGCTGGCAAGTCTGAAATCTGTAGGGCAGGCAGACTTGAAACACAAGCAAGGGTTGATATTGCAGTCTTGAGGCAGTTTATTTTATTCTCTGGCAAAACTCTTAGTTTTGCTGCTAATGCCTTCAACTGATTGGATGAGGGACCACCCATTTTATGGAGGACAATATTTTCTATTTCAAGTAAACTCATAGTAGATGTTAACTTTACAAAATACCTTAATAATATCTAGATTAGCATTTGATTAAGTCTTTGGCTACTATTACCTATTAAAGTTGACATAAAAATCAACCATCACAATACCTATCTAGGAAAAAACAAACAAACAAAACAGCCCTGGCCAATGTGCCTCAGTGTCAGCCCGCACATTAAAGGGTCTCAGGTTGGATTCCTGGTCAAGGCTTGTACCTGGTTGCAGGTTCCATCCTAGACCTAGTTGCGGTTTGTGCAGAAGGCAACCTGTCGATGTAACTCTCTCACATCCATGTTTCTCCCTCTATCCCTCTATCTCTCTCCTTTCCTCCTTTCCTCCTTCCCTCCCTTTTACTGTCTCTAAAAAATCAATGGGAAAAATATCCTCCAGTGAGGATTAACAAAAACAACAACAGCTATTCGCTACAGCATTCTTAAGAAATCTGTTTGCCTTGTCTATGAGTTCCTTCTCTTTTTTCTCCTTTTCACTCAATTCCCCCCAGGCTGACCCCACAAAAACTGTAAGCCTGCTTTCTATCTATCAGTCTGTCTCTATTTTGCTTGTTGATGCATTTTGTTCATTAGATTCCACATATGAGTGAGATCATATGGTATTTGTCTTTCTCTGACTGGCTTATTTCACTTAGCATAATGCTTTCCAGGTCCAACCATGTTCCAGTAGTATTCCATTGTGTAGCTTTATTATCCACTTATCTACTGATGGACACTTGGGCTGCTTCCAAATCTTGCCTATCCAGACTAATAATAGAGGAATATGCAAATTGTCCAGGATGCCATCGCAGTAACGACCAAACAGCAGGCTGCGTGGGGCAACTAGCCTGGCAGGGGGGTTAGTGAGGGATGACCAAAGAACTGAACAGCAGGCTGCGTGAGGTGACCAGGCTGGCAGGGGCGTTAGTGAGGGATGACCAAACGACTGAAGAGCAGGCTGTGTGGGGTGACCAGGCCAGCAGGGGGGGGGCAGTTGGGGGTGACAAGGCCAGCAGGGGGGCAGTAAGGGGCAACCAGGCGGGTGGGGAAGTGCAGTTAGGGGTGACCAGGCCAACAGGGGGGAGCAGTTGGGGGCAATCAGGCAGGCAGGCAGGTGAGGAGTTAGGAGCCAGTGGTCCCAGATTGTCAGAGGGATGTCCGACTGCCAGTTTAGGCCCAATCCGGCAGTCAGACATCCCCCAAGGGGTCCCAGATTGGAGAGGGTGCAGGCTGGGCTGAGCCCCCCCCCCCACGTGCACAAATTTCATGCACCGGGCCTCTAGTTGTAAATAACACTGTAATGAACATAAGGGTGCATATATTCTTTTGAATTTCTGTTTTGGGTTTTTTGGATAAATTTCAAGAAGTGGAATTACTCGGTCATAAAACATATCCATTTTTAATTTTTTGACGTAACTCCATACTGCTTCCCACAATGGCTACACTAACCTGTATTTCTACCAACAGTGCAGGAGGGTTCCCTTTTCTCCACATCTTCACTAACACTTGTTTGTTGATTTATTGATGATAGTCATTCTGACAGGTGTGAGGTGGTATCTCATTATGGTTTAAAAATGCACTTATCTGATGATTAGTGACTTTGAGCATCTTTTCATATGTCTATTAGCCATCTGTATGTCCTCCTGTGGTGATTACTTAGGGAAGGGGGTGGAGAAGGATATAGGGAAGAAAAATGGTGATGGATGGAGACTTCCCTTGGGGTGGTGAACACACAATACAGTGTACAGATGACAGGTTGTAAAATTGTACACCTCAAACCTGTATAATTTTTTAACCAGTGTCACAACAATAAATTAAATAGAAAAGAAAAAAATACTGCATTCTTAACTAATCTGCTTCCCAATTTCTCCCAGAAATATGGGTAGAACTTTGAACCACTCTCTCTGTTTAGCACTCTTCTCTAGAGAAGATTCTTTATTGAGAGCAATAACTTCTTAACTTCATATTTTCATGGATTTCCCTTGAGAATTATTGAAAACTTTTGGCCTTGACCTTGGGAAAAGAAAAGTACACATGTACAATTGTAATATTTTACAAAATCCTCAGATGTTTACATTAGTGAACCTTGTGCATCAGTTTATAAGCCTTTACCCCAGATTAAAGATTTAAAAAATGGGATATTCTCCACTTTATTTTGGGGAATTTTTATTTTATTTTCTCATCATGTGAGTTGAATAAGAATTAATTTAAAAATAGACAAGGTCAGTTGAAGCAACAAGTAAAGCTTAGTCTGTATCATTGTAGATAATTTAAGACATGGAGTCAATTAATTTAAAAGAAAACACATTCTCAAGAAGTTATTTTTGTTCCCAAGACTCATAGGAAACTTTCATAATCATTGTCATCTCTGCAAAGAAGAATCATATTTAATGTACCATTGAAGGAACATAATTTTAAGACGGGCTTCTTTTTAAATCTAGAATCTCAGGTATACCTGAACTATGAAATCACTAGGAATTCAATTGCCTGTCATGCTGCTTTCAGCTTGATTATTGTTAACTGCATTAATCTTATTATTATTATGAGATAAAGCTAGTCTTTACATTACAGCACATCAAAATCAATTTGTAATGAACTAAAGATTTAATTTTAAATGTTTATCAGAGAATATTCCACCTGAATTTGAGTGATTTTGTGCCAAATATTGATAGTTTTGATCATTTTAATATCCTTTAGTATAGGATGTTTTATGAACAAAACATTGTGTCAAAAAGTCTGTTTTGTGTAGACACTATCTAAATAAAGTATTGTGCTTAATAACTATATTATTATACCAGAAACAAAGAGGATTTAAATGAGTGTTCACAGTGGTCTGTATTTTTCAATATAGTACTGAGTTTAGAGCACTAACAAAGAAGTATCTGTCTAAAGGCAGTGAGAAATATGAATAGATAACTATAGATAGATAGCTATAAAGGTATAGATATACAGATATACATGTGTAGATATAAATATTAGAGAAACTGAAGATATTTTCTGTTTAGAAAACAAAACATGGCAATAATATAAGAACCTTAAGAAACTTAAATATGTTTCATGTTAAATTTAAAAAGCAGGACTGTGCCCTAGCCAGTTTGGCTCGGTGGATAGAGCATCAGCCTGCAGACTGAAGAGTCCTGGGTTCGATTCCGGTCAAGGGCAAATACCTCAGTTGCAGGATCCTTCCCAGACCAGGCCCTGGTCGGGGTGTGTGCAGGAGGCAACCAATTGATGTCATCTCTCACATTGATGTTTCTCTCTCTCTATCACTCCTCCTCCCACTCTCTCTAAAAAAATCAATGGAAAAATATCCTCTAGTAAGGATTAAAAAAAGAAAAAAGCAAGACTGTAATTCATACTTTGTCACAACTTGTGTCAAACAAGAAAATGTACATGTGAGATGTGAGTATGTTTATGTATTCACAGACTATCTAATTGATTACATAAAAATCTGATAATAGTAGTTGTTTATAGGAAACTTGTTTTTTCACTGAATATGTTTTGTAATGCTTGAATTTTTAACCAGGGTGTATATTACCTAATAAAAAATTTTAATTAAAATAAAATTGCTATAATGTGTGTAAGGAATCCCAGTTATAGATATTTGTCATAGGGTTTATTCCAATGATGAAAATGAGAGAAAAATAAATATTTATTATGTGCTATGTGTAAAAAAATTCAATACATTACCTCTGATGTTCCTATAAGGTAGGGTTTCCTATTTCCATTGAAAAGAATTATGTTGAGACTCATCAAACTTAAGAACCTATTCAATGTAACTCCCATATCATAAAATAGAGGTAGAATTTAATTTCAGTTTTGTTTGATTTTGTGTCTGCTGATTAAAGTTGGATGGAAAGTTGTAGCAGATGATCCTTAGGGTCAATCCCAGTATAATCCATTATGACTTTTGACAGACTGGAATTAAAAAATGAGTGTTTTGTGCTGTTTTGGTTATTGTTACATAGTCAAAAAGACCAACTGGTAAGTAAGCAAGTACTTCTTTGCTTTTGAAATTTGAATGTTGAAAATGTTAAAGTTAATAAGAAGAAAGGTTAGAAAAGGGGCTTAATAAAGAGGTTATGAAAAATAATACAGGCATGTAAGGCTCTTTGGCAGATAGCCTATATTGGCATTTAGAGTAAAGACAAAAGTGTAGAGTTTCCTGAAAGATAGAGGGCCGGTGAAGATATTCAGAGAACAGCATGAAGTAATTACAACTGGGAAATAGAGAGATGAGCTCAGGCTCTTGTTTTAGACATCAGTAGAAGGGACGCTGAGAAAAGCAACAATTTCTGTGGTTCACATGACCAGTCCCAATAGTCTTTCCAACTCCTTTCCCAATTTCATTCACATTCTCACGATTTCTTCCAACCACTTGGCTGATTTCAGTAGAAATGACATATATTTCATTGAACTCCCAGAATGCTCTTATTAAAGATATTCCCTCAACAATAACTGTTGTAGTTTTTGTTGGAAAAATTACAGCTACACAAGTGAGCCAATTATTATATCTGATAATAGACAAGATTGACCTTTGGGTAAATATGCCTAACCACAATAGAATTAACATTTTTGCCTCCTATTTCTTTGTTGTTCAAACTATAACATAGCTTTCCAAACCTTTGTTTAGACAAAGATACTAATAAGAGCTGATTGATAGAGACCTAAAAATATTATAAATCTCTCTGAACCTCTGGTTAATGCAATGTTTATTAGGTTTATACAATAAAATATGAAGTTAGACTATATTAATTTGGAATTTGAGACCGGTCACTCAGAGTCTGGGCTATGTGAGCCTCAAAAGTATTAAGCAGATGTTTGCTGAGTCAATTAATAAAGTAAACCCCACATAAAGTAGCATAAAAATATTTATTGTGGAATGAAAGCTATTTCCAAGCATCTTCTAAACCAGTGGTTCTCAAGCAGGGATGATATGTCCCTCAGGGAACATTGGCAATGCTGGAGACATATTTGGTTTTTACAATAAGTGGGGGGATGCTACTGGTATCTAGTGAGTGGAGGCCAGGATTGCTTTGAAACATCCTATAATGCATAAGACATTCTCCCACAAAAGGAATTATCAGCCCAAAATGTCAATAGTGGTGAGGTTGAGAAACCTCTAAAAGCACCCATTTATCTTATGTCAGTATGCTTATTGCAAACTATGTTTATCCAATCATTAAGGGAGGTCCCCTAAAATTTCCACTAGGAAATCTTTTGTTGATCCAGGTTAGTTAATGCCATAAAAATCATTTAATGTGTCTGCCTGTTATTCTTTTCCTGTACTGGGACTCTAATGGAGACACTGGTGTTAGCTTATTATACTATATAGTAGATGCTGCCATAACACTAACTCTATTATGGCAATCAAAATGCTTAAAAATGATCAAACTAAAGTTTCTTTTAAAATGTGAATTGTGACACAACTCACAAATTTACACTTGTATTTTCTTCCTCAGACCAAATGTAATCTAAGAAAAAACCCAATTCACTTTTATCTGCTTTCATATTATGTATTGAATTTGAAGTGGTGGATTTATTTGAGAAAACAACATTTAATGAAAATTAATACTTGAACAGTTGAGTTTAAACTACATATTGTATAATATATATTACTAGAAAAAATATGCCTGGGTGATCGATCTATAGCCATTGTAATTATGATTTATTAATTAGTAAAATGACTGACGTTGTCTAAATTAATTGTGTACATTTATAAAATGTACTTTGTGTTAAATTACAAAATTAAAATTGAAGAAAGAAATCAACATGTTTAGACAAAAGAGAAAAAGAGTCTACAAGTAGTTTTGCTGTGGTATACAAAAGCTACTAGACCCTGGGGCAGCTTTGTATTAATTAATATAGCTTTGTTTTAATGATATATATTTGTAATTATGAACTTGTAAGTATCCAAAAAACCTAATGTGTTTTGAATGAAAAAAAAATCAGACCTAAGAACATCCTTTACAAAATAAAATTTAATTCTATTTTTTATAAGGAAATTAGAAAAATAAGCAAAGGTAAAAGATACAGAAATTTTTTTTCTCTGCTTCCAAAATTCCTTTTTAATTTCTTTACGAAGGAAAGAGTTATTTGCTTATTCATTGAAGTTAAGAGAAAAACAAGAAAATCCCTACAGAATAGACCTAGGGGTTAGATGGGACAACAGAACCACACCCAGATTATCTAATCACTTCTACCACAAAACCAATGGGCTTTAGGCAGGGGACTAAAACAATCCCCTCCTCTCTCAATTGTTGAGAATCCAGAAATGATTTCTTTTTGTAAAGTAAATTTAAGTAAAAAAACAGAGGTTATGAACCAGTTCTAAAAAGCATAAGAACATCTAGGCATTAGTAAATATACCTGTGATCTACAAAGATATTTAGGAAAGGATAGAATGGCATAAAAGTAAACAAAAGGATAAAAACAACCAATTTAAGACCTTGTACTTAACCCTTCAAATCCTTTTTTTTCTAGATGCTTTTGTGTCAGTATTAATAATAAAACATGGGACTTTTGACCCAATTCTGCTACTGGCTTTCTGAGTAAACTTAGAAAATCACTTAAGTACTTTTTTGCCAGTTTCCTGTGAACAGTGATAGCATCTGCACCTTACATCATATTTCTTCAAAGTAGAACATCATTCATCAGCCAGAGAAAGACTAAGCAAACAGCACATCCAATGGTTACCTAGCGTGTGGTGCTGCCTGTGGTTTCCTGGAACACCAACCTGCATTCTCTGTAGTTCTAATGAGCACAGTCACTTTCTGCTTCAGTGGAAATGATCTTTATCTGGAGAATGGCACCAAGTTTTGGAGTAGATGAAATATGTTGATTTGCATGAAGCGTGCTTTAAAGGTAAATACAGGTACAAAAGGACTGTCTTGCTTGAGAATTTTTCAAATTATAGCTTTTAAAATGGATGCATTACCAACACTACTGCACTTATTTAAATCAAGAAGAAAGTGACTTTGAAAGCAAATGGCTTTCAATTCCTAAGCATTATCTAGTTTGTCTAAGTGTCCCCACAAAGTCACTACAAACCTGGTCAGATTTCTCGCTAAATTTGATGGCTCTGGCTTTATTTGAATACTAGGAGACAGTCATACCAAGAATCCCAACTAACATATAAGAGAGGTATGTTATATAATAAAAAAATTTGGGTTTTGTCCTGGGTTCCTGCCATGGAGCTTCTACAACCCTTGAAATGTCCTCAGTGATAGAAATGTCTTTGTCATTCATGATTACATCTGAGTTTATGCTGATGAGGTAACTCAGAGTGGAACTCTATATAGCATAGGTGTGGGGTCTGGTCAACAAAAAGACGAATCACTGATTACAGGGTTGGTATTTGACACCAGCCCAAACCCCAGAGAGGAGAGAGGGGCTGAAAATTGAGTTTACTCATGTGGCCATTGATTTAACCAAGTGTACCAATGTAATAAAACCTCAATAAAAACTATGAACGTTAAAGCTCTGATATTCCCTGATTAACACATTGATATCCTGAGAGGATGATATGGCCTGATTTCACAAGGAAAAGTCACAGAAGTTTTGAGATTAGGACCCTCCCAGATCTTGACCCTATGTGTTTCATTAGGTTCTTCCTGAATTGAATTGTTTATAATAAAACTGTCATCATAAGGATAGCATTTTTCTGAATTCTGTGAGGCGTTCAAGTGAACTATTAAACTTTAGTATGTTATGGAAACTCCTAAATTTGTAGCCAATTGATCAAAAGTGTGGGTATCCTGCCCGGTCAGCATGGCTAAGTGGTTGAGCATTGACCTATGAACCAGGAAATCACAGTTGGATTCCTGGTGAGGGCACATGCCCGGGTTGCTGGCTCCATTCCCAGTGTGGGGCCTGCAGGAGGCAGCCCATCAATGATTCTCTCTCAGCATTGATGTTTCTATCTCTCTCTCCCTCTCCCTTCCTCTCTGAAATAAATATATATATTGGGTGTCCTGGAGATACCCTGAATTGGCTCTGGCATTTGCAGTGGAGAAAGTCTTGTGGGGGACTGAGCCCTTAACTCATGGGGTCTATGATAAATCAGGATGGTCAGTGTCAGAATTGAATCACAGTACACCAGCTGCGGTTAAAACAGAATAGGGTCTCCTGGGGCTGCAAGTGAACATCAGGACTAGATGATGTACTGTACCTCTGCACCCTCTTCCTACAGCTTCAACTGCTAGGAACCTTCCAGACATCCCTCTCTTCTGAGAGATTCTGAGCCATGCTACCTGTCTGGTTTTAAGAGAGAACAAGTTGCTTTCACTTTGCTTCTCAGTTCCAAGGCTGGAAGATTTCCTCTTTATCAAGATGGACTTCCCTGAAGGCTTACAATGGATGAAAGGAAGTGCAATGCAGAGAGCCTTAGGGTGATCCTATTTTCTAGATGGTCACCTAATGGCAAGGCCAACAGAAATGCCTTCAAGTGGGCTTGCTTTTCCCATTAATCAAGTCCTAACTCAATGAGGTTTAGAAAGAGGGAAGTAGTTCCTTCTAATTCCGTTCTAAGATCTTCCTCTCACGTCTTTATTTCTTAGCCTCAGGTAGTCCTTTTCCTAAAATGATTGGCAGGGGGACTATTCACTTATTTGATATAAAGGGGTAAAATTGCATAGGTCCAGAAACATTCCAAAAAAATAAGAATAGAGATCTAGGTTTACTAATCTATATTTCTATATGCAGAGCATCCATAGCCCAGCCAGTGCCCACCTAGGTCATCTTATCCCAGATCTTTCCTTCCCATATCCTTCTTTCAGTTTGTGGTAAAATTTATACATTCAGTCTTAACCCTTTGCACTCGCTTGCTTTTTTCTTGATTCCTTTATTCTAATGCTAGCCGTGTCAAGTCACACTCGACATCTGAGTGCAAAAGGTTAAGCAAAAATCCAACAATATAAATTCATGTAGATTCAGAGTAATCTAATTCATAGAGTAATTACAGTGGGTTTTTTTAAGGTACAATGCCTATAGAAGCTCTGCTAAACCTGTACCCAACCAACTTCCATTATGAAATAGAACAGTTAGCTTCTCCAATTGAACATCTGCATTCAGTTCAGTGGTCACTTCAGAGTTTTCCTCAAGAATAGAGTGTCCATGCTCTCTGCCCCATTTTATTTACTGATTGATGAAAGAGAGAGAGAGAGAGAGAGAGAGAGAGAGAGAGAGAGAGAGAAACATGGATTTGTCCCACTTATCCATCGGTTGATTCTTGTATGTGTCCCACCCTGGGATCAAACCCATAACCTTGGTGTATTGGGACAATGCTCTAACCAACTGAGCTACTGGCCAGGCCCATGCTCTCTTTATAGTTCTCTCACTAAAGAGCCCACTCGCATGTTTTGCTCAGAACAAAATAATTCTTCTCCAAAACTGAATTAAAAGCCTCCCCATTTAATAAGTTGAAACTGCTTCCAATATTGTTAAGTGATTTTGTCTATGCTTTACATATAAATGTATATGTTTACTAAATATACATATATATGGAACAGACAGGCAAATATATATAACTTTAATGTACTGTTGTCTAAGAAATATAAGGGTCATCAACTTTATTATTGTGTCATCAAAAGACATTGTGGAGATTTTATATATATATACTAGAGGCCCAGTGCATGAATTCATGCATAGGTGGGGTCCGGCTGGCCCAGCCTCAATCGGGGTTTGGGGGTGAGGGGGAGGGGATCAGGGCTGGACCTGTTGGGAGGAAGAGATGGCAGGAGGTTGGCCGTCTGGCCCACCCCAATCTGGGCCAGATCAGGGCCAGGCCGGGTGGGGGGAGGGGCTTCAGGAGGTTGGCCGGCTGGCCCTGCCCCCTATTGGACTAGGGGGGGCAATGAGGGACATGGCCAGCCCAGGGAGGGGCTGTGAGCCCATTGGGGAGGTGGGAGCTCATCTGGGGCAGGGCTGGCTGGGGGTGGGGCCAAGCGAGGTTGGCTGCCTGCCCCACCCCCTGATCCCCTGATCCCCTGATCCGGGCTGTTCACTGGCCACAGTGGGAGTCATAGCAACCAGTCATTCTAGTAGTTACGTTGTTCCAGTCGCTGGCTATATATATATATATATATATATATATATATATATATATATACACACACACACATATATATATGACATTGTGGTTATATTTTATAGACATTATATATTTTTCCCAATGTAGCTGGTTCACATCTAACTTTAAGGATCACTCACCCCTTAGATTTTCTGCATTCTATGCAGAAAACTTGTTCTCATTCTTCGGGCTGAAAAAGAACACCACTGTCTGAATTTAAGGCCATCAGTGCAGACATAGGAGTTTGTTTTAAAATTGATATTGCTTCAAAATTATAAAGGGGCTAGACCTCAAAATATGTTCAATTACTCTTTATTTGTAGGTAGTGATTGAACAGCATCCTTACCTTTTGAACTCTCAAATAGTTTCAACATTTGTTTATTTAACCACTGCAGCAGCATTTCAGTACCTTTTATCTAAAATGTTACTGTTCATTTGCTTGCAACTACAGACCCTGGAGGGTCTACATACCTGGCCCTGGTCGTTTTCTACTCTATTTCTGATAAATCACTCTTTCCTATCTTCGCTTCCATCTCATTTGAAGCAAGGCCAATATTTTCTTATCTGCTTTCAGATGTTTATGTACATTTGATAGGCATCTGCTTGTCCGTATCATTAAAACAATCATATCTGTCAGCATATTCTTTGCTTAACAATAATCTCACCAAGTAACATTAATACACACATTCCGATGTGTAGATACTAATATAAAAAATAACTGGATAGTTCCTTCGCTCTTATTTGGTTATGAACCATGACATTTCCTGTGCTGTAAGCCACATGTGCCTTCAGTGGCTGTACTTTCAAATAATGGTTTCTTCCCTCAATAAGAAAATTAGCAAAAATGTTCTTTCCTATCTTAGAGGGAGTTAGCAAAATAGTCCTTAGGATAGGATGGAAGAAATCTGGCTTCCTTTCCGGCTCTTCCAAGTTCTCTGGTTCTCAGGGTGGGAGGCTGGGCCTGGCTGACGGTAAAGGGATATTTGGTGAATCAGCATGGCTTACACAATGCTGCCTCTGTGACAGCACCCTGGCCTGGCGGGAGTGGAATGACTGCTCAGAGTGAGCTCCGCCCAGGACACTAAGTCCTTCCTCCCTCTCAGGTGAGTGTCACACGTGCTCCCTCCGAGCACAGGAGAGTTTGTCCCTGCTGCCCTGAACCACGGAGGGAGCCAATTTCTGTTGCTAACCCTTGGCAAAGCCGGCTGTCCTTTTAGCCATCCTGTCTGTCCTTCCTCCCCCGCAACAGCCCCCAACCCCCAACACTGGGAGTCCACCAGGCTGACCCTTATTAAACACGCCGACAGCCTGGCCAGTGGCTCCGTGTTTGCGCATCGGACCTATGAACCAGGAGGTCATGGTTCTGTTCCATGTCTGGGCACATGCCTGGGTTGTGGGCTCGATCCCCGTAAGCGGTGTGCAGGAGGCAGCACATCAGTGATTTTCACTCAGCATTGATATTTCTATCTTTCTCTCCCTCTCTCTTCCTCTCTGAAATCAATAAAAATATGTTAAAAACAACAACAACATACCAACAGCCTTCTTTGTTGGTTGTGGTTCTTTTTAAACATGCTGTTAATGTTATTTACTGTCTTCTGCACTTCTTAACAGAGAGCAGAAAAGAAAAAAGAGATGTAACAAAAGAGTATAGACTGTTTTTATTAGAGTTGTGATTTAAGCAAAATCAGAACATTTTAAAAGTCCTTTAAGAAAGAATATTTCTCTCCTCTAAGAGATTCAACTATGTTAAGAAAATAATCTGTTCTCATGTTCTTCTCTGTGCAAAATATTTAGTTCCTTTGACTTCTATCAATTTATATATCTATTTTATATCTATATCTATGAAGGTGTACATATCTTAAAGGTGTATTTATACACATATATCTCATATATTTTTATAAAATTCTCAAAGTGTATCTTACAGATCTATATAGTTATTTACATCCTTAATTGAATATCTGTTGCATGGTAAATGATTGCCATTTCATTTGTAACCTATGTGATCATCACTAGCTATTTTTCTCTGTTATTGAAATTGTGTTTTCTTCTGAAAAGGAACCTGCCAATAACTTCATAAATAAATGTGCGGATTGTGCTTCGGAATCATGACTTTAGACAGGGAAGAAGAGCAGGACCTCCCTTTTTCTCTTCACCAAAATGATGAAAAGAACTGCTTTGAGTTCTGCCTTGTGTTTGTATGTGAATTTTTGCAACTTCTCTAATCATTTTTTCATAAGGATTTTCACAACTTCAGTGAGTTTGGGGGAAAATAACAATCCTGTAAACTGTGCACATTATTAGTCTCCCTTTGAAAACCTTTGCTGCGAATGTCTCAGTCCAGCTAGTGGACAATGGAAAGTGTGTGGACGGGAGGCAGCTTCTTATCAGAGAAATGAGTGGGAGAGCATTTCCTTGTAGTGACTGTAACAGCAGTGGTGATTATGGGCAAAAAGGCCATAATGATAACATCGACAAAATGGTACACTGTTCTCTGAAATGCAACATGAATATTCCCAAGAATGAAAGATAACCAGCAGCAAACACAGCAAACAAAACATACTGACTACCCGCCCCCACCCCGCTCCCCCGAGGCCCACAATGCTTTAAAATGTCAGAAAGAGGAGAAAGGCAGTTCACATTACATTTAATTTCTCTTTCTTCTCGAATAATTCTATGAGAAAACAAGAGGAAGGACAGCTACTGCAAAAACTCAGGTTTTGGAAAACAGAATTTGAAAAATTAGCAGATAGGATTCAAAAAAGTGAAACTCAAAGAGACAAGTGAATGTGTAGGGGAAAATTGGGGTCTTGCAAATTCAGGGCATTGAAAATGAGCACAGGCGTGCAGGCATACAGCTGTTTTCTGAGAGTGAGTGGAAGGAGAGAGCAACCATAGTTTTAAATAAACAAGAGGATGTATAGGAAGGATGTGAAGGATACGTGTCCACCTAGGGAAGGAACAAGGAAGACAGGAGAGAGCTCCTCACAGCTGACTGACTCCAAATAAGCCACTCACACATGAGGCATGGTGCTCAGGTCTGCTTCCTACGTCTAGGTCAGCCACGACCAGCAGAGAGCCATCAATCACTCCCACTCACAAAATGGAGTGAGAGTGATTGATTGTTCGAGACTGAATTAGCCCTGCCTGATTCACGGGAAATCTTAATGGAATCTGGGAGCTTTGAACTGGAAACTTGGGCTTTGGCCTGGAAATGGACCCCAAACCTTGGGGCTAAGTCCAGGTGTGCCCTAGTCAATCCAAACCCACAGCTTCAGGGAGAAGCGTTTGGATACTGAGTTCCGCACAGGGCTTGTTTTGTTTTAACACTTTTTCTGATTTTCGTTCTGAAAAACACGTAAAAATAATATGGTATCTTTTGGTCTTTCAGAAGCAGATTCCATTCCTACCTACTTTCATTAAGAACATGTTTACTTCTCCTATCCCAATCTTAATAATGACCCTATCTTTTAAATATCGATTTTTAGACAAGAGTTTCATGCACAAAGATATGCTATTGAGAAAAATCTTTTTCAATAAATACACATTCAGCTACAATGAAGTGTCCAGTACTTAAGAACGTTAACATGGCACAAGATAATAGCCACTTCAAGAAACTTCTTTTCCTCTCTTATTATCACCTATCTTCTTTATTATTATTTTTAACTCAGAAGCAAAATAATTTTATGGTGAAATTCTAAGTTGTGCGAACACAATTTTGTTCCTAGGCCTCTTTCTGGGTTGGGAAGAGGAAATGCCTCTCATTTCTTAAAGAGGACAATGATGATGAGCTATAGATGGCCTGGACATCACCATCACTCCTCTCCCCTTGAACCTCTGACCCTTGAGGTTTACAGACCAACTTGACTTTGAATCTGAACTCTCACAAGACCTAGTAAGGGCATTTATTTTCAGCAGAGAGCCCCCTCATTCTTGAAATTCCTCCTTTCTCCATGTCTGACAGAATCAAAGTTTAAGCCTCTTGGTAAATTATCAGCGCCTGTTTTAGAGCAGACTTTGTTGCCTGTGGGTTGTCCTATTAGCAGTGCAGGTCCCTTTTTTATTCATTCTACTTAGGTATACCATTACATTAATGTTAGTACACATTTTAAACAGAAAAATGATAAAGAAATAGATTCCAAACAATTTACTTAATTCAGATTACAATCTCTAGAGACAACAAGCTTAAATCAAACTCCAGATCATTTGAGGCTAGCCCAAATTTAATGTCTCTAATGAAGCCATCTGAGATTGCTCCCTGAAGAGTCAAGTCTGGGATTGGAGTGGTATAAAAAAATTTCCCTATCAAACACACATGCATTGACATAGCTCAAACACATCAAGAAGTCTCCTTTACTTCTAAATACATTCAACAATCTTTTTGATATTTCACAGAAAATTTATATTTAATAAAAATTAGTTGGGGGAAATACAAGAGTTTTGGACCAAAACTACTGAGAATATATCGATGGGACAGGTAGCTTGTTTCAGAGGAAATAATGTGGCGTTTGGGGGGTCTGAGCATCATTTGGAAGGAACAGCTGTGCATCAAGTTGGAATACCCAGCTTCAGGGGCCATGACTGAAAGTTCTCTGAAAGTCAGACCTCTAACAACACTGCCTAGCTTTTCCACCTGAACTTCTTGCTATTTGCTTAACTTCAAGCTGCTTTAAATATATTACAATAAAGGGTTCTGAATGAAGAAAACATACACACCACTTTTTCCATTATGTTGGTAATTCAAATTAATATTACTAGGCAACAGAGATGAGTGCAAGGTACCGCAGGAAAGACACAGATGCCAAATTCACGTTGATGGTAGGGAGGGGAAGAGAGCTTCATAAACACAAGCTTTACTATCAGAGAACACAGCTCACAGTCCACCTCAGGAATGCCTCTGCCCCAGAAGACACTTCTTAAATGTGAAATGAAGGCAAGTGGCAGAATAATTTTCTGGAATTATAAAATACCATATTTTAGAATTTACACATTATATATATAAACTAGAGGCCCGGTGCATGGATTCATGCAGTGGTGGGGCCCCTCGTCATAGCCTGTGGGGATCAGGCCAAAACCTGCAGTCCAACACTGCCTGCCACTCCTGCTCATCCCAGCCTGGCTCCCTGCCACTCTGCTGAGATCTCCAGGTTGTGGCAGCCAGCTGTGAGCCCTGAGTCTGGCGCCCGTCAGTCAGCTGAGTGGCTCTCCTGCTGTGGGAGTGCACTACCACTAGGGGGCAGCTCCTGCATTGAGTGTCTGCCCCCTAGTGGTCATTCCACATCATAGCGACCAGTCAACTAGTTGTTCAGTTGCTTAGTCTTTTATATATGTACTAGGGGCCCAGTGCATGAAATTCGTGCACTGGAGGTGGGGGGTCCCTCAGCCCAACCTGCCCCCTCTCACATAATGGGACCCCTCAGGGGATGTCCTACTGATGGCTTAGGCCCGCTCCCACAAAGGGAGGCTAAGCTGCAGTCTGGCCTCCCTTTGTGGGAGGCAACCGGGCTGATCGGGGGAAGGCACCAGCCCCATCACCCCACTGCTGCAGCCACTGCCAGTCACCACAGCCACCAAGGTGTTTTCATCAACACGGACTCCATTCCCTTCACCATGAAAAAATGACAACTTTCTTTAGGCATTTTCAAGATGTGTTTTTCATAGGATATGACATTTCTTTCTTTCTTTCTTTCTTTCTTTCTTTCTTTCTTTCTTTCTTTCTTTCTTTCTTTCTTTCTTTCTTTTTCTTTCTTTCTTTCTTTCTTCTTTCTTTCTCCTCACCTGAGGATATGTTTCCATTGACTTTTAGAGATTGTGGAAGAGAAAGAGAAAGACAGAGAGAAACATCAAAGTCAGAGGAACACTTTGATTGGTTGCCTCCTGCATGAGCCCTGACCTGGGCCCTGGCCAGGGAGGAGCCTGCAACCTAGGTACATGCCCTTGATCAGAATTGAACCCAGACCCTGTGGTCGGCAGGCCGAGGCTCTATCCACTGAGCCAAACCGTCTAGGGCAGGATATGACATTTCTTAGGCTTCCAGCAGTGGACCTTCGTTTTTTTTCTCCAGAAGTGTGGTAGAAAAACCCTAGATCACTTTTTTGGATTCTTATTACCCAAGTTACTAAGAATATTACCAGTGGCATACAGGAAGCTTAGTCAATGAGCGGTCAGAAAAGATGTTTCCTCTGTAGTTCACACTGATCGCCAGCTCGGCCCTATCCAGGCCTAAAGCCTCTGGTCGAAGCTTTAGGCCTGGGCAGAGGATCCCCAGCTCCCTATTATCACCAGCTCCACCCCTGCCCAGGCATGCCCAGACTGAAAGCCTCTGGCAGAGGCTTTCAGCCTGGGCAGGAGACACCCAGCTCCCTCCGATCGCCTGCTCCGCTCCTGCCCAGGCCTGCCCAGGCCAAAAGCCTCTGGCCAAGACTTTCGGCCTAGGAAGGGGACCCCCAGCTCCCTCCGATCGCTGGCTCCACCCCTGCCCCCTCGGCTCTGATCGCAGGCTTGGCCCTGCCCAGGAGCCCCCTGGCTCAGGCCCTTCCCAGGCTGCTCAGGGCCCATGCGGGGCTTACCTCAGAGTGACATGGGTGCCAGGATGTTCCCGGGACCCAGGTGCTGAGCACCTGTGTATGCAAATTAACCGCCATCTTTGTTGGGTTAATTTGCATACTCACTCTGATTAGCTATGGGCATAGCGGAGGTACAGTCAATTTACATGTTTGTCTATTATTAGGTAAGACTAGAAGCCCGGTGCACGAAATTCGAACACGGGGGTGGGTCCCTCAGCCCAGCCTGCACCGTCTCCAATCTGGGACCCCTCAAGGGATGTCTGACTGCTCGTTTCTATCTGGATCAGGCCTAAACAGGCAGTCGGACATCCCTCTCACAATCCAGGACTGCTGGCTCCCAACTGCTCGCCTGCTTGCCTTCCTGATTGCCCCTAACCGCTTCTGCCTGCCAGCCTGATCACCCCCTAACCACTCCCCTGCCAGCCTGATTGATGCCTAACTGCTCTTCTGCCTGCCTGTTTGCCACTAACTGCCCTCCCCTACAGGCCTGGTCACCCCTAACTGCCCTCCCCTGCAGGCTTGATTGCCCCCAACTGTCTTCCCTTGCAGGCCTGGTCTCTCCCAACTGCCCTCCCTTGCAGGCCTGGTTCCTCCCAACTGTCCTCCCCTGCTGGCCATCTTGTGGTGGCAATCTTATGTCCACATGGGGGCAGCCATCTTTGACCATGTAGGGGCAGCCATCTTATGTGTTGGAGTGATGGTCAATTTGCATAGTACTCTTTTATTAGCTAGGATAGAGGCCTGGTGCCCAGGTGGGGGCCAGCTGGTTTGCCCTGAAGGGTGTCCTGCATCAGGGTGGGGGTTCCTTTGGGGTGTGGGGTGGCCTGGGCGAGGGGCTTGTGGTGGTTTTTAGGCCAGCCACGCCCCCTGGCGACTCAAGTGAAGGCCCTAGTATCTGGGATTTATTTATCTTCTATAATTGAAACTTTGTAGCCTTGAGTGGAGACCAAGGCAGGCCAGGGCTGCGGGAGCTTGGCTTCCTCCATCACCAGGGGCAACTCAAGCCTCCTACTCTCTCCAGTTCCGTGGCTGCTGCCATTTTTGTTGGGATTTATTTATCTTCTATAATCTATAATTGAAACTTTGTAGCCTTGAGTGGAGGCCTGGGCCTGCCAGGGTATGTGGAAAGCTTGGCTTCCTCCATTGCCAGGGAAACCCAAGCCTCCTGCTCGCTCCGTGGCTACAGCCATCTTGGTTGGGTTAATTTGCATACTTGCTCCTGATTGGCTGGTGGGCGTGACTTGTGGGTGTAGTGGAGTGTTGGTTAATTTGCATATTGTTTTTTTTATTATATAGGATAGACTAGAGGCCCAGCGCATGGTTAAATCATGTAGGTAGGGTCCCTAGGCCTAGCCTCCTGCAACCAGGGCCATCTTCTGCCCATTTGCCAGTCCCCAGGCCAAATGCCGCCTCCACCACCAGGCTGTCAGGCCATTGGGATCACCAGCTAATCCCGGCTTCTCCGGGGATCAGGCCTGCAGGAAAGTGGGCACCAGAGTCTTCACCTCCGTGTGCGTGTGCTAGGCTGGCTGCTGATAGAATGCGCTACCTGCTCGGGCCACTCACGTGGGTGCCACCGCTGCTACTCCTACTGCCACTGCTGCTGGGGCTTGAGGCACTGGCAGAGGCCGCGGGGCACACCCGTGACCTACCTGCCCTGGCGTGAGCGGCCCGGAACCTCAAAGCCCCAAGCCAGCAGTGCATTCCATCAGTGGCCGGCCAGCTCACGCGCATGGAGGTGAAGTTGCCAGTGCCCACTTTCCCTCAGGCCTGAGCCTCCAAGCAGCTGGGGATGAGCTGGTGATCCCAACAGCCTGACAGCCAGCCCAGTTCTCCCACCACGCACCCCAATCATCATCACTGATTCATCAGAGCCTGTGGGCCGGGGGGAGGGACCAAGAGGTCAGCAGTTCAGCCCTCTCACCAGTCTCCAGTCCCGCCCTGCCCCCGCTCACAGGCCAGGGGGGTTGGGGGGATTGACCGAGAAGTGGTCAATTCCACCTCATGGCTACTAGTCGTTTGGTTGTTCTGGTCGTTAGGTACACTGGCTTTTTATATATATAGATATTGGACCAAGTTTTTGTTGTTTTGGCTGGGATCTAATTATTTCCATTTTGTTTCCCTGATGATCTTGGAGTACAATTCTGTTTCTCCAGTTATCACCTGGTTAATTATCCCCATTTTGTTTCTCATTAGATCCCTAACTGCATGCCTGAGATTAAGGATGTATGTCCAATCTATATACTTACCATGTCTTACCTCAATAATTCTACCATGTTTCTGCCCAAAATCCTAGCCTAAATGTATGTTTACTACACAGCTTTAAGCTACATCCTCCTGTTTCACTGGGTTATCAGTCAAGTACACATTCTGGAATGTGGTTGAGATCATTTTAGAAAGACTAGAGATAAGGTTGAGGAGGTTGTGGAAATGTAGTACAAAGTAGAATATCCTAGTGCTGGGAAATGATAATTTTAGAGGCACCCTCCTCCACTTCTTACTTCCAGTTTCAAAGATTTTATCCACCAAAGAAGTGTATTCAAATAAAGGATTGTAGACTGAGAATAGAGATATAACTAGGAGAATAACACCCTTGAACCAGTTTCATCTTAAAGACAAGGGAGACCACCCAAACAGGGTTTAAATTAAGATGGCCAGTGAAGTATCAATAGAACATTTGTGATGAAAGGCTCTTTCTCTTCTAAGGAAAAATAAGATTGTAAAAAACTATTATTATTATTATTATTATTATTATTATTATTACTATTATTATTTTTTTAGTATTTTGGGGAACACAAATCCCTATTTAAGGGTAGCTTCCGCTTGTCAAAGGGTATTTCTGGAGATCATCAGTCATCAAGAACTAGTTAGTTTAAAAATGGAGTTGGAAGCCATGAATCTTAGGGAATATGACTTGCACACTTAGTAGGGAAAATGTTCTCTCTGAACTGTATTTAAAAGCATAAAGTGGAAAACAGTTATGCCTGAATTATTAATATGAGTCAGAGAAAGAGAAGTCTGCAATGAACTTCAACAATCTTTTGCTATATCAAATACTAAAGCATGCTGAATGTATTTTATTGGACACTAGTAGTAGGTGTTTCCCACCCATAAGAAAAGAGATAGGGGGAGGAAAGGGGAGGAAAAGAAGGGAAAGGAAAAGAGAAGCAGTAAGTCTCTTTTAATAAAGACACCAGTTACCCCATGTCCATGATTCATCAGTTAAGAGCATTTACTGACCATTTAAAAGACTAATACCACATGATTCCACTTTTATGTGCAATCTAATAAACAAACAAACAGAATAGAAAGAGATTCATAGAGAGAACAGAGTGATAGCTGTAACAGGTAAGGGGCTTGGGGGCTGGGTGAAATAGAGGAAGGAATTAAGAAAAAAACAAAACTCATAGACAACTATATAGTGATGACCAGAGGGGAAGGAGGTGAGAAGAGGCAGAAGAGGGTAAAAGGGGGACAAATGTTGACTGAAGGAGACTTGACTTTGGGTGAACATAAAATCCTATCTAATAAAAGAGTAATATGCAAATTGACCATCACTCTAAGACACAAGATGGCTGCCCCCATGTGGTCAAAGATGGCTGCCCTTATGTGGACACAAGATGGCCACCACAAGATGGCCTACAGGGGAGGGCAGTTAGGGGTGACCAGGCCAGCAGAGGAGGGCAGTAAGGAGGGACCCAGGCCGGCAGGGGAGGGCAGTTAGGGGCAACCAGACTGGCAAGGGAGGGCAGTTAGGGGCGACCAGGCCAGCAGGGGAGGGCAGTTAGGGGTGACTGGACCAGCAGGGGAGGACAGTTAGGGGCAATCGGACTGGCTGGGAAGCAGTTAGGCGTCGATCAGGCTGGCAGGGGAGTGGTTAGGGGCAATCAGGCAGAGGCAGGAGAGTGATTGGGAGCCAGCAGTCCTGGATTGTGAGAGGGATGTCCCAGATTGGAGAGGGTGCAGGCTGGGCTGAGTGACACCCCCACCCCCATACACGAATTTCATGCACCGGGCCTCTAGTACAATATAAAGATAATGTATTGTGGAATTGTACACTTCAAACCTATATAACTTTATTAACCAATGTAACCACAATAAATAAAACTAAAAAGGGACTTCATAAAATGTAAAAGAAAAAAAAAAAACTATTTAAAGAGGAAACCCTAATATCCAATAAACATTTGTAAAAATTTTTAAAAAAGAATTCTTGATTTTAACCAGGCAGATGTAATGGGTATACTTGTATGTTGCATGCACAGGACAGCATTGTGTCATAAAAATGACAAAAATAGTGACTGTTTTGTGACTCATTCACATTATGACAGGAAATAATTCCTTGGCATATTAACACCCTAAAGGTTCATTTCTTTTGTCCTTTCTCTTTCTTTCCTCTTTCCCTCCCATCGTCCCTCCCTCCCTCTCTCCTTCCCTCTCTCCTTCCCTTCCTTCTTTCTTCCCTCCCTCCCTCCCTCCCTCCCTCCCTCCCTCCCTCTCTCTCTCTCTTTTCTTTCTTTCTTTCTTTCTTTCTTTCTTTCTTTCTTTCTTTCTTTCTTTCTTTCTTTCTTTCCTTTCTTTCCTTTCTTTCCTTCTTTTTCTGTCTTCCTGTCTTTCTCTCATTAAACCAGGCCTTTATTTGTAGCTGGGCAGCAGCACCTCTTTGTGGTTATAGCACCATAGACATAATGACACTCTTAAAAGGTTATGCTTTCAATTGATTCTATAAATACAGTCATGGGTTGGAGTGTATACAATATCTATAAACACATATGTGATAATATTTATTATCAGCCCACATCTTATTTCCCCCATTCTTTTGACTTTGATGACAATGATGGATATGATTTCCAAAATGTTAGTTTCATGATTTTTTTTCTTAGTCTAAAATAAATCTCTCTTAAGTACTTTCCTCTTTGGGCAATGTGTTTCTCATTTGCTGTGGCACTAAGTGTATAGGTATGGCTGACCGCTAACCTGACATGTGCCTGTCACCAGGGACCGCTGGTTCTTTCATCTTCTTAATGGACATTTCTCTACAGATGTCTGTGGCCTACCTGACTATAATCCTTTAAATTTTAATTCACTTTACATTTAGCCTGGTCATAAATACCATTTAGGTACCAATACTCTGCTTTATGCAATCCCTAAGGTGGTGCTTTTATTTTAATGAGGCCATTTGCAACTTAAGAGCAAAAAAATTCCATCTTTGATTGAATATATTTGTCAGTTTTATTCCCGATTGGCATTTTCATGGGAAAACTTGGATAAAACTAAAGGATGGCTGCTTACCAAGTGGGATAAAAGTTTCAGTATGTTTTTACTTTCAAAATTTACTGAATAAATGGTCTTTGAAATTCATTTTGAAAACATCAAAGTAAACCCTGGCTGTAATAAAAAAATAAAATCCAGAATTAAGTTATGTTACAAATAAAATTTCCACTAGCATATTTTTTTATTTGAAAGGAAAAAATAAATTGAGACTCCAGTTAATAAACTATTTGAATATGGGCTAGTATTATAACACATGGAAGTTAATGTAGAAGAATATGTGCAAATAGTGACTAATTATTAATTTTGCAATTATGTTCTCCCATTTTATTCCAATGTTAGCCTTTTTTAGTAGTAACACTGCATGTTCCTTTTCTCACCCCAAATTCCCATTGAATTTTTAATTGATTTTAAAATGTGGTAAAATATGAACTTACTAAAAAATATCTCTAACAAGTACATGCACAGTTCTCTGATCATGGGGCCAAATTCTCTATTCTAGTTCACACATTTTCCAGAACACGTTTATAGAGTCCCTGTACATTCATAGAACCTAATTACTATGCATATGAGATTAGAAATGTTGAATTAGATTTTTGATCTGCCTAAGTCAATGGTGACTTCATACATTTTATTTGAGGAGAGAAATAACAGACAAGAGTTTAAGAATCAACAACACTGAAGTATTTTCTTGGGAAGAAATGAGACCTTGCCTATTGAAAATGCTATAATAAATACATTAGTTACCATAGATAGTAATTTAGTGATTAGCTTTGGTTTTCTAATTTTGCTTCCCAACATTCCTTAAATATAAATAATGGTAGTTATTTACTTAAATGAGGTGAATGATAGCTAACCATTCAAGAAAAGAAAACAATACTTTGTTCAAGGGATTTCACTTTCTTCTTTCATTCAATCCTTTCATCTAGATGTAAGATGTTGCTTTAATTGACAAATGTGAAAGCTAAGGCACAGAGTGGTTAAATAACTTTCAAATGTCACATTGCAAAGCAGGAAGCTGCAGTTAAAACCCACATCACTCAGAATTCCAGCATTTTAAAAACTTCAGTTTCTATACTATCTCTGCACTCTTTGCCAAGTACAGACTTTTGCTTGTTTACTTAAGAAATTAAAGGTAAACTAGTATTTTATTATGACTAGACCAAAATCATGCATGGAATTTGATATTCTGCCATATATTTAGTAGTCTTTATATCAAGCTATTGAGGGAACTTTACCTTCCAGAGAAATCCCTGGACCATATAAAGTTGGGAAACTAGACTGAATGTTTCAGAAAATCCTATGCAATTTATTTTCATATTTGCATACTTTTGTCCTTGCAAACCCTTTGAATGAGTGAACCTCAACACAAATAATGTGCATTAGTAGCTGAAATAATATTTTATTCCAAATGGAGAGATATAAATGAAGGTAACTGCTATCTTCTAATGTATGACAATACAAATATTTAGATAGTCTATCAGGAGAAGCTTCAGTATATTCTTCTGTTTTATCAAGTAATTAAACACTGAGGAGACGCTGCTTGCATTGGAAAATAAGTCAGTCTACTTTTCATGGTTCATCACCCAGGATATAAATTGCAAACTGATACATAAGTTTGTGAGAGAATATAGGAAGGAGAAGAAACTTTTGTAAAAATAAATGTATATGCAAGCTATTTTTTTAGGTTTTAGGAATGCTAACACTCAGAAACCTGTTTCCTATTTGCTATAACCTTCTTCCCTCCCTATCCTCCTTTTTTCTTTATTTTTTCTGCTTTCCTTTTTCCTTCCTCAATTCTTAGCAGTAGCAATAATCCACCCACCTCTAAAAAAAAAAAAAAAAGAAAAGAAAGCAAATCAGAAAAATAATACCAAGCCTATATGTTTGTTATTCATTATTTTCAGTGAGTGAAAATACAGGCATTCTTATCTTTTTGGAGGCTGAATAAACTCCCACATCACAATTTTTATAGAGCCAAAGTTAATCCATTGCAGACTACATATTCCTTGATACCTTTAAAAGGGAGTATTATGTTTTATAAATTAAAGGAAATAGGTTTGAAGCATTCTTACTTTTCTCTATAATTGGTATTAATAAGCACATTAAATCTGAATTTAACATTTAACATTTGTTCAATGTTTGTTGTTCATTATTTTTTTATTTCTCACAACTCTCATGATTGAGACCATTATATCTATTTTATAATTGAAATATTAAGACAGGGGAAGTTAAATGATAATCTGTGCTTGCATGTCTGTCAAACTGAAGAGCCAATATTTATGTTTCATGTATGTGTCTCTTAATCCAAAATCCCAGTGAAGCCTGATGAGGACTCCGAACAAATTCTGATAAGTAAAAAGGATTCTGGATTCCACTCTCTCGCTGCCACCTTTACCTACTGCCATCCGTTAGGTGCTGAGAGGGAACTGGTGCATTTCTTAGCTATTAATAGATATCTCAGACATTTCCAACATTTTATGTATTTAAAATTGAGCAACTGATATGAGTTTGCCTCTTCAAAAAAAAAAAATCATAACCTCTCACAGTCTTAGCCCTCCCTATTGCTGAAGCCCAAACTCTCATCCTCAGCTTCTTTTCCCCTCTCACACTACACACCCAATCCTTCAGGAAACCTCTAATTAATACCTTCCAAATCCTTGTAGAACTCACCTACTTCTCATCTTCTGGAGCACACCCTCCCTGATCCTAAACACCTTCTCCTCTCACATGAATAACTGTAATCTCTCTCTACTCACTTTTGTTGCTCTTGTCTCCCTTCAGTCTATTTATGCAGGAGCAGAGAGATCATTTTCTTATTTTATTTTATTTTTATTCCTCACCAGAGGATACTTTTTCCATTGATTTTTGAGAGAGTGGAAGCGGGGAGAAGCGGTAAGGAGAGTGTCGGTGTTGCTCAGTGGTCAGAGCATCGGCCTTTGGGTCTTGGATTTGATTCTCGGTCAAGGGCACATTACTGGGTTGCGGGCTCGATCCCTGTTCCCAATCAGGGTGAGTGCAGGAGGCAACAGGTCAACAGATCAATGTGTCTCTCTCACATTTATGTTTCTCTCCCCTTCCAACCCCGCCTGCTCCCACCCTTCCCTTCCACTCTCTCTAAAACTTAATGGGAAAGCCTTCGGGTGAGGATTAACAAAAAATAAAAATAAAAAGTTCCTGGGTGAAATATACAATGGAAGTACAGTGGAACCTCAGTTCTCGAACATAATTCGTTCCGGAGTGCTGTGAGAGAAATGAGGTTTGACTGCACTATAGTTTATTGAAAGCCCAGAACCTGAGATCAGAAGTGGTTAGATTCCTGACTCTATTGTATGCCAACTGTATGAACCTGAGATGGTGATTATTAAAATACCTATCTTACATGTTATTTTGAACGCTAAATGAGATGAATATAATTTAACTTTTCCTACCATAAAAATTCAATAAATGTAAATTTACTCAGAAAAAATTGTGCTAATTTTATTAACCAACAAATGTTACAACTTTTGGGGAGACTCTGGAACAATATTCTGTTGTACAAAAAGTTGCTTTGGTGCCTTTCTAACCATTGGTTCAGGTTTTTTGCTTGTTTGTTTGTTTGTTTTTGTCCCCGCATATATAGATGTGCTTTCACAGAAATTTTAGACAAATTGACTTGTATAGACCCTGTTTCTCCTCTGACCAGTGATGTGCATTAACATCTTAGAGGCTCAATTTATCTTTATGTAAAATAAAGATGATAATAAAATCTACTTAACAGTGTTCTTATGAGAATTTAGGAATTGTATGTAAAATGCTTAGCAGAGCATCTAGCATATTTTTAAGTTCTAAAATTTCAGTTTGTCAAGGTTTTTTTCCCTCTCCCCTTAGCTCTTACCTCCAAGGTGAATCATATAGGGTGTGGTTATGGTACATGATTTTCAAGTTCTCTAGCAACTTTATTAAATAAAACCAGCCTAATAAGGACTATGGCATAAAATGTTAACATCCTCTGTCAGACATTTTTACCTTGGAATTTTGAAATTGCACACACAAATGCATGAAACACAAATAAATTATTCTTTGATGATGTCAGCCCCCTGAGAAAACATAATCAATATATATTTTTCTAATCTTTCAGATGATATGATGTAAATACTGTATAATTCTCCTAGTATTAAACATAGTTATTCTCTTGAAACATCCTTGGTAACATCCTATTTTGCCCCAACATCAATTCACTTTATAGATTTTTTTTTTTTAGGGTGGGGAGAATTTCTAGGTTAGTTTTATTTTACCCTCTGAGTTAAAAAGATAACTGTTACTATAAATTTAATATGCAGCTCGAGGAGAACAAGGAATCTGTTTCCATAACTCTACTCTGAGCTCTAACATCCAGGGTAAGTTGGCCTGGTTCAGAATTGAAACTCACCATCCGCCTTTTTCTTTGTTTTCTTTACTGCTGCTGTGTAGGAGCCAGACTGAGTCCAGTCCTTCCTACAGAGTGTCTGAGAGCTCTTTCCTGGTGGTGTGGCCACACCTAACCACTTAAGAAAGCATTTCTCTTTTTATTGGTGTCTCCGGTGCTCATTATTTTACCTTTATCTGCATTCTTCGGCATTTCATCTGTGTCTTTGATCGTGTTCTGCTCTGACCTCTTTCCAGCTTGAAAAGGTTTTATTCATAGACTTTTCCCACCTTTCCTAACCTTTCTCAGAGTCAGTTATTTTTCCAAAGGGTCAACAGCTATGGAATTCAGTATGCTAACTTCAAATAGTGACCTCTTTAAATAAACATTGCTAAAGGAGTTGTTCAAAGGGGACTGTATGGTCTAAATAAAGCTGGGCTTAGTCAACCTTGTGAAGCAGTTGGAGTTTATCTTTCTCTTCCTCCTCTTCTATCAAAACATGGCTATCTTGTGTTCCATTTCCTCAGGGCTAGGCTTAAGCTGGTTGATATCAATGCCTAAATGCTGAGTTAATAAAACCAGAGTCTTCGTTCCTAATTCTGTCTCTCATTTTCAGAATTTTTATTTACCTTATCTCAAGGACATGAACATATTTTTAAAACATAATTTAACATCTTCCAAATTAAAATAAGTCTTATAATTGATGATCTGTCATGATTAAATTGGCAGTATTATCCCCTTATTTGAACATAAAATAATTCTATATCTTATAATTGATGACCTTTTAATGAAGTCAGAAATAAGGGATTCCTAGAAAGCATAAGACATTCATTTAGGGCAGTGGTTGGCAAACTCATTAGTCAACAGAGCCAAATATCAACAGTACAACGATTGAAATTTCTTTTGAGAGCCGAAAACCGACTTCTGTGCATGGGCCACGAAGTTTCAATCGCACTGTACGTGCGTGCCCGCACGTGGTATTTTGTGGAAGAACCACACTCAAGGGGCCAAAGAGCCGCATGTGGCTCGCGAGCCGCAGTTTGCCGACCACTGATTTAGGGGAGTCAATCCCTCCTAGTATAATTTTAGGCACAACTGAATCTTAATGTGAGTATTCATTTTGGCCAGGGAATAATATCCTTACTTTCTCCAAACTCCACCTGCCATGCACATGACTGCTGACTCCAGTCATAAACCCACTGACCCAAAGTCCAAAAGAAGCATCTCAACATTTAGCTGAAACAAGCAGCTTGCATGGTAGGGATGAGAGAGCTGACATTATTTTCACAGGATAAGTTTATGTTTTTCAGGAAGATTCCAAGATGTTTTAAAGAAATGTATGTAAAGAGGAGGGGTAGGCATGAAGGCAACTCCAGGGAACTCTCTCTGCCCAGTTCTGTAGGAGGTAAGCAGAATTCGTAAAACCTATTAAATGAAAACCTATGCAGAGCTTTACCTTTTTCCCTAGCGTTCATTCCTGCCTCCTTACAGCTGTTTCGTGAAATTTCTCTCCATAAAAGTAGAAGTATGATACTTTGTCAATGTAAATGGGGTAAGATAAAAAGAAAATGTAGAGGTATATATTCTGTTCAGTTTCCGGTCATTTAACTACTTAATTTTATGATATAGCATGAATTATCTACTTCTTTCCCAGCTACTAGTTCACGCTTTTATATGGAGAAGGAATATGGCCACTTGTGCCATGTTGTCTGCTCTGGTCAAAATCACACTGCCACAGCCTGTGTCTGGTCATTTATCTTTGGAAATCTTTCTTGGGCTCCAGGGACTGTGTGCTTGCAATGGGAGAAATTTGCCACTAGGTGGTGATCTTACAAATTAACAACAGAGCAGAAGTTCTTCAGGTGAATTGTATAACAAAAAGTCGGAAATGGTCGCTATTTAAAAACAAAACAAAACAAAACATTAAACATTGTTTGTACCCCAATATAACTAACTTACATTATTAAATCTTAGTAACTGAAAATCATAAATCAAAATTAGAGAATAGAATATAGGTTGAAATGTAAGTAGTCTGGTTAAGACACCAAACTGAGGAATACTTTCTAGGCAATCACAAAACACATACTAAGTCTTCTCTAAGAGATAAGGCCAAAATTCCACGAGTTTTTAAATACTTTTTCAGATAATTCTGGTCAGCTTGATCCATGGACTACATTTGAAGAAAGTTACACGATGATTTTTATGGTTCCTCTGAATTTTAAGGTTGAACATTTTCTAATCACTTGAATTTAAGTATTGGCTCTAAGTATATCCTGTCATATTCTCTCTAAGTTTTGATGCAACATGCGCAGAACCTCTTGGCTGAGTCAGAAAAATTCCAGTGCATCTGCTTACCTTTCGCTAAACTTTGAAAATCAAGTTTGGCCTTTTATGCAAGTTTGAGTGGCAGCCTGTCTTTCAGTGAATGAACTAGAAACTTTAACTCTATCTGTGAACACAAAGTTATGGCTTCTCCTGCCAAAGAAAAGAGGGATGCCAAAATAATATTTTGAAACCTCCTTTTGATTTATTTTCATTCAGTGTTTTTCTTTTAAACTGGACTTGGGGAGCAAAAACACTAAATTGGTTTTGAATTTTTCTCTTTTTGTATTTTTTTTAAAGACATAGGACTCTGTAGCAATTTAAAAAAACACATAGCATAATATTTTCTACACATGTAGTCTGAACCTTAGGTTGATTGTGCAACATGTTTAAAGGGTGACTATCTGATGAACACTTGTTTGCAAGGACTTGAGCCTAAGAAAAGTTGTACCTATTTTTTCTTTTTTGTTTGTCTCAGCATCACCAAATATTTTTCCAGGTTTTCAAGGATCACATTTTCTTCTCAGATACATCAGCTCTCAAATGTTTGCTAATACAAAACAGTGTTAATATCAATAGGCAGACTTCAGTTATACATAAAAAGAAATAAGTTATCTTCAAAAGTCACCATAACCACCAACTATACCATATCTTAACTTGCTTCTGGCTTCTCTGCATTTCTACTGCTTCAACCCACCCATCTGGTTACTTTACTCTTTTGCCATAACAACCTAGCATGGTCTTCATACTCATAGCTTAGTTTGTCTCCTTTCTCTTAGAGTTCATTTGATTTGATCATGCATAATCAGTTAGTTAGTAGTGTGAGCCAGAAGACCCAGATTGAAATTTATAGCATATTTTTATTGTTTTCAATTATAACTTCTACAAAAATTCCTAGAGATTTTCAAGTTTTTTTCAGAGAGATTCTACCCGATTAATCAGTCAATAAGGTAAATCACAAGCATTATTTTTTATTAATACTAAAATACTTTTATAGAAATTCCAGTTTAGGTGATATATATAGTCTCATGAAGAGAAAAGTGTAAATTTGAGTGTCATGTATTGGGACTCATCAATTAACTCAGTATATTTATAATGGAGTCCTAATTTTCATTTGTATCAAGTCACTAATCCTATATAATAAAAGCCTAATATGCTAAGCGTCTGGAAGTCCAGTCGTCTGTTCAACCAATCAAAGTGTAATATGCTAATCATATGCTAAGGCTGCTCAACTGCTCTCTATGACATGCACTGACCACCAGGTGGCAGATGCTCCGACTAGTAGGTGAGCTTGTTGCTGGGGGTTTAGCCTAACGGGACTGAGCGAGATGGGCCAGACATGCCCTGGAGCTCTCCCATGGTCCCTCCCCTGCTGGCCAACCTCCCGTGTCCCTCCCCAGCCCCGATCGTGCATCAGTGGGGTCCCTTGGCCTGGCCTGTGCCCTCTCGCAATCCAGGACCCTTTGGGGGATGTGAGAGAGCCAGTTTCGGCCCCATCCCACAGGCTAGGCTGAGGGACCCCACTGATGTACAAATTCCTCTACCAGACTTCTAGTTTCACAATAAATAAAGAGAATTATTAATTCCTAAAAAAATGTGCCTTGGGCACAATTTGTAATTTAAAAAAAATATATTTTTACCTGTAGTCTGTTGAAATCTGACTTCTGCTCTAGGATATGGAAAGCTAGAATGAATGCCCCTACACTTACCTAAATAAAATATCTGTACAAATTTCAAGTTCACAGTTTTCTTTTTTTAAAAATATATTTTATTGATTTTTTTACAGAGAGGAAGGGAGAGGGATAGAGAGTTAGAAACATCGATGAGAGAGAAACATCGATCGGCTGCCTCCTGCACACTCCCCACTGGGGATGTGCCCGCAACCAAGGTACATGCCCTTGACCGGAATCGAACCTGGGACCTTTCAGTCCGCAGGCTGACGCTCTATCCACTGAGCCAAACCGGTTAGGGCACAACTTCACAGTTTTCTTGAACAGGAGCAAGCATTTCCTTACCTAAGGCAGATGTCACCAGACTGCACTAAGAATTCAGCTAGAATAACTTCAATTAGAGGAAGAGTGCAGACTGGTGGTGGAAGGTGAAACTTTTGGGTGCCAAACATATAGGAGAGGGGGACACACACTCTAGTAGCCTTTTTCTCCTTACCCAGGAGGTATGGGAAGGAAAGGGTGGGTGAGGATCTGGAAATAGCTTCCCTTATGTAGGATTATGAAGAAAAGCAGACACTGAAATGGGTATGAAACAATTCCTCATGCCCCCTCCCCCCACCCTTCTCCCCTATCTCCTTTTTGGAACAAAAGCCTTAATCTGCAGAGAAAAGGGCTACACAGCCTCTTTTTAGGACACTGACGAAAACCCGTTGCATATGGCCAGGGAAAATAACTGAAACCCCTCTAGCAGAGGTATGTTTTTAGAGAAAGAGCTAGAACACTTTGAAGGCCACATTGTGGAGACCCATGGACCCTCTTTTATTTCCTGCCACCAAGCCAAAGAGCATCAAGTCAAAGTGACAATAAAGTACCCCCAGATAAGTTGCAAGAGATAGGCTGTCTCTGTGCTACATACAGCACAAAAGGGAAGACTGAATGGTGAAGGTGGAGTAAAATTTGAGGAAAAACTTTGGGAAGATAGCATCCACTTTTAGCAAAATGTATTGCTTGAGAAATTTGAAAACTGTAGTCTGTTAAAGGCAAACAATATCAAATCTGCCTAACTCCTGGCTAGATTAACACAAACCTCCACACTAAAAACCTACAGAAAGCAAGCTATGCCTGCTTATAAGCATAAAAACTATTTACCTGAGTCTCTACTTTCCAAAACAAAATGTTTGGCTTTTTATAAAAAAAAATGATCAATATGAAAATTCAACCCCCCTCCACACACATGAACCAACAGACACAGATATGTCATATGTTGAAACTATCTGACAAAGAATTTTAAATTACTATAATTAATATATTACTCTTATGAAAAAGGTGGTCAACATGCACATCTATATGGCTAGTTTCATTAGAGAGAAGGAATCTATAAGGAATAATCACATGGGACTGCTAGAAATGAATAGCATTGTAGTACTATAACTATAAAGTAATACTACAACTGTAAAGCTTGACTTTGATTGGTTCAGTAGTAGCCTCAACACGGTAATCAGTGAACTTGAGCTTAGGTCAATAAAAATTATCCAAACTCAACCATAAAGAGAAAAAAAAAGTGGAAAAAACAAATGAACTAACAATAATTCAAAAACAAAGCACCTAATAGCTGAGAGACAATATCAAAAAATCTAACAATTGTATAATGTGAATCCTAGGAGGAGAATCAGAACAGATCAGGAAAGAAGAAATGTTTGAAAAAAAAAATGGCTAAGAATTTTCTTCAAGTAATCGTGACCTGGAAAGCTCAAAGAGCAACAAACAAGATGGGGGGTGGGGTGAGCACACCTAGGCTTATCACATTAAAAAATGTTAGAAAAAAAAATAGAAAATCCTTACATCAGTTGCAATTCAATCAGAGAAATAAATGTATTATAGTTGATATCTCATTGAAAACCATAAAAAATATTGTCATTCCCTAATTCTTTACCCAGCAAAAGTATTTTTCAAAAATAAAGTATAACTAAGGTGTCCTAAGACAAAAACAGAGATTTAATTGCAAACAGATTCATACTAGAGGAAATGTTAAAGGGAGTTTGTCAGGTGGAAGGAATATTATATCAAACTAAAATTTGAGACTTTACCAAGAAATGAGAATAGAATAAATACAAGTAAAATAATTTATTTAATTAATCTAAAAGATAACTGACTGTGAAAAGGAAAAAGGGCAGCAATGCATTGTGTGTTTATAGCAGATAAAAAGTAAAATATATTAAACCAATAGCACAAAGGATGGGGGAGAAAAATTGTGAATAGACAATTATAAGGTCTTTACACTAGTTGTGACATAGTGTAAAATATTGTTTCAGATAAGCAGAATCTTAACTGAAATCTATATCTAAACCATTGATCAATCATCAAAATATGAAAAACTGTATAAACAGCATGTTGATAGTGGACATAAAAATGGATCAATGCAAAATCTTCAGTTAACCCAAAAGAAAGCAGAAAAAGAGAAAAAACAAACAACATATTGAATGAGTAAAATACCGTGTAGCAAGACACTAGACTTTAATCCATAATCTTTTGTCTTATTGTTTCTTTTATAATTATTCTGATAAACCTTACCTCATAGGCATAACTAAAATAATACAGACACAATTTTACCTGGAAATAACTTGAATTTCTATAGCTTATGTTTTTTGGTTTTTTTTTTCTACACAAAAACAAATACTGGAATCCATTCATTCATTCACCAGGTATTAACTGTGCACCTTTTTGTGCCAAGGGCTGTGTGTGAAACTGTGAATACAATGTTAATAAACAAGCTCAGATCTAGTTCTCTTTTCCTAGTACTTACTTGTTTATATGTTCTTGGTTGGTCAATAAAAGTTCCCCAAACCATCTTCACACATTTTTCATCTTAGACAACTACTATATGATACAATAAAAAAAAATGTAGAACATTTTTGATGTATTTTGCATTACTAAGAATAAAATTTTGAAAACCATGTAAGTAAACCAATACTGTTTACTTGCACAGTATTAATTGCTTTATTTTACTTTCATAAGAAACCTATAATTTTTTCAGGTTTCCAAGTCTTCCTCAATACAACCTATATAACTCAAGGAAAGGGGAATCCATTTCTAGCCCCAGATGCTAATCTTGATCAGCCTAAACTAATTATCTAATCCCATTTCCACACCCCAGCCAGTGACTGATTCAGGAAATCAGAATTAATCTAATTAGTATATGGCATTACAGCAATGGTTATTTTTATTCCATGTGTTGGCCCTTGACATAATACAGCCAAAACACACTGGAGAGAAATATTATTTCATAAATGGAAGAGTGGATTTTTCTTTATTCTACTACACAAAGACAAGGAGACATTCTGTATTGAGGGAATTGGCAAACATGTTTTGGCCACAAGAAAGACCAGCTTGAGAACACGATGATACATGTATAAGAAATGACTTGATAGAACCATAAAAGGACTGAGTTAGAATCATATTTTTTATTTCCCTCCACCTTTTCCTATCCCGAGTCTTCTAGTTACTTGAGATTCACTTAGTCATTAAATAAATATTTATTGAACATTCACTGTCAAGTCATTCTTATATTAAGGACATAACATGAACAAAAGAGGCAAAAGGCTCTGCCTTTACAGAGCATGTGTGCATTGTAAGGGCATAAAATAAGAAAAGAAGTAAATATAGACTAGGTCAGATGTTGAGCAATGCTGTATTTGTTATTTTTGATTGATACTCCTTATTACTCCTTGTGGCTCTAACTTTCCATCTGAGGTCATATCCCTTTAGCCTTTTTTTTTTCCCCCTCAGGAACCCTACCCTCAAATTGCCAGCCACTTTAGTTTAACAGCCTTGAATTCTGATCTCTCCCCCTTACTTTAGCTCATTCTCTCTCTGTTAAGGTAGTAAAATGCCTCCAAACAGAAATATGGGATGATCTTGAGGCTCACTATGTATTTCTTTTTTCCTTTAGGATCACATTCTCACTGTTGTCCCATGTCTAAAAACAGCTGCCTTGTATGTTTTTGGTTGGAGGAAAATCTAGTGCCATTCTCATGATCAGAAGTGGAAAAATAAACTGAGTTTTACAAATTAAAAAGGACTTAGAAGGATAGACATCTCGGGTATAAGAAACAATCTGCATGTAGATATGAAGGAATGAAATACATATTTTTGAGGCAAAAGCTGAGTTGTTTAGAGAAGGTGGATTGTTTATTTATAAGACTTATGAGTGAGCACAGATGTGATTAGAGGGGAAGAACAAGAGCTATGACATGGACTTGCACCTGGATAAATGTACATTTCATGTATCCCTTTCCCAACCCCATCCTTCATTATTTTTACAGTGTATATTGCTTATTGAGACTTTTTTACTGCATATTCCCCACTACAAAATTGACTAGAATGAAACAATTAATTCTTTCACTGTTACATTTCCATGGTATAGTAAGTGCTCAAAAATATTTATGGAATTCATGTATATATGTATGTTTGTGTACATATCAAATGTATGTATATGTATCTTTGGGCTTGTTTCATGCATTAAATTATTTAAAAGTACTGCTGATGATCTCAACATAAAAGCTATTATTTATGATTTAGTGAGTTATTTTTGGAAACATATTTATTCTTTCAGGAAAATATTATGTTACTAAAATAATTATTTATTTCATTAAATGTTTTAAATGTTGGCCTTCACTTTAAAATTAACTTGGTGCAAAAGTTCAAAGAAATTATAATTTAGTAAAATAAATGCAAGCATGAATGCCTAACATATGTTAAATCAATGAAACATTCATTTAAAAAATAGTTAGTGCAACTCTCTTGGTAGCTCAACAGCCTGAACTGAGTCACAAATAATTTAGTGAAGAAAGTCCATTTTGTGGCCGAAAACAGTTATGGTATTAGGAGGCATAGGATTCCTCTGATAAGTAATTTTTAAAATATTTTTTATTGATTTCCAAGAGGAAGGGAGAGGGAGGGAGAGATTAAAACATCAATGATGAGAATCATTGATCGGCTGCCTCCTGCACATCCCAAACTGGGGATTGAACCCACAACCCTGTCATGTGCGCCGACCAGGAATTGAACTGTGACCTCCTGGTTCATAGGTCCACTGAGCCATGCTGGCTGGGCTGAAAAGTAATTTTTCAAAAATATGGTCTGCCACTAAAAATTATTGCTAGTTCTTTAGTCAAAAGACTTGTTTTTACTATGTGCTTTCCAATGCAATATGAATATGTGAGGGATATTTCAAAAAAGCCACCTGGAACAAAGTATAGTCAATGACCAATCTGGAAACCCAAAGCTTCAATGGAAAAATAATAACTATTTTAATTTTCCCCATGCTTTTTAGTATGTGTTGAAAATATCCCGCTACCATATCAAGTTTGCATTAAGATTTGCTAGAGCATTTAAACACCAAAATAAAGCAAACTTCTGAGTTATTCTATCTGACTTGAACTTGAATGTGTTGTTCTACCTGGCTTTTCCAAAGTGATGCTTCTATAAAGTTCCGTTTTATTTTTTAAGTAAAACTATTTGACATGTTGAAATTCAGTTATCTCTCAATCAGCTACATGTGGAATACTCCCTTTGTGGATTAAACACAGTTCATTTTACATTTTGGAAAATTTTTATCTTCCACAGATATCTATGACATGTTTTATAGATTATAGGCTCAGACTGGACTTACTGAATAAATGCTTCTCCCATGTCTTTTGTTGGCATAAGCATTAATTCATATTTTAACGCAAGGGAATGGTTTACTAAACTTCTATTCTAAAGAAGATTGAGGTGATTTTGTCAAAATCATGTGGACAGGTAATTTTATATAATGAAGTAAATAGATGGATCTCTTCTCTGATCCCTGAAAGAATAAGTTTACACTCTGCAGAGGCAGAAGGCAGATGTCCAGGCTGAAATAACTTAGGAAGACAAGGAAGAGTGAGAACTCATAGTATGCAAGTAAAACATAATAGCCTCAGCCACATTAAGGAGAGGTTTCAAAGGGATTGTGAGGGATTATTTGTAAACATAATGGGGATTTTATAACCCAAGGATAAGAATTAAGCCAAGCTGCTCTAGAAAGACTATATACCTTGTCAGCTGACGGTTGTTGGCACCACTTCCACGCCAACAGGAATCCCCAGTTTGGGGTGCGGTGAAGAAGGAAACTTTTTTTTCAGTTCAAACAGCTCAATTATGATACAACATGGCTGTGAAACAGCAGAGCTATGAGGAGGCAACCCTGGGGCAAGGCCTGTCTCCTCCTAGACAGCTCTGCTCTGCTCTGCTCTGACTGGTCTGTTCCTCTCTGCTTAATGCCTGTCTGTTCTGCACCTGTCTGATTCACTCTGCCCTGTTCTGCTCTGCCTACTGCACTCTGACCCAGTGAGACATCTTCAGTGTTTTGTCTTTGGTATTATCTACAGTCAGGGAAACGCAGCCCTCAATCTTTGGTGGTAAGGGAAAATGAGCTCTTGAAGCCAGAGGGGAGCTGACTTACATAGAAGTCCCTGTCCCTGGTCCCTGATTGGTTCATCCTCATGCAAATAAGCTCCAAATCTCTGAAGTTTGATTGGCCCAAAAAGCACTGTTTCAATTGGTCAGAATGGAGTCACTGAGATTGGTGGGTGAAGAGGTCAATGGTGATGTAGCTATGCAGCTCCAATTAGATGAGGGAAACCTTAGTTCCATTGGTTGGAATATAATTCTAGGAACTCCTTTCTGAGGGCTGACTCAGGTGTCAGGAATACAGTGCAGGCTGGCAGTTCAGTGCAGGCTTCTCCTTTTGCCATTTGTGTGAGAGGTCCGTGTTTGGAAACTGAGACTAGGTTCTTTCTTAGGGTCCACAACCTGTGTATATTCAGATTTATACAAAGGTGGGCAAAAGTGGGCTACAGTTGTTCATATGGAACAAAAATCCTATATAATAAAAGGGTAATATGCAAATAGATCAAACGGCAGAACAACCAAATAACCAATCAGAGCATAATATGCTAAAGCTGCTCAACCCCTCGCTATGACATGCACTGACCACCAGGGGGAAGACAGTAGACTGGTCAACCAGTTGCTATGACATGCACTGACCACCAGGGCAGATGCTCCAACTGGTAGGTTAGCTTGCTACTGGGGTCTGGCCGATCGAGACTGAACGAGATGGGCCGCACACACCATGGAGCCCTCCTGCGGTCCCTCCCCTACCCAATCTTGCACCGGTGGGGTCCCTTAGCTTGGTCTGCACCCTCTTGCAATTCAGGACCCCTCAGGGGATGTCGGAGAGCTGGTTTCAGCCCTATCCCACAGGCCACTCCCCTTGGGAGGGCACCAGATGCAGGGCTCATGGCTGGCAAGAGCTGCTGTGGTCTCTCCAGATCAGAACTGATTGGGAGCGAGCCCGCAGCAGGCACAGTGGGGCCAGGATGAGCGGGAGTGGCAGGGGAGCTGCAGGCGGCATTGGACTGTGGGTTTCGTCATGATCCCTACAGGCCACCCAGAGGGACCCCACCCATGCACGAATTCATGCATCGGGCCTCTAGTATATAATATGAGAATAAGTAATAATACAAAAATAAACTCAGTGTTGCTCTTACTAACAATTATAAACCTACTTTCCCCATCCCCATATATAAATACCATCATAACCTAGGGAAGCTCTGTTCTCTGTCATCTCTGTCTCTCTCTCTCTCTGAGATTTGGGTTTTTTGTTTGTTTGTTTTTCTGTGTTTTTTTTTTTGCTGTTCAGTACGTGTTGAAAATATCCCACTACCATCTCAAATTTTTACATCTCCACTGAGCCTGAGATTGCAATCTTTTAGTTTCAATTTATAAATTTTGGCAAAAGAACCTGATTGACTCAGTTTGGGATACTTTTCCATATTATTTTAACTCCTAATAGAATTATCAATTTCAAAGTGTTCTATTATGTTATTTATTTGCCTTCTCTATGTGACTCCATAGGACACAGTTCAATAAACTATTTTGCTTACAATTTTGATGTGGTGCACTATATTATTGTGTGTCATCTACAAGATGACACAAGAAAGTATTATACACCATGGATAACAAAATCTTTGAGAAATTAGTAATAAATTTATGTCAGTAGAACTATTAAAACAGAACTTTGAGTAAGAAAGGTTTGAATTATTTAAGTAAGGAAATAACCTCTACAAACTCAAAAGTGGGCAGAGGATAAAAGCAATATGAAATTGCTAAGTGGACAAAGGTAGTTGTAGATACTAAGTGTAGCATAGAATTGTTAATGAACATTAAAATTGCATCTCAGTTTTAAAAATATACAACCAACCCTAGTCAATTTGGCTCAGTGGATAGAGTGCTGGCCTACGGACTAAAGAGTCCCAGGTTTGATTCCAGCCAAGGGCACATGCCTGGGTTGCAGGCTCGCAGCCAATCAATGTTTCTCTCTCATCATTGATGTTTCTATCTCTATCTCTATCCCTTCTTCTCTGAAATCAATTAAAAATATATATTAAAAAAATAAATAAAAAATATATACAACCAGGTAGGATTGTTATGGAAGAAAAAGGAATATCAATGTGTGAAGTATCTGATAAACAAGGAGACTTCTCTTTCATTTTTGGAAGAGATGAAAACATTCTCATTTAGACAAAGGATAGTTGTGATGTACTGAACAGAAACTAACTACTGTCCCTATTTTATGATATAATGGTTAATTAAACATAAAGGTGTGAAGTAGACACTTAGAAGCAAACACCTTATAATGAATGTATTGCTTGAAGAATGCGGAAACAAATATTTCTTACTATACTTTTCCTTTCATTTAATGTGTCAGACACTAGTATTTTGCCTACTTAATAGTCAGTTTGCCTTCTTCACTAGCAAGACCCTGAAACCATGATAAGACAGACATGACTGGGGCCATGTGAATATGCTGAGAATGATGGCTTCAGAAAAATGAAGAGTCCTGTTCTTTGATGAAGAAGCTGAGCTATTATATTAACCCTGAGATAACTTCCAGATCTCTTGCAGGAGATAATAAAACCCCCATTATGTAGACCATTTTGAGTTGAGTATTCTGATTCTTGAAACCAAAAAATATTCGAACATATCCAAGTAAGACTTCCTGACTTAAAGTAATTTCCAAATTAAGGACAGTTATTATCTTCTAATTATTATCACCTTATTAGTGAGACTTTCTCTGATGACCCTGTATATATAGGAGCCTTCCCTGGCATTCTCCATAGCAGTTTTATTTTTAAGAACCCAAAAATGGAAAACAAATATATTTTTTTAATTAGATGTGTTTAACTACTTAAGTTGTCTCTACCAAAATGATTATCACTTAATTGCAAAGGGAAAACCAGTAGCTTCACAGGGTAGAGACCTAGTAAACAGACTGTTAATCAAGTAAACAAATATTAGAGCAAGTGGACATCACAGGCTTTCTGGGAAGGACACAATATCACTATTCCAGTGATTCTGCCAGATACAGGATCTGAATTTAATCATGCAAAATATCAAACAAACACAAATTGAATTACAAAATAACTGTCTTATACTTCTCAAAAATATCAAGGTCAAGATAGAGACTAAGAAAAAGAAACTAAAGAAATACAGCAACTAATCGCAACAAGTAATCCCAGAATTGATCTTGAACTGGGGAAAAAACAAATCCAGTACATTATTGGCATGATTGATAAAATTTGAATAGGGATTATGGATTAGATAACAGTAGTGCATCACCAGCTCAGTGTTCAATTTCCAGGTTTTGATCATTGCAGTATTAATTATGTAAGAGATGTCCCTGTTTTTAAGAAATGCACCCCAAGATATGAATGTAAAGAGGCATGACATCTTCAATTTACTGCCAAATGATTCAGAATAACCTTTTCTGTGAAATTATATAAAAATAGAAGTTAAAAAACACACACAAATGAAAGCTTTAGCTCATAATTTGCCCAGTTTTCTTGATGTCTCAGTCTGATGTAGAGGCTGTCTCCCATAGCACACTGTACATACCACTACCTTAGCATCTCTCACACTGTGTGATAATCAGTGATTTGTGTCTTTTCCTAGGAGAATCAAAACTATTTTAGGACAAAAATTATTTCATATTTTTATTTGAATACTACATTATAACTTAGGCAGAAGATGTTATAAGTAGGGAACTAATACATATTTATTGAGTAAACATATAGAAATATGTACTAGTATGTTTAAAGAAATAAACACTAGACATGGAAAATGGAAATATGTTACTTAATGAAATGACTTGTAAATCTGCAATATTATGCACTTTTAAAAATAAGCCATCCAACTACAATTTAAGGTAACAGTGATTAATTTTAGACAACACAATAGTCTAAGTTCAAACATATCTAATACTCAGATTTTTACAACCACTAGTTAGCACACCAGTGACCTCTTTGATATATTTGAAAACAGAATAAATGTGACCAAAACAAAACAAACAAACAAAAAAAACCACAGTGTACCAATCCTAAAAACCATACAACTTAAATGCTATTGCTTTAATATCAGTGCATTACTTACCAGGAAGGGTGAATAATTCCTTTACATTTCTGTCTTCATAAAACTTCATATGTCATCCCATCTTTGTCTTTTCTTCTTTTGTCCATTTATGGGCACATCTACATAATTTTCTTTGTCCACTTAACTCATCTCTGTCAGTGCTGTCTTGTAAGAAGAGTTTACTGTGCTTAATTAAATCTTAGTGGTATTTTTTCCTTTTAATGCATACTTTAGGTTTTATATTTTATCCCTCCTATTATTGGAAATACTGTGTTTGAAGGAAATTGTTATTCCCCATTCCCGATGTTCCCTTCCACATAGAGGAAGACTCTCTATTCAAGTGGAGGCACTTCCCTGGAGGAATAAAGGATGCCTTCTTAGGGCAGCTCTGCCCCTTTTTTCCCACAGGGAGAACACAGTGCCTCTACTCCCCAATGGCTGCCTACCTTTTCCTTACCTGCCCAGTCCAATCTACTGGGCCCCGGTGGGTCATTCAACCTAAACTCAGTGGTTCAGTAGGCAGGTCCAAGTAGTTGTCACTCTAATCCAGGGACTCCCATCTGGCCTCTATCAGTAAATAAGGTGATCATTGAGTTTCATCTGCTACTATTTTATTTTATTCCTGGATTGTTTTTCAGAACTCCGATAGGCAAGAGGGTGGCATTTATTGGGTATCCCTTGGATCCCAATACAGTAGGGTCTATCTGATGTTGTGTATATTTAACTCTAACAAAGTTTGGTGACAGAACCATCCTGACTGATGTTCTGCTGCTACCTTAAATGCCATATTCTATGTTCTTTCTTGAGAACAAACCTTCTTATAAAAAAGGAAGCTAAACAGAAGAATGTCAATGTGAAGGCACTTCTAAGAACTAGTGAAGCAAACCTATGCAGCTTTCACCTGAAACTAACTTTATCATGACATTATCGAACATTATTATTGTTGGGATTTGTATGCTGAAAATGTTACCTTTTTTTCTATATACAAATGAGAGAGAAATCCCCAATGAGAAGCTGTACTGCCAAGTAGTCTTTAGGATCCCTAGCACTACAATATCCCTAAGCAGAGTTCTCCAGAGTGCTATAGTCCCAGACAGTTTAATGTGGGTCACCTGAAAAAAGCTGGGGTGTTGAGAGATACTGATTTATGCAATATTAATCAGACGTATTTTATAATTCATTATTAAATAAAATACATTGTGAACCTCTGAGAAGTAGATGTGGTATGTACTAGTCCTGTTTACTTTGGAAATCTTCATCCTCAGAGCTTCTCACACTTGTAACTCCCAGGAGTAAAGAGAGCAGATGACTGACTTGCTGTGTCCAGCAGGAACACATGCAATATAAAAATATCTGTTGGCGTTACTTCAGACCTAGGGTGTGGGCCTGGCCTTCGTCTAGTCAAGAACACAATTTTATCAGTTTTCCCAGGGATGCTCAGACTCTAGAGAACTCATTAATGCTAAATAGGCTTACAGGAAAGAGATTTATAAATCAGAATGCCAATTTATTCACTTACATGGAACAATACCCTGAACAATGTAACAAAATATTTGCATCAGCTGGCAAGTACATTCTCCTTCCCAGTAAAAAAGTCTTCTTGGGAAATCAAAATAAGATCAGATTTATTTTTTTTTTTGTGGTGAGTCAAGAGGCGAAACAAAGGGAATGGGATGATATTGGGGAGTAATGTGTTTGATTAGTGGTAGACGGATGTATTCTTCTGCACTTCAGGTTTATACCTGCCAAGAATTTAAGAGCAACATCATTAAGCCTGATATCCTCTTTCTGAGTCATTGCTGAGTAAGCCCTGACAGACTTTAGTATTTACTTCTTCTTAAAAACAAAATAAAACCATATTCACTTACCAAAAGATTCTGTGGTAATAATTATTATGATAGGTATTTCACACAGTTCATTACTTTATAGCTTATCTTTCATTATCTACATTTCTGATTATGGTGTTGTCCCCGGTTGGGTTTTGGGAAAGTTCCATAAGCTACTTGCTGAATTTGAAAACTCATTTATCTCATCATGAAGACATGTAAAATAGACTTTTAGGTCAAGTTACTTCTACAAATGGTGAATGATGGCAACTTCAATTCCTGAGGTGACATTTTAGTATATTTCTATTCAAGGAGCATAATATCAAAGTGCAGGCTACAAACCCAAAATACTCTTTCTGTTGCTTCTTGGTGTAAAGATATTATACACACACACACAAAAAAGTTTTAAAAGGTTGGGGGCACACTTGAGAGGCACATAACTACAAACACTGGCCTGTTTCAAACACGACAATATTCAATCATTTGGTATAGGATATGTTTATAAGCTATCTATCTTATACTTAACCTTTGCAGTTGCCTTGGGGACATGAAGATAAATAAGATTCACAATGCAATTCCAATTGTATATTGAATATATTAAATTTGGATCAGAATTTTTCAGGTTGAGTAAACCACCATGTATATATTACTCATTCATATCAAAGGGTACTAAAAATGAATTCATTTTCCTTGAAAAACTCTTTCTCAATGCTGGTTGATTCTTCATATCCTACCATTAAATCTTATAATTTTACAGTAATCGTTTACTTCGTTTTGAATGCAAATCTCTGCTGTCAGCAGGTGAAAGCTGAAAGGAAGAGAATAGGTGAGAACCCTGACTCCACAGGACACTGGCTGGACAAGCATTGAAAGTCATGAGACTTAAGAGTCTATCCTGATCATAGCTCTCTGCTATATCATCTTGGATGACATTTACCTTGTGAGGATCTGATTTTTAAAATCTTATTAAGATCGCCGAAACTGGTTTGGCTCAGTGGATAGAGCATCAGCCTGCGGACTCAAGGGTCCCAGGTTCGATTCTGGTCAAGGGCATGTACCTTGGTTGCAGGCACAACCCCAGTAGGGGGTGTGCAAGAGGCAGCTGACAAATGTTTCTCTCTCATCGATGTTTCTGACTCTCTATCCCTCTCTCTTCCTCTCTGTAAAAAATCAATAAAATATATTTTAAAATCTTATTAAGATAGTTATCAACTCAGATGACCATGAGTGTTTGTTGTGTAGATGACCTAATGATCAAACAGTTGAGATTAAGGGACTAAAATGTTCTGGAAGACTGTGGTGTTAAAGAGGTAAAAATAAGCCTAGGTGCCTTACAAGTTTGTTATCTAGATAATGTAGTTGCAGCTGTTCATTTGGTATTGTATGAAACAATGTTTTCTAATGTCTGGGAAGTAGATTGATATATTAAATGTATTTTCCAAGCTGAATGATGAGTATTTTCTACGCTTCAGTACCTAGTCCAATATCACAAAGTAAAATTGTAATAGAACTGGGAAAGCATTGAGAATAAAAAATATATAAATATATAACTTTAGATATCAGGATGTTTTAGAGGTCAGAAAGTATTTAAAGTATTTTGCCTTTTTGTAGAAAGGCCTTTGTTTTAAGGCCTGGAGTAAATAAGTGGCTAATTTAGGTCTCTGAGATTAATAGCCAAGCAAAAAACAATACCCCAGATTCTCATTGGGTATCTTTTTCCAAAACTCTTCTGTTTGTTTTCCATAATATACCGATGATGAGAATTGTAGGGAATCTTGGTGATTATCTAGTGCATTCCTTTCATTTTTTTTTACGTGAGAAAACCTATACTTAAACAATTGGAGTTGCCATTCACACAGTTAGAGCTGCAGCTACAACTCCAGTCTCCCAACCAACAATAGGGATATGTTTCCCCATATTTGATATATATATTTTTAAATTTATGTAACAAATGATGCAATAAAACAAGTTATTAAGTCTAAAATGCCTGCACAAATACAATTTTAAATATTGTGCAATAGTGATATGATATAAACTCTCAGTCATGAAATATTTGATAACATCCAAGACAACATAAAGATTTAAAATTAATCATGTTTTTTCTCTATTCAAATTCTGTTTCTATCACTAAGAAATGATCTTTAGAATATGCTTGTGTTATCAAATGATTTAATCTCATACTAGATATATTTATTTCTCTATTTCTATGTGCTAACTGTATCAGGTACATTCTATACTTATTTCTTTTGGTTCAATATGAAAACATATTCTCCTATGTGTCCCTGTTTCGGCAACATTAATCTTGGTATCATATCACATTTAAACCATTGTTATATCAGGCTTCTTCCAATGGTGACTCTGCTCTTGACAAATGCACAATATGATCACTGTAAATGGTGCTAAATTGTCTCATGAAATCTTGAATAGAAATATGTAGGTCAGAATAGGAGACAATAAGCTTTTGTTTGTCATCATCAAATGCTTGGGTTATCATAGAGAGAACTATCAATATTCACGATACTTGTCACAAGGACATTTACCTTTGAGAGGCTACCCATGTGTTTCACAGGGACATAACCAGTGGGAATATAATAGAAAATGACAGTGCTGTGCTACCAGTGAGTACCTTTTAAAGGCAATGTGGGTCCCAGAATGTCATCCACCTGTCAACATCAACCAGCTAATCAACCAAACTCCTAAAGCATTCAATACGTTCACTTCACCTGCAGTTCCTTAGAGCCTCTCATAAAATGCAATATTTGACTTCACTTGTGCATTTTCAGCCTTGATACAGGGGTTAAATTGTTAATGCTTTACTTTCACTTCCTTAAATTTTTTTTTAATCAAACTTTGCTTTTTCTCTCCCTGGGGTACAACAAATGGACAGCTTTCCTCTCTTGCACTCCTCCTTCCATTACCATCACAGCAGAATGCATCTGAGACGGTAATAATTCAGTGATGAAATACAAAATGTCGCAATGCCATCCCTCTTAAAGTGAACTGAGATTTTGTTATGCCATTTTAGGTGCACTAATAGCAACTCAAGTCCCACGGAGTATCCTAATGTGAATTTAATGAGCTGATAGCATATAAATGACAGTACTGTGAGGGTGAAGGTGACATAACCTTTTTCATTCTATTTGATGTTTGTCTTTGAAAAACTACAGATCTGTTCAAAATGTACCACATTATTACTAAGTGGCGCATCACTCACCAAAGGAGCTACTGTTGTTTTAGCATTGACGAATATTGCTATCTTTTACTGGAACAAGGAACAAGAGCAATTTTTTTTTTTTATCATTAGGATCATAAAAATCTGAATAGTCTCTCTCTGAACAAACACAAATTATGTAGTGCTGGTGTCGATTTTGCCATAGGCTGATGTCTCCAGTGACAAATATTTACTTATAGGCCTCATATCCTTTCAACGTCACAGTCAGTGAAATAACATCACCAAATTGCAAGTTAAAGATAATGAAACTATCCACCCTTATTTGAGGTATTATTTAAGGATGCAATTTAGGTGCTTTAGAAAGATGGGAATTATAGAAGCTTTGTCAGTTACAATTAATTGATTTCACAGTTTAGTTGGGTCTTTCAGGATGACCTACTATTTGTAAAAATCCAGGTAACCAACTAAAATTAGAGTAGTATGGCTTTTTCCTGGCACATATGAAAAATGGACTAAGGGAAGGGGTGCTCAACTTTTTTAAAATGAGAAGAGAAGAAAAACTGTTTCAATATCTTTGATGGTGAATAATAGTAATAAGTGGGATTTCTATTTCAGGAGTAGTAGGTATAGATCAGAGTATGCTAGAGGGTTTGGCTAGAATGTGAGGGTCAAAAACCAACTGGGTAAAAATGTGAGGCCTATAGACTCATGTGTCACTAGACTGAAAATCCTTTATATTTCTCCCATTTAAAAAAGGGAATATATACCTCAAATGTTTTTTTTAGGACTCTTTGAGCTTTTCCAGGGAACTCTAATTTACAAATGAAGAACTGGTCCCAGGGGAATTTCACTCTTTTCTGAAGTCTCAAGGCTAGTTTAAATAACAGAGCTAAGCAAGATTAGCACACTCATCCTCTGTGTCTTCATTCTGTGGCCACTTCATTTTCATGGCTACATCAAGTCATGATAAAAACATGAAATCAATGTGATTTTAAAAAATGTATCAGCCATTCATGTAGGTCTAAGTAACTAGCATGGGCTCTGATCTGAATTGAAATTGTCATGCCCTGAACAATTAAGTTAAACAAAAAAAGTAAGTTAAACAAAATCTCTCAAGACTCAAGAAGTCATTTAACTTTCCAAGCGAAAGTATACCTTGGGTTACATTCTATGAAAATAAAAATTAAGCAGCTTATGAGTCTCAAAAGTTTGGATTTTGGCAAAGTTCAAAAATCTTTTGGTTGCCAGGTGACAAAGCAAAACATATCACATATGCTTAACAACCAACATGTACATATTTTGTCTTTCCAAGGTTTCTAGGGCTGGTCAGGCATAATGATGCATTACTGCTGAAGGAGCTTCCAGCAGGGACAAATGTTTATCTGTTTCCAAAAGCATTTTCAAAATAACAAAAACAGCCCAATATTTCTCATTGTTTAATGATTGAGTAAAGGTTAATGCTACCCAATAGAGATTGTATCCCACTTTATTTTTATATTGTCTCAGAGACAGTATTTGTTAAGTGAAAATCACTACTTATACTGTGGTTGAAAAACATTAAATATATGAAAGGTATTTTTCCCCCCTAGGGACTGTAAAAGCATTATACTATTTGGCATATCTATTATCATTAAAATATCAAATTATATTGAAGTCTGAGTATTGCATTGCATTTTACATGAATTTAAATATATATTTGAGGATTATAAAATTCCTCTGAGGCACAAGACCAGTCAAAACATTTTTTATTATATTTAATGTCTGGCTAAATATAATGGTAGAATGATGTGTTACTCACAGACAAATTCCAAAGAGAATATTAATTGCACAATGAATCTATGCCTTGCTGAAGAACAATAACTTTTGCTCACTTAAAAGTCAACAACTGATTTATCAGCAACTGGTGGCAATGCAATTTTAGGGAATTTTTTTTTTTAGAAACACCTTTATGCTTTAAATTCTACTTTTTAAATTTTTACAGTAAAATGTGATTAAAATATCATAAGTGAAAAACAAGACTATCCATCATAAAAGGTTTGAAAAGTGTAATATTGACCTTTTCTTAGATTTTGATTTTATAGAACTATTTTCATCAGTTTTCTGGGGACATGATTATTTTAACATAGGATGTAGCACATTTCTAGGTTCACTCCACACTCAATAAAATAAATGATCTTTAATAATTCTCTTTTTAAAAAGAGAGTTTAACTATACCTTATTGATTTTTTTAAAAAAGTATTGTGTTAAAAATCATAAACAACAAGCACACTATTGATTCTTTGATAGTAATATTGTTGGGTATCTTACAATAGATTAATGCCCTGAAAAGTGTGAATTAAACTACAAATATTCATTAAATGTTTACTAAGTTAATTTTCAAGTAGAGTTCTTTTATAAAGTGTACCAATTTTGAATGTTCACAGTGCTTTGTTAGACAGCTGTTGTTTTAATTTTTTGAACAAATGGATGTTTTGTTTTAGACTAAAGTGAATAATAGAAATGTGTGCAAAATGCAAGCAATAGAGAAATATATTCTAGAAGTTGAATGTCTTCAATAGTTCCACCTTATAAAAATCATTTAAGAGATTTATGTTATTCTTTTCATTTTTATTTTACATATATATCCTATATAATAAAAGCCTAATATGCTAAGTGTCTGGTCGTTGGTTCAACCAATCAAAGTGTAATATGTTAATGATATGCTAAAGCCGCTCAACTGCTTGCTATGATGTGCACTGACCACCAGGGGGCAGATGCTCCAACCGGTAGGTTAGCTTGCTGCTGGGGTCCGGCTGATAGGGACTAAGCAAGCTGGGCTGGACATGCCCTGGAGCCCTCCTGCGGTCCCTCCCCAGCTGGCAAACCTCCCGCATCCTTCCCCGGCACCCATCGTGCATAGGTGGGGTCCCTCAGCCTGGCCTATGCACTCTTGCACTTTGGAACCCCTCGGGGGATGACAGAGAGCCCGTTTTGGCCCAATTCCGCAGGCCAGGCTGAGGGACCCCATTGGTGCACGAATTCGTGCACCAGGCCTCTAGAGAGAGTGTGTGTGTGTGTGTGTGTGTATCCTATCTAATAAAAGAGTAATATTCAAATTGACCATACCTCCGCTACACCCACAAGCCATGCCCACAAGCCATGCCCACCAGCCAATCAGGAGCAAATATGCAAATAAACCCAATCAAGATGGCTGCAGCCACAGAGAGCAGGAGGGAGTCTTGGGTTTCCCAGGCAATGGAGGAAGCCAAGCTTTCCACTTGCCCTTGCTGGCCTAGGCCTCCACTCAAGGCTATAAAGTTTCAATGATAGAACATAAATAAATCCAAACAGAAATGGCAGTAGCCACAGAGTTGGCAAGAGGAGACTTGGGTTTCCCTGGCAATGGAAGAAGCCAAGCTTCTGCAGCCTTGGCTGGCCTAGGCCTCCACTCCAGGCTACAAAGTTTCAATTATAGAAGATACATAAATCCCAAACAGAAATGGCTGCTGCCATGGAGCAAGCAGGAGGCTTGGCTACGCTCAAGGCTACAAAGTTTCAATTGTAGAAGATAAATATATCCCAGATACCAGGGCCTCTGCTTGGGTCACCGGGGGGCATGGCTGGCCTGCAAACCACCACAGACCCCTCACCCAGGCTGCCCCACACCCCAAGGGAACACCCACCCTGATCTGGAACACCCTTCAGGGCAAACCAGCCGGCCCCCACCCATGCACCAGGCCTCTATCCTATCTAATAAAAGAGCAATATGCAGACTGACCATCACTCCAACACACAAGATGGCTGCCCCCATGTGGTCAAAGATCCTGCCCCCATGTGGACACAAGATGGCCACCTCAAGATGGCCAGCAGGGGAGGGCAGTTGGGAGGGACCAGGCCTGCAAGGGAGGGCAGTTGGGGGTGATCAATTCTGCAGGGGAGGGCAGTTAGGGGTGACCAGGCTGGCAGAGGAGGGAAGTTGGGGGTGACCAGGCCTGCAGGGAAAGGCAGTTTGGGGGGACCCAGACCTGCAGTGGAGAGCAGATGGGGGGGACCAGGCCTGCAGGGGAGGACAGTTAGGGGCAAACAGGCTGGCAGGGGAGCAGTTAGGCATCAATCAGGCTGGCAGGGGAGTGATTGGGGGTGATCAGGCTGGCAGGCAGAAGCAGTTAGGGGCAATCAGGAAGGCAGGCAGGCGAGCAGTTGGGAGCCAGCAGTCCTGGATTGTGAGAGGGATATATGACTGCCTGTTTAAATGGGCAGTCGGACATCCCTCGAGATGTCCCAGATTGGAGTGGGTGCAGGCTGGACTGAGGGACACCCCCCCCTCCATGCATGAATTTCATGCACCGGGCCTCTAGTGTGTGTGTATATATATATATGCCTAAGCGAAAATTACGACCAGAAACTGGATGATCAGACAACTGGCTGGTAGCTATGATGTGCACTGACCACCAGGGGGCAGATGCTCAATGCAGGAGCTTCCCCTGGTGGTCAGTGAGTTCCCACAGCCAATCTCCTGTGGCTGGCCAACCTCCTGTGGTCCCTCACCCCAGCCGGCCATCCCCAATCATCCCTAATCGAGCCTGGGTGAGATGGCCCCAATTGGTCCTGATTGCCGGCCAGGCCGAGGGAACCCACCATGCAAGAATTCATGCGCCGGGCCTCTAGTATATTAATATTTCTTGATTTTTAATAAAATGAGATTGTGCTATTCATATTTTTCAACATACTTTCTTCACATACCAATATATTTAATTTTCTTAGCTTATTCTTTACAATAAATAAAAGCTATCCATATATTTATACATCATATCCAGGTATCATATGCATGTATGATGAATAATTTTAATCCTCCTCATTGATGGACATTACAGTTCTTCAAATATATTTTATTGATTTTTTACAGAGAGGAAGGGAGAGGGATAGAGAGTTAAAAACATCAATGACAGAGAAACATCAATCAGCTGCCTCCTGCACACCTCCTACTGGGGATGTACCTGCAACCAAGGTACATGCCCTTGACTGGAATCAAACCTGGGACCATTCAGTCCGCAGGCCGACGCTCTATCCACTGAGCCAAACCGGTCAGGGCTGTGGAGACATTTTTAAGAATAAATTCTCAGAAGTAGAAATACTAAGTCAAAGGATATTCAATTTTTAAGATTTATTATCAATATAAGGGTGAACACAATCACATCCACTCTGGAAGTTTTCAAACTTTACAATATTTTGTAATTTGATAATTTTAAAAAAGCTTATTTAAAAAGTCAATTTATTTCATTATTAAAGGTTACCTTTTCATATATGTATTGCCTATCCTACCTAATAAAAGGGTAATATGCAAATTGACCCTAACTCCGCTACACCCACAAGCCATATCCACAAGCCACGCCCACAAGCCAATCAGAGCGAGTATGCAAATTAACCCAATCAAGATGGCTACAGCCACGGAGAAAGTAGGAGGGAGGCTTGGGTTTCCAAGGCGATAGAAGAAACCAAGCTTTCCCCTGCCCTGGCCGGCCTAAGCCTCCACTCAAGGCTACAAAGTTTCAATTATAGAAGGTAAACAAATCCAAACAGAAATGGCTGCTGCCACGGAGCAAGCAGGAGGCTTGGCTCCATTCCAGGATACAAAGTTTCAATTGTAGAAGGTAAATAAATTCCAGATACCAGGGCCTCTGCTTGGGTTGCCAGGGGGCGTGGCTGGCCTGCAAACCACCACAGGCCCTTCACCCAGGTCGCCCCACATCCCAAGGGAACCCCTACCCTGATACCCTTCAGGGCAAACCAGCTGGCCCCCACCCGTGCACCAGGCCTCTATCCTATCTAATAAGAGTAATATGCAGATTGACCATCACTCCAACACACAATATAGCTGCCCCCATGTGGTCAAAGATCCTGCCCCCAAGTGGACACAAGATGTCCACCACAAGATGGCCAGCAGGGGAGGGCAGTTGGGAGGGACCAGGCCTGCAAGGGAGGGCAGTTGAGAGGGACCAGGCCTGTAAGGGAGGGCAGTTGGAGGCAATCAACCCTGCAGGGGAGGGCAGTTAGGGGTGACCAGGCCAGCAGAGGAGAGAAGTTGGGGGCAAACAGGCAGGCAGGGGATCAGTTAGACATCCATCAGGCTGGCATGGGAGTGGTTAGGGGGTGATCAGGCTGGCAGGCAGAAGCAGTTAGGGGCAATCAGGAAGGCAGGCAGGCGAGCAGTTGGGAGCCAGCAGTCCTGGATTGTGAGAGGGATGTCCGACTGCCCGTTTAGGCCCGATCCCACTGGGCAGTCGGACATCCCTTGAGGGGTCCCAGAATGGAGAGGGATGTCCGACTGCCCATTTAGGCCCGATCCCTAAATGGGCAGTCGGACATCCCTTGAGGGGTCCCAGAATGGAGAAGGTGCAGGCTGGGCTGAGGGACATCTTCCGCCCCGTGCATGAATTTTGTGCACCGGGCCTCTAGTTTCTAATATTTTTCAGTGAATTATCTATTGGTATTTTGTCAATTTTTTAAAAATATATTTTTACTGATTTCAGAGAGGAAGGGAGAGAGAGATAAAAATATCAATGATGAGAGAGAATGATTGATTGGCTGCCTCCTGCATGCCCTGCACTGGTGATAGAGCCCGCAACCTGGGCTTGTGTCCTGACCAGGAAACGAATTGTGATCTTCTGGTTCATAGGTTGACACTTAACCACTCCAGCTGGGCAGTATTTTGTCAATTTTAAATCTTTTTATCTTGTCTATCTGTAAAAAAATCTTTATATAAAGCATTATATTACTCAGTCAATTTTATATATAGCAAATATGCTAATCCAGTATGTCATTTATCTTGTAAATTTTCTTGTAAGATAAAAACTTCCAAAATTTAGTCAATGTATCAATTTTTCCTTATAATATTTAAATTTCATCTATTATCTTAGACATATCCTAAAAATTTCTAAGCAATAGGAGTCTCAATATAAATTTAAATGAGGACTATGATATATCAGAAACACAGTTTCAAGTCACCAAGATGATTGTGTGGTATAAAATTTCTTTATATTTTAACAGCTAGAACTCTGCTAATGTTTGTTTCTAACTTAAGTTTAAAAATTATATTAAAAATAAAATAAATCTTGTTTCTGAGAACCCTGTTGTAACTCACTCACTAAGTTTTACTGAGATTATTGGCCATAAGAGATTTCTATAAGGAGCAAAGGCAAACACTTGTATTCTTTTTCTTTTTAAAATCTTTGTTGTTGAAAGTATTACATATGTCCCCTTTTCCCCCCATTGACCTCTTCTAGTTCACCCCTGCCACCCACCCCATTCCTTCACCACCCTATTGTCTGTGTCTATGGGTTATGCATATATGCATACAAATTCTTTGGTTGATCTCTTCCCACACATCCACTATACCCTCCTTCTATAGTGCATTTCAGGCATTGGTGTTTTGTTGGTTTTATTGCTAAAGGAAGTGATATCCTAGTTATGACTTTATTTAACCTATGGATGGTCCTCCGTTGTTACCTGCCATAGCTCAAGAGACTACGGACTGGCCCTGGCCAGTTTGGCTCAGTGGATAGAGTATCGGCCTGCAGACTCAAGGGTCCAAGGTTCGATTCCGGTCAAGGGCATGTACCTTGGTTGCGGGCACATACCCAATATGGAGTCTGCAGGAGGCAGCTGATCAATGTTTCTCTCTCATCAATGTTTCTAACTCTCTATCCGTCTCCTTTCCTCTCTATAAAAAAATCAATAAAATATACATTTTTTTAAAAAGAGACTATGGGCTGAATTCCTAGAAATGCCTACGATGTGGGCTTTAAATATTGTTGCCATTGCACATCTGATAGAATCCCAGAAAATTTTCAAAGTAGCTCAGGACTTTGAGGAAGATAGAGAAGAATACTAAGTGATTCTCATTTCAAAAGGAACCAGATTTCAAATTAAGTTTAGAACCTGACGTTGGAGCAGGGTGTAAAACACTAAATAGCAAATCTTTCCCTCATTTAGTCTGGAAACAGAATATTAAGAAATGCAGAGAAATCAAGATGGCGGCATAGGTAAATGCCTATACTGACTGCCTCCCACAACCACATCAAAATTCCAACTAAAATACAGAACAACCATCATCCAGAACCACTGAAAAGCTGGTTGAATGGAAGTCCTACAACTAGAGAAGTAAAGAAGAAAGCACACTGAGACTGGTAGGTGAAGAGGCACAGAACAGGCTGGTCTGGTACCCACATGTGCCGCTTTTTTGATTGGGAGGGAGATTGCCTCTGCAGAGGCTGCCTGGAGAAGCAAGGGGTCTCAGCCCCACACCAGACCCCCAGCCCAGGCTCCCAGAGCTGGGAAAAGAAGTCCCCATAATTACGGGCTATAAAAACCAGTGCAGGTTGAAGCTCAGTGACATAGAGACTGCTGACACCACCAACTGAACTTACAAGGTCCCACTTCCTCTGAGTTCCAGCACCAGGGCTCTGGGGAACACAGACACATAGGAGGAGGAACTGGATTATCTGGGGCAGGAACTTGGAAGCGGCTTTCTCCTTGACAGAGGTACTTGCAGGGTTAACTGGGAGCCATTTCTGTTTGCTCCACTCTGGTGATTCCCTAAGACCCCGCCTCATCCAATTTAGAACCCCACCCAAGCTGCCTGCAGAGGCTTTTGCATATGAATGGTCTGTCTTTGAAAAATCTCAAACAAGCTGTAGCTGGGTCATGGAGCCCCAAAACTATCAATAAAAGGCCTAAGATCCCACACCAGCACCAGCCTGCCTTGTTTCATAGCTGGGCCTCATCTGGGCACTTCCAAACTAGATACAAAGAGGAGGAATCTTTAGATCTCTCTGTAGCTCCTGCTGCATGGCCCCAGGGAGTGGATGACTTCATACCTCTCTGGATACCCAAGAGTCAGTGTACCCAGTGGTCAGTGTCAGACCATACCAGATTACAACTCTACATACACATCCATAAGTGACACACTCAGGGGGAGACTCAGTGAGCACCAAAGCCCAACTGAAGCAAGTCCTGCTCCATAGGGGTATCTCCTGCACAGCAGCTCTCCCACTGTAGGCACAGCTGGTCCTCACAGCAAATTGGCCAGGAGGTCAAATCCTCCTAGTGACACCAATAGCAATAAAGTCTCAACTACAACAAGACTGTGCTCATAGCCCACAAAGGGGTGCACCTATAGTTCCCAGCTCAGGTGACTGGGGAGACTGAGCCACTGGGCCCCATAGGACACCAACTACACAAGGCCACTCTACCAACTCAAGACGACAAAGCAGTTCTACCCAATACATAGAAAGAAACGTAAGGAAGAAGCCAAAATACAGAGACAAAGAATCATGTCACAAATGAGAGAAATAGAAGAAAGCAAACTACTAGATTTAGAGTTTAAAACCATAGTTATAAGGTTACTCAAGAATCTTCTAGAAACCTCCAAAGGACTTAGTGAGACTTTCAAGGATCTTAGTGAGAATGCCAAATACATGGAAAAGGACCAGTCAGAAATTAAGCATACACTGACTGAAATAAATCATAATATACAGGGATTCAACAGTAGAGTAGAGGATTTTGAGAATCAAATCAATGATTTGAAATACGAGGAAGCAAAAAACACCTAACCAGAGAGCAAAAAGAAATAAGAATCCAAAAATATGAAGATAGTGTAGGGAGGCTCTGGGACAACTTCAAGCATACCAACATTCACATTATGGGGGTGCCAGAAGAAGAGAGAGAGCAAGATATTGAAAACCTATTTGAAGAAATAATGACAGAAAACTTCCCCTACCTAGTGAAGGAAATAGACTTACAAGTCCAGGAAGCACAGAGAGTCTCAAACAAGAGGAACCCAAAGAGGACCACACCAAGACACATCATAATTAAAATGCCAAGGGCTAAAGACAAAGAGAGAATCTTAAAAGCAGCAAGAGAAAAGCACTTAGTGACCTATAAGGAAATGCCCACACAACTGTCAACTGATTTTTCAACAGAAACTATGCAGACCAGAAGGGAGTGGCAAGAAATAGTCAAAGTGATGAATAGCAATGACCTACAACCAAGATTACTCTACCCAGCAAAACTCTCATTTAGAATTGGAGGTTAGATAAAGAGCTTCACAGACAAGAAAAAGGTAAAGGAGTTCATCACCACCAAACCAGTATTATATGAAATGTTGAAGGTTATTCTTTAAGAAGAAGAAGAATAAAAAGAAGAAGATAAAAAATATGATAACAAAATGGCAACAAATACAGACCTATCAACATTTGAATCTAAAATTCAAAATAAATGAATAAGTTATCTAATAAACAGAATAAACTGGTAAATAAAATCAGAGGCATGGAAATGAACCAGACTGATGATTCTCAGAGAGAAGGGGGTGGGGTGGGGGAAGAGGTTAAACAAAGATCTTATCCTATCTAATAAAAAGGAAATATGCTAATTGACCATCACACCCTCACAAAGATGGCGGTGCCCACAGCCAATAAGGAGGGGATATGCTAATTGACTGCCACACCCTCAAAGATGGCAGTACCCACAGGCACAAGATGGTGGCACCCAGTGCCCTCAGTCCTACTGGGCAGCAGGCATGCCGCACAGCTGGGCCCACCCCCAGGGGGGTCCAGCTGCTCCACGCGCCTGCCTCCAGAGTCCCCCACACTCTTCAGCCCCATAGCCTCCCGGGGCTGGCCCAAGGCACAGGCAAGCCTCAGATGGCAGCTGTCCATCTGCCCAGCTTCCCAGGGCCGACCTTAGGCACAGGCAAGCCTCGGATGACGGCTGCCTAACTGCCCAGGGCCACCTGAGGCTCAGGTAACCAGGGCCGGCTGAGGCTTGTGCTGTCAGCAGTGGCAGCAGCAGAGGTGTGATGCGGGTGTGTCTTCCCCTGATTGCTGGGTCACCCCCTGCCCCTGAGGGCTCCCAGACTGTGAGAGGAGGCAGGCCGGGCTGAGGGAGCCCCCCTCCAGTGCATGGATTTTCATGCACTGGGCCTCTAGTATGCATATATGCATTACCTATAGACACAGATAACAGGGTGGCAAAGGCCTGGGGTGGGGCAGGAACTGGGTGGAGGGACGCAATGGGAGGAAAAAAAGAGGGACATCTGTAATAATCTCAACAATAAAGATTAAAATAAAAGAATAAATGCAATAGAGGTATTGTCTAAATATAAACAAAAAAAGTTATGTCTCTTTCTGTTATGTATTCAAAATATGCATTATATGTTTATACTATTTAAGATATTGTGCAAGGCATTATGTAAGATGCAAAAAAGAATGAGATGAATAAGAATGATGATGATGGTTATTACTAGTATTGTTATTATTTAAAGGTACTTTTTATACAAATAAACACAGAAAACAAAAAAAGCAGGAGGTAATAGAAAAAGAACACAAATAATGTATTGTGGGGGGTTTTAGGAAGAAGGATTTGTTTTTCTCTGTAAACATCAGCCAAACTGTTTTATGAAAGAAGTGACTATGTCACTGAGTTATAAAGAATAAGAGACACTTAGACATGGAAATTTATGATAAAACAATATCCCAAGGAGAGAAAATGTTTTGAAGGAAAAAAAAATTGTATCTGCTCAGATCCAAACTCCTTATACATAGAGTGTCCCCAAAAAATGTATACATACTCTTTGAATAATTATAATGGCAGTGTTTATTAAAATACATTTCATTTTCAAAATTGAGCTGTTAAAGTATATATACATATTTTGGGGGGGGCACCGTGTATATATTCTCTCAACTCTTGACTACAACCACACACACAAATTATTTGACAAAATTTCTTAAAGAACTAGAGATAAACTGGTTGACTATTATCAGAAATACAGGTAGTTTGAAATTTTTTCTGTGTTAATGAATATTCATAGTATGCAAATAAGAGTTCTGATAACAGACATGCTAAAAGACAATTTTTAATATACATTTTTATCATATATGTATTTTATTTTAGAGGCTTTACCATTGTGTTTTTCTTTTTTTTTGTTTTTGATTTTTTCTGATGCAAATGTTTGGAGGTGGGTTAGGTTCCTATATGAGAAAGGAGAGCATCTAAGACTTTTGATTTTCTGCATGTAGCTTCCAATGAAAGCATGTCAGAAATCAGCATTATTTTGCTTCTGGGTCCTAGTGCATCTGAGATAGCAGAATCCTCACCAATATAGCCTAAAACATAAAAAAATCAATCAAATACTTCTTCATATTGTCACTTTTATCTGATAACTGCAAGTAGAGGCCCTTCCAGAACTGTGACCTAGAGCATAAACACAATCTATGAAGCCGACTCTTCTTAGTGGCAGCCTCAGTTTCACATTCACCGGTGTTTGGATTTTCTCTCAGAAATGTGCATATCAAAAAACGTGAATCACTTGTTGGCACAAGTCCTATGTGTATAATATGGGTCAAAGTGACAGCAATGGAAGAGCTTCTTTGCTCTTTGCCTCCTACCCAAGCCTGTCATCTTATATGAGCCAACATCCCTGCCCATAATTTAGGTGCTATGGATAAGTAAACAGTGACAAACTATTAAAATAATTTGTTCAGCTAGAACTTGATTGTTTCAGTGCAATAAGTGGGAGACAGCTTTGAGAAGCTCTCTCCTCTGTTCAAGGGTACATACATGTGTGTGAAAGAGGAATGTAGCTTAGATGACATTTTAATAAATCTTCAAGCCTGATTATTCTGTCTTTCAAATATATAGAGATTCAGAGCTATATGGAAAGAAACCTTATGCCTTAGAATCCCAATATGCCAAACTTCATTGGCATTAACATAAATTAGAATCCATTTTACCTTAAAAGGAGAAACACTAAGAGGAATGCAAATGGGTTAATAAAACACACACACACACACACACACACACACACACACAAACAACACACATGCAGTTTGCTCAAGAGGGAAACCCTCAAGGAAACAAAGCTTGAGCCATAGAAGCAAATGGTTACTGCAGCAAAGCCCAATAAATTTCAGCTTTGTGTATACAGTGGACTGAGCAGCTTTGGAAACCACACCTCTGTCAGTTTACACTCATGGATCTGGTCCTGCTGTTTCCACTCAGAATGTAAGTTTTGATTTATGCAGCTTTTGGTGTTTAAGGTTTTGTTTGGTTTTAAATCCAATTTCTTTCTTTCTTTCTTTCTTTCTTTCTTTCTTTCTTTCTTTCTTTCTTTCTTTCTTTCTTTCTTTCTTTCTTTCTTCTTGTATTGCAGCAAAAATTTTTTTTTTCCAAAAACACACATCAGAATCTTTACTTGTATGTACATATAATCTCATTTTATACAAGGTAGATATTTAATATAATCTGAATGCTCTAAATCAATATTGAACAGAGCTTCTAAAACTGAAATAATATGGAAATTTGTGTAACCTGCAATTATAAAAAGCACAGTTACAAGAAAGAAATGTTTTCTATTCTCTTCTGGGAACCCTAGATAATTTATTTATTCATCCTGCATTTGATTTATAACAAATGGAATGAATCGCCATCAAACTCCTCAAAATGCAATTATTTCCATAGGTCACAGATCTGAAATATATGCCATAAGAAGTTCGAGTTAGAAGGGACTTAGCTCTTTAGTCTTGTCCGAGCCTTTTAGTGGAGAAATGAAAAAATTAATGTCAGAGGGGTTGGTTAAGTCATTTGTTCCGAATAGTACTACAACTTGCTAATTCAAGAGCTGTGGTTACATATCCTAGCCCCCACCCCCCTGTCCCCGCCACCCTGCTCCTAATACAGATTTTTTTTCTATTCAACATATGTAATGCAGAAGGGCCTTGTAGTCCTAAATCTATTGTTTTACTTACCTTGAGGATAAGAAATTTAAACCTTAAGGAACCTACAGTAGCTAATAAACTGACTTATGTGTGACAGAATAGTTTCTCTTTAATCCTGTGTTATATATTACCAGGCCTCCTCCCAGTAATCATTCATCTTAAGTACTAAACAAAATAAAACAAAACAAACAAACAAACAAAGAGTGAAAGTGGTGAGAGAGAGAGGGAGAATATTTTAGTTTTCTAATGAAACAAGTGCTTTAGATGATCACCGTGGAAAAGTTCTATGACATTATGAAATTGGACCAATGGTTGATCCCGGCTTTGGGACTGAATGAATCATTATTACTATTAAAAACATTTTTTAAAAATTGTTTTTAAATTTATTTCAAATTTTATAATATTAATTATCTAAATAGGATACATGTTTTGTTGTTGTTGTTATTTGTTTTGTTTTGTTTTTATTTGTTTCTTTAGGTACTAATTCCATAACTGCTACCTCTGCAAATGATGACCTGGTCATGAATACATGGTCAGTTAAGTTCTTGAAAGTTAACCTTTTTTGATAATATGGAAAATCTATTTATAGTTAAAATGAGACATTTGAAATAAGGACTGATTTAGAGATAAAATAATGACATTCATGAATCCATTCTGGTTTCAAAGCAAATACATACCTACAGACTATATATTTACAGGTGTAATATTTATTGAATTTCATTTTCTACATTATAAGACATTGATAAAATCTTTAAACTCTGAGAGAAACAGGTGAAATCTCAGATTAGTGATTTTTTTCACCTTTGGGTACATATTTAGATTACCTTGAAAATTTCCAAAAATACTGATGCCTGAACCTCCCCCACAGAGGTGATGAATTAATTAGCCTGGGTGCTGCCAGGGTATCATATTTTTAAGAACTTCCCATGTGACTGGAATTGTGGACAAGGTTGGAAACTGCTCATGGACATTTTCATGGCCATGACTTTGGGATTATTATCAGTCTCTGCTTTTGTTCAATTGACCTAGAGCTACGGAACCATCTAGAATCAGGTTCTTCTGGGCATTATCTTGGCTTTGAGAGAAGCTGATCGGTAGTTTATGAAAAAGGTGAGAGGGGGACTCTTTAGACAGGGCTGAGACAGTTCCCCTTTGTCATGCTCTCAGACATAACTGAGAAACAGCTGAAGTATCCTGTCCACAGATGTCTAAAAACATCTACATGAAATAAGGTATTATGTAACCATCCTTGAAGTATGATGATTGCATACAAACACTAAAGTTTCCTACGTTAAAATGCATAATCCATTCACATGGCTTGCAACCTCTCAAGCTTTAGTTGTTCTCTTGAATGTGCCCTTAAGATCTCAAAGCTCCATTTGCTTCTATCGTCAGCCTCCCAGCACACTGTAGAACTCCACTGACTAAATAAAAACAGCTCACCCAGGCTAAATGATATCGCTCTTCCCAGGATTATCAGCTCCATTTGTTTGGTTTGATATAGAGATCCTCTCACTTTCCACCTTTTAGGAGGTCACTGACCCTGGAATGGAGGGGAGGGGATTTAATGTTTTTCACTACCAATCAGCACCTCACTTTCATTCTTTCTCCCAGAGTTATTTTCCATTTGAAACTTTCAAGGTCTATTCTGTTTTTTTTCTGACCCTGGGATACATTCATTCCTGTGTAACTCTGTGTCTCTATCAAAGTGTATTCTTATTTATATCTTTCCCTTTAATCGCATGTTCATACATTGTCTTGTCCTGCAGAGTTGAAGGCATATTTCTGACAATTGAAAAAAAAACCACACAAAACAAAACACAAAAAAACGACTTCTTTTACTCACTGCATGGTGTCCTTGTTGCATTGTCTTTTTACAACTGTGTGTGTGTGTGTGTGTGTGTGTGTGTAGTAGGGTTGTTTTTTTGTGTTGTTTTTTTTTGTGTGTGTGTGTGTGTGTGTGTGTTTGTCCTTTAGCACACTGTGTTGACCTGTTTACTCTCTAAGAGGCAGAACAGCCAGTTTCTGTGACTGACAAAACTGATCGGTTAGCCCAGACAATGTGGCTCAGTGGTTGAGCGTTGGCCTATGAATTAGCAGGTCACAGCTGGATTCCTGGTCAGGCCACATGCCCAGATTGTAGGCTTGATCCCAAGTGTGGGGCATGCAGGAGGTGGCCAATCAATGATTCTCTCTCATCTTTGATGTCTCTATCTCTCTGTCTCTCTGTCTTCCTCTCTGAAATCCATATATATATATATATATATATATATATATATATATATATATATATATCTTTTTAAAAACCTGATTGGTTAGAAAAATCGCCTGGAAAGCATATAAAAAACAGAGTCCAGAGCCCCATCTCATAGTCATGTAGTCAGAATATTTGAGGTTAAAGTCCAGGAACCCATAATGTATAAAACCCCATGGACAGTGGCCTAGTGAGCAAGACTTGGTCTTGAGAGCCATGTAGTTCAAATCTCAGCTGACTAATTTCCTGAGCTTCAGTTTCTTCATCTGAAAATAGAGATTAATTCACAGTGATATGTGAAGCTGAAATAAAAATCATCCATATAAAGAATATAATACAAGGGAAGGACTCAACTATTATTTGCCTTGTTTCCTCAGAGCTTGTGATGAGTCAGGGTATTTACTGAAATCATCTATGTGTCTTTCACCTCAGAACTCCCCTTCAGATTTGCTGGAATATAACCAGCAGGGATGATAACTTAGTCGTTAGGTTTTTAGTAAGAAGCTGATTGATTGCCATGCCTGAACACTTTGAGTTCTACTTTAAAACACAGGTATATTCACTACTGACAAGTTCTACTGAGTAGATTTATCTGGAGGAAAAATATAATCTTTCCTTTTTCCTGCACAGAGGGATAGACCAGATAGTTCAAGAAATCAATTGTAAAGGGAAGGCATTTACAAAATAAAATCTAATCGCAAGTTAAATGTGATTCTTCAAACAACAGAGCAATTGAAAGGTACTTGTCAAAGGAGGGAGGCCACTGCAGAGCAGACAAGCAAATGCGAACCTCTGCAAGATAAATCTTAACCGGAGACAGAATCGTTCCTGCCTCTCTGATCAAAGGAGGAGTTCTTCTGGGTTAAACATATTCTGAGGAGGAAAGCAGAAAATGTTACTGTCCCTGGGACAAGGCAGCTGTGCAGGTTGAAGTCCAACGGAGTAACTGCCATCCCGGGTTCCTGTCCTCCGTGGAGCCTGCCTGGTATCTGTTCTCTGTGAAGTCTGCAGTGGGCAGACTTCTCCGTCCCTCTTTCCAGTGACCTGAAGGCATTTTGAAGTTTGCTTGACACAAGTCATGTCCCACTTAGTAATAATTTACAGTAAGAATACATGTATAGGATGCATTCGATTGTTAAATAGCTGGTAAAGTATGCATGATGATTCCTAGATTACAAAGATTTTATAGTCGCCATCAGCCTAATGTGATCATAGTTTCCTCTTAGTTACAGGTTCTTGACAACCCTTTCCCCCGACCCCTCAGTCTCTTCCAACAATTCTGTACTTTTAGTGTAGTCAGACATTCTGTCATTCTTCATTTCAGTCTCCATGTTAATTTACTATTTTACCTCTTATGGCATGTATATGACATAGTACATGTGTTGTATCTTCCAATAACACTTTGAATGAAATCCCCAGTGCTTAGCATGTCCTTTCTACCTTTGCTTAATGTGCTAATTCTGAATAGATTACCCAATGACCTTCATTCTGCATTAGCCTACTTGCCTTTCCAGAAATATGCCAAGTCTTTCCCCTCCTTGGGCTCACAGTGCTCACTTTGCCCTTCCTTAAAGCTCTTCCTCAATAGTGTATCATTCAGGTCTCTCCTTAAATATAATCTCTAAAGGGTCTTTTCAGACCACCTTATTTAAAATAGCACCTCTGCCATTTACTGTAGGCCCACTCTGCTCTATTTTTCTTCTTGATCTCTATCAGTCAGACATTACATTTGTTTTATTTGTTGACATGTCATTTAATTACTTTTACTCTTGCCCTGGTGAGCACATGAGCACCATGGAAGTAGAGGCTCTGACAGTTTTGCTCATGTCTGTGTCTCTAGTACTTACAACAGTTCATAGAATATGGGGTTTTAGAAAATGTGCTGAATGAATGAATGAATGGACACTTCTTGTTGAAGTTTAGCATATTTGAGAGTGGTAAATAACAGCCCATATAGTCATGCATATTAGATGCTTTTATAATTTTATGAAATAAAGAATGTATGAATAAATGAATCAATAAAACATTATTTGATTAGCTAGAAATACTTATTCTCAATCCACAACTTAGTGTATTAGAGAAATTTTCTAAGTGCTGAAAGCACATGATAAATAAGAAAGTATCATTGCCACGATATTTAGATGACAATTAATTAATAATTTAATCTTCTACATTATAATTTTTTAGAGCAAGGGCCAGTGGATATTTTCATAGCAGCCTGAAGAAGGTCCAATAGAGCTCCAAGTAAGGGGGATGTTATATGTGCTTTGAGAACCCTGGGATCTCTATTAAGTTATCTGATATGATTCGGCTTCACCAATCTTTTGGGGGCAAAGTTAATTGAATTCTGATTCAAACCTACTTTTGAAAATTTCATACTATTTTTCACAGTAGAAGTAGCCACACATTATTATTTCCTAATAGAATAATTACATATTCTATTACATTGTAAACACTTTAGAATTATAGGAGCCTTCAAAGTATGGGGCATTTGCTATGCTTCTTTATAATTTTATTCTATTCTCTGACACAGGGGATGATTGCATATATATTGCTAATGGGAGTTTATACTGATAGAAAAATAATAGATATGTTTAGATTTTTTCCTTGAATTTTTGAACTGAAATAATCTTTAATGATAATTTGTTCATTATTCTAAAAAATAATGAATACTTAATTAAAGACAAAAAAAAACTTGGGGAATACATTTCACAATATAAATCCTTTTGATGTTTGATTCTGGAATCAATAGTTGTCCTGGAAAAACAGAAATCCAATTTTAAATGCTGAGATACAGTTCAAAGCTCATAGCCTATGCTTCAAATTGGATGTAAACTCACTATTATTATTGTGAGTGATTTTATGAGCCTATTTTTTGTAGTAACTCATGTGGTGTTTAAACTATCACTATATGCCATACTTGATTTTTAGCTCTTTCAGAAAATACCTCCAAGTATTCCTCATAAATTACATATTCATAGTTATCACTGTATTGTTTGGACTTGATGGATTAATCTTTCTTATTATCCATTTGAAATTGTAAGGCAATGTTTACAGACTGAAAATTCTGAATTAAGAAAAGCATTCCATTAGCTGTAATAAAAATGATACTTTTTTGTCAGGTATTACTATTTGTCACCGATCTGATCTTTTTAGTCCAGTTCATTACATGTTCTGAATTTCAACTCTGGTGTCATGCTTGCTATTTGCAAATACTGTGCACTTCTCCCCTTGAATTTGGATGGCAAGCTCCAATGAAACAAGAAAACTGACAAAAATTTTCAGAACCAAGATGGTGAATATGTATGTGTGTGCATGTGGGAGTGCACGTGTGTGTGTACCTATATTTTAAAGTCTAAAGTGAACCACAACACTCCAGACATGCAAATCAAGGAGCAAATGATTTGCAAAATAATACAGCACTTAGGTTTTAGAAAAGAAGCAAGCTCATATTTTCATTTGCCCCTTTCAAATCTGACCTCATAAGGGCAGTACTAGAGCACAGTTTGTTTAAACACTATGTTTTATGATTTATTGTATTTGTAAATTCTGTTGAAATATTTATTTTGTGCACATGTAGACTATATTTTGTCCTATGAACTTGCATTCCCTTCATATGACTTTTCCTTCTCTGTGAAGCAGAGTTAGCTGATAGATTTGTATCAGCTAACTCTGGACTCTTAAGTCCATTTTCTCTCATTTCTTATTTCCACCTCTTAATTTTTAATGTATCAAAAACTAAAATTACATAAACTTTAAGTTCTTATAAATGAAAGTTTCAATATCTATAGATACTATCCTTTTTAAACTTTCTTTTTAAAGACTTTTAAAAATCTCTGACAGGTTAAAGGACTTTTCTAGTGCTACATAAATGTAGTACTTATTGGTAAATAGAACCAAGGACCTGGAATGATGTTTGAGGTTAAATATAATTCGCAATCCATGTTATTGGACTACTTTATTTGCTATAGAACATTTGAACAAAAACAGTGATATGATACTGATATTTTTTAGCTTTTTTATATGTACTTATAAAACACATGCCTAGTAAGCCCTACGGTCCAATCCTCAAACCACATATACATTATTTTTAATAGTGGTTAGAGATCCAAATATGAATATGGGACAATAATAAGACCCATGGTAGATGTAATAAAGAAATCTAATAGAATTAGCCTTAGCTATTCTGTCTTTTGTAATAACCTGAGATGGCAATTATTTTCTGCCTCACATCAAGTTGCTGCAATTCAAATATTATTGAATTACAATATATGTTTAAATAAAAATGGTAAATCTTCAAGCTTATTACAAGAACAATATATTATTGAATTGAGCTAGATGCTAATACATAACAGCTTTCACTTTATATGCCACATGATTTATATTTACATCTCAGGATTGAAGTCTACAATCAGTTTATATTAGTCCAGGGCAAAAAAAAGTGTCTTAAATCTCCCTATGTTTTCCCCCTTTTTCTAAATGGATGGGCAGTATTGAAAAGATTCTAGGGTTTACCTGAAGCATAAAAGCAAAACTAACTTTAAAAAGGGGAGTATAAGAAGACACATTTTCAAATCCACTAAAACTACAAAGGCGAGAGGAAAAGAAGAACAATAGCTATTGGGAATAATTGGCATCTAACAAATATAAGATACCCTAAAAAGTTTTACAAAAACAATTGTGCAATATTGGAACTTAAAAAATCAAAACACTCTCGAGTAAGTACGTCATCCATCTTGTGTTCTTTATTTTTGTCTGAAGAAATAAAGTGACTCGGATTAGCTTTCCTAAATAAACTAATCCTGTTTCAGGGAAATGTCCTTTTCCCTGTGAAAACACCTGTGTATCACGTCCAGCTCTTGTGCGGGAAAGTTTCCTCATTGTGTGCAGTGTTTACTTGTTCCTCAGCAGGTTCTGCTGATGCTAATGGACTCACAGCAGTGCCTCCTACTCCAGTTATTACAGGTCTAATTCAGTCATTAACATTTCATTAATGGACCGGCCTCCTAGCTGCCTGCAAGGCTGTGCGATATTGATGAGCTCCCTGCTCAGAGAAACACGTCTTTAAGGTGGACTGCTCTAGATATAGTGTCTTAGAGAAGGTTTTGCAGAAAAAAAAAGAAAAAGAAAAAAAACATGGATTGTTTTCTGAGGGCTTGGCTAGGACTTTTGGTTAAGACGGAACAGAGAATGAAAAAGCTTTGTCCCTCACGCTCAGGGATTCCACAGCATTTTATAAATCGAGCATGCATTTTATTCTGGGATGGGTAATTAACTAATAATTTCCCCCCACTCCCAAAACAAAGTGCTCTGCAAATGCCTCCCTGTAAGAAATCTCAAGCTAATTTTTAGCAATTTAATCTTTGTTGTTGTTTTGTATCTGGGAATACGAACTTGAAGAAGTAGCCTATATGAAGATGGCATTTAACTTTTCCTTTCCATACAACTACTGCCACCTCAGAAACACATGCTAAGCTTAATCCCTCCGGTCACCTTTTCCACTTTCCCACCTCTCCCTACTCCAGCCAAACTTTGGTCCGAATCACCCTTCAAAGCTCAGTTGTCTGGGAAACCAGATTTCCCTGTTGCTATTTCAGCAGCATTGAATACAGATCCAGCCCTTAGTTTTTTTCTTGGGTTCAATGACCCCACATTTTTTTTTCTTGTCATTTTACCAGCTACACCTCTTTACTGGTTCCTCCTCTTCTGACTAACTACAGGTTGGAAGCTCTTCCTCTTCCATCCTTTGGTGCCTGAGTTCCACCCAATAGCTTTAAGTACCCTTTCTGGGCATGAGATTTGCAAATCTAAATCTTCTGCCCCGACCTTCTTTTCTGGTCCTAAGAAAGTTAAATGGTTTTATTATAGCTTTTTTGCTAACTTTCTATGCCACATAATTTAAGTCAAATAACTTCCCTTAACTTCTACTTTCCTTTCTGTAAAATAAGTTGTGAAACTATTGGATTTCTAAGGTCTCTTCAAGCTCTAAAATTCAAGGGCTAGTAGTCTAATCTTTGCATAAAGCAGGACAATCAGATCTAAGTGTATGAACTGTATTCCCAGTCCTCCTATTAAAAAATTGTTATCTTCCTGTGCAACTGAGAGTTGAAATATATTGTATCATACAAATTTCTAATGCAAGTACTTTGTGAAAATTACTAATTTGATACCATAATTATGCTTATAATGTACACTTATTAAGTACAACCATATTGCTTGTAACTATACATGGAACTTATATTGTTGCAATAAAGTGTGTTTAAATTTCATTACATAACTTTATTGTATTTTTTAATAGCATTCAGAATTTAAATAGGAAAAAAAAGAAAGGAAGTAGTCAAAAGAGACTGATTGTGGGTATTGTAAGTTCTATTTTGATGCTTAAAAGTGATAACTAGTGAGTTTCCTATAAGCACCTTTAAATTATTTTATGGTCAACATTACAAATTTTTTTCTTATGGGAGGCATGGCAACTAGCAAAAACAGGGTTAAGGTTGAGTCATTTTAGAAAACATTAAATAAGAATACCTATAAAAACATTCTATGAGATATGATTTCTGCTTCATTAATGGGACTTTATTATTTTTGTTTATTTGCTATAATATTTTTAGACACTTTAAATTTCTGTCTTCTAGAACCAGATCTTTAGATTTAGAAATAAATATAAAAATTGTGCTTATATTAATGTGATGGAGTTAAATATGAGGAAGGTAAAGACTTTTTAAAAATTACATAAATAGGTAATCCAGGGTAAACGTTTATATTTCCTATGGAAAACTGTAATGGTAGGTGAATTAAGGATGCAGATAGTGCTCATTTAATACCAGGGAAAAATGTATAAATTACATTTTTACATGGCCAAAGCTTTATTTAAATACATAGAACTGGGGCACTTTTGTTTATTTGAATATAGCAAAAAAAAAAAAGACAGTTTTAAAAGATGGGTTGAGTAAAGAGAGCAAAAAGCTTTGCTAAAATGTAATAATTGTCTTCTTTGTAGATGACAATCTGAGTTCACTTTGATTTTCTCATCATTTAAAAGATTTAATTCCTTTAAAATACTAGAATTCCCTAGTCTACTAAAATACAAAGGTGACACAATTAAAGAATAGAAATATTTAAATTTTACTTAAATTTTATACTTTATATGGAAAAAACACAAACATTTTCATTCTAGTTGAAAAGTGTGACTTTATGATGTTCTGCAAGAAGCAATTGGTCTCCCATTTTTCTCAGTGTACATTTTCCGATGAATATCATCAGTTCACTGTCATTCATGAGATGATCCAGCCACATTGAATTACTTGCCATGTCTAGAATTTGAATATTCTGTACCCATGCCCAGTTACTGAGTTGCAGTTAACTCTGCAACTCTGTTTGAAATACTCATGTCAGTTTGACAAACTGTCACTCATACTTTAAGCCAAGATGTTGGTTTTCTCTACCACCCACTTTCTCCTCAGTGATTCCAAAGCATTGGGTATACCCTCTCTTTAAGCTTTAAGTTATTTAAAACATTGCATTAGGATCATTATTTGCATATGCTCTTCCCCAACTAAACTAAAGAGACAATTTAAGAAGGGATTTTTCATTTCACCTTTGTGTGTCCAACGACCAAGATATTGCCTAATAAGTAATAGAAGTTGGAGATATATCAATATTTATGAAATTTTGTTTATTTTTTTTATTAAACTGAGCATTTAGTAAATATTAGTGCTATGGACTGCATTGCATCCACCAAAATTCATATGTTGATGCCCTATCCCCAAGGTGATGGTATTTGAAAATGGGGCCCTTGTGAGATAATTAAGTTTAGATGAGATCATGAGAATGGAGTCCTTATTATAGGATGTGATTAGTGCCCTTATAAGAAGAAAAATCAGTCAGCTTGCTCTTCTCTCAATCTCTCTCCATTATAAAAGACACAGTGAGAGAGTGGCAGTCTGTCAACCATCAAGAGAGTCCTCATCAGAGCTCAAGCATTCTGGCACCTTTTTCAAACTTCCAGGCGTTAGAACTGTGAAAACAAAATGAAATTCTGTTGTTGAAGTCATCCAGTCTATGGTATTTCATAGGGCAGCCCAATCATACTAATACGCTTATTAGTATCCCCACATTTTTCTCTAAAGAAACCATTCTCCTCGTATTTCAATCACCAAAGTTACCTATCAGGAAATAATACCAATTCTGAGTGGCAGTAAATTATTAAACTCTATTTTTTTATTGTATAATTGAAATTGTTCACATCTACCTTTAACTTCTCTAATTTATTTTCCCCACTTTCATAGATTTTCCTGCTATAAACCTTTACTTGGTGTAAAACATAATATAAAAATAGTTATCTCAAAATGTTGCCAATATGGATTTAGCCATTAATGTTTCTGGTATCAATGTTATATTTTGTGTGGGTGTTGGTTTTTCACGAATGAAAAAAGGTTCCCTCCTGCTACTCATAAGGAAGTCAGTGGGATTTACTGGGTGGTCCAGTGTTATTTGAAATTGGAAACAACATTTTTCTTATCTGCTATGGGCTATGAACTTATACCTGAGGGATGAGGGTTGATTTACCTTTACCATATTCACTTTTAACACTGAAAATGTTATTAGTGGTCATAAAATTTCCTAATTCTATCTGTGTAGATTATTTAATTAAATGTCCCCCTAGCCAGAAATTCTGCAGTTTAACTGTATGCTGTATAAGAAAATATTTCTTTTTATTTGGTCTCTATTTATTGCCCTTTAAATCCAATGGGGTCCCTTTGCTCTCATATTCCACACTGTGGTGAATAGGAGGGAATGAACAACTGTCATTTGACTCTGAAGGTCTTACTCAGCTCTTCACATACAACTGGTCTCTTTCTAAAATACAGACTTGTTCATTTTGTGTATTAAAATATAGAATCCATTTCCTCTCCTCCCCCAATTATTTTTAATATTTTCTTTACTCTCTTGGTTATTTTTTTATATACTCTTCATTCTCTTCTAGAGGTATCACAGGTCTAAGTATATACTAGTATCTTACCTAAAACATTGGAAAATTATCATCCAGGAGGTTCTAATCCCTAGAGTTATGAAATAGACCCTACACAGGAAGTGGACATGATACCCTGTTAATTACCTCAGTTGTGCCTAGAAGGAGTCAGGGTGAAAGGTGGAGTCAGTCAGGTGTTAGGATTTCCTGTTGGATTCCCTCATGGGTGTTTCTCTAGATTCAGAGTAGGTTTTATTCTTGCCTAGTATCTGACAGGACACTTGCTTAAGTTTTACTCTCAAAAATGATTAAACAAAGAACAAAAGGCAAGAGTAGAGAGGAAGAATATTGAGTAGATTAAATAATCTTCTTACGAATAGTTGAACATTTATATTTTTGACACATTGATAAGCATTCATATTCATAGAATGCTACAGCAAGAAAGTAAACTATATTCATTCAATATGCCGGACAATTTTTCAAAATGATATCATTCATTTGTTGGGCTATTTTGGATCCTAGGAAACAATCTATGAGCCTATCTCAATGTCTTATATAAAAATATCAGAAGTAATAGAAAAATGATCACATTATAGAAAATTCTAAAATAAGCAAAGTGATAGCCTATGCCCAAAAAAGGTAATGCTTTACCAGAATCATGGGAGTCTTTTTTAATAAAGCTTAGTAGCTAAACTCTCATGCGCTGGTGCCAAACTACCTGGGATGAAAGACAGGCCTTACTTACTATATGATATTGAGCAAATCATTTAACCTTCCTGTCTCTCAGTTTTTAAATTTTAAAATGTTGATTTTCATATTATTCATATTACAAAATGTGAGATTAAGTCATATGTTAATATTAATAATTTGTTTAAAATATTATCTGGCACAGGCTAAAACTGAGTCTTCAATAAAGTAGCAAAGTTGTTGCTTTTAAAAATACTCAGAGTATAAATCTTTGAAATACTAGATGTTAGTTATCATTGCTTAACAAACAACACAAAACTTTAGTAGCTTAATACAACAATCACTTGTTGTTTCTTACATACAGTATGTGTAGGTAGGCTAGGAATTCTGTTCATCTCTGCTGGTATCTCCTGGACTCTGCTGAGTCCCATTATGCATCTGTGGTCAGCTATTTAGTAGTCTAGGGACCTCTTGATCTAGGAGGTTGTTGGCATAGATAATTGAACCCTGTCCCACCTGGTCTCTCATCCTCCACATAGCCTGACGTGGCAGGCTTCCAAGAGAATAAGTAGACATGTGCAAGCAGATTTTTAGGCCTTTGTTTGTTTTTTAAGATTTTTAAAATTGATTTTTAGAGAGAGAGAGAGAGGAACAGAGAGAGTTAGAGAGAAACATCCATGGCTGCCTCCTGTGCCCCTACTGGGGACTGAGCCCACAACTCGGGCATGTGCCCTGGCCAGGAATGGAACCAGCAACCTTACAATGATTGGGAAGATGCCCAGCCAACTAAGCCACACTGGCCTTGCTTTTATGAAACCTGCTAACATCCTTTAAGTTGAAGCAAATCACATGTCTACTCCTAGAATTAAGGAATAGGAATGTAGACCCCAATTCTTATCAGAAGAATTGCAAAGTGTGTGGATATAAGTATGGGTAAAGTGTTTAGATTATCAATGCTATCAATCTACCACAACTATACACTGAGTGGCCAGATTATTATGATCTCTGAACACATAATAACCTGGCCATTCAGTGTATATTCTATATAATAAAAGGCTAATATGCAAATTGTCCCCTCAACCAGGAGTTTGACCAGCAGGCAGGCCGGCCAACCGCCCATGTCCCCTCCCCGTGGCCAAGCTGGCTGGACCCCACCCATGCACAAATTCATGCACCGGGCCTCTAATATATATATATATATATATATATATATATACACACACACACACACACATATATACATATACTGAGTGGCCAGATTATTATGCATTCAGAAATCATAATAATCTGGCCACTCAGCGTATATTTAAAACCTAGGGTGATGTTAAGTAGTACAATTCATTTCAATGATCCAATACAGTTTTTCAGTATCTCGCAGACTTAATTATACTTCTTAGCTATGAACATTCATTTTTTGACTCTCTTAGGTTTGGAACTTTGAGAAACAAGGAAAAAAGTAGAAAACAAAGGAAACATGTATGTGAAATTGGTAAGAGCTGTAAAACAAAGCAATGTTTTTCTTTTGTTCAGAAGTAAAAGGATGGAATTACCTAGGAGAAAACAATTCCTCTCATATCACTTTTACACACCACAATAATAATACGTATACCAGAAGCACTAAACCCAATAAAAAACATAACAGTCACTTAATCATTTACCAAGCCTGTCTCTTTGGATTATCCCATCTCATTAAAATTTTCAATATTGCTTTTAATAGTACCTTTGTGATTTATAAGTCTGACTTTTGGTGTCTCAGCTGGTCCGAGGGCCATAATACTGTATTTGGTTTACCAATTACACTAACTGGATAAATGGAAGCATAGATGGATGGTTTTGTGGGATTCTGGAATTGCTATTTAAGTCACTTATATCTGGGTTTAGTCCGCTGAAATATTTCTGTTTTAAAATTCCAGAAGGCTGTGGTTTGCTAGATATTACTAGAATGCCTTAACATTTAGTTTCAATCTTTTTCCAGATTCTTTAATCACAATTTCTTGCTTTATTTTACTTTTATTTGTATTATTATTTTTTTATTGATTTAGAGAGAGGAAGGGAGGAAGAGAAAGAAACATTGATATCAGAGAGAAACATCAATGGGTCGCCTCCCACAGCATGCACCCTGACTGGGGATAAAATCCACAACCTGGGTATATGCCCTGACTAGGAATTGAATCCCCAACCTTTTGGTGTGCTATGGGATGACACTACAACCAACTGAGCCACCTGGCCAGGGCTATTTTTTTATTTGTTTTAATGTATTTTTTAATTGAATTTATTGGGAGAACATTGGTTAATAAAATTATGTAGGTTTCAGGTATACATGTCTACAATAAATCATCTGTATATCGTATTGTGTGTTTACCACCCCAATTTGGGTCTCCTTCCATCACCCCTTATCCCCCGTTTACTCTCTTCTACCTCCCCCACCCTCCCCTTCCCTCATGGTCTGTGTCCATGAGTCTTTGTTGTTGTTGTTTTCTTTGCTTAATCCCTTCACCCTTCTCACCCAGCCCCCAACCCCTCCCCCCTGACAGCTGTCAGTCTGTTCTCTGCATCCATGAGTCTGTCTCCACTTTGTTAATTTATTTTGTTCATTAGATTGCACATATAAGTAAAATGTCTTCTCTGAATGGCTGCTTTTTCACGTTTTATATCCCTTCAGTTATTCTGATTCCATTCTCTAATTATACCTTTCCCAATTGTGCTCAAACTTACATTGCCCAATCTCTTCTCTGTGGAGTGTGTCAGACTTTCCCATATTGACTGTGAAGCATCACCTACTTGCACAAAACCTAGGGGTAGTTCCGCAGATTCCCTTTGAGCGGTACCTATAAACATATTGAGCAGGGCCATTTAGCAGCAGGTTTCAGCCTTTAACTCTCTCATTCAGAAGCAATAACAACACATTTGGAAGATAAGTAGTTTAATTTCCAAAGACTTGCATGACTCCCAGTCTTCTTGGTTTAGGATTTGCCAAAATCCTACTTGCAACTTTGAATGTAACTTTCAGTAAAACTGAAGCGTTCTATAATAAAAATAAAGAAATATATATGTGTAGGTACATATATATTTACACATATGGCTTTAAGACAAGAAAGGCAATGTTAAGATAAAATTGAAGTTTACTAAAATCCTCATTTTGAATGAACTCAAAACTCCTTAGTTGAAATTACAAGAATGTTTGTTACCAAGTGTCAGGAAAAAACCAAGCTGGAAAAAGTCAGGGTTCAGTGACTAAATTGGATTTTTTGCCCCCGTGGCTTCTCAGTATTTAAACGTAGGAAAACAGAGTCTAGTTTCAAAACTAATGTTCCAAATGAAATCACTTCTGTCCTCCTAAGTGTGTATTTTTACTCTGCCACTATTTTTATTGTAATGTGCTCAAGTTTTGTACTCTATAACACAGTATTTTGCCCACTGAAAAGAAAGAGAAAACATTCTCATTCTAGGCTCAGCTAGAATGTGTTTAGAGAGTATATTCAAACCTGGCACACACTTAGCACTAACAGTTTCCTTTTCTCATGTGAATCCTCTGGGAGAAATGTAAATGGCAATGGCTACAGCAGCAGTTGGAGCTAATGTACTGATGGCTGCGGGAACCATTACAACAGCGAGCCCCTCAGCTAGAACATTCCATTCAAAGACCATTTCTGGAGAAAAATGGGCATTTCAGGGAAGACAATTATTGGACAGGAACTGGATTGTATCCATTGTAAAACAAAGAAGAAAAAATGCTTGTTAAATAGCGGTGTATCTTTCCTTCAGAAAACAACACAATTATATTAATATGTGTTTTTATATGTATAAAAGCATATATGCACATATTACAAGAATATATATGTATATTCTCTGTGACTCTCTTTCCTTATCTAAAAATGTGAATTTAATTATGATTATCCTAGAGTTAGTCTGTAGATTAAATGAGTTAATACGTCAATTTGAGAGACAAACTCTGAAATTTAACAATGCCCACCAGTGTCTGGCATAGAATAAATGCTCAATAAATATTTACTAATATAATTTTCATTGTTAACATCTTCATTATTTATGTATATTGAAATTATAACATAAAATTAAAATTTGATGATAATTTTATATATAATCCATTAAGTACTAATTTCACTTAAAATTTTAAAACTGATTTGTAAAGCAAACATACCAGAAAATAGTTCCACATTCAGAAAAACATGTAAATAAAAATATCACTCCCATGTAGCCATAATAATAATAGCTAGTTCATTGGATTATGAGTAATTGTTTTTTTACATCAATTGTTATATTTTAGAAATACAGAAAAATATCTCTTAACTCATTTCAATTATGTTTTCAAACTTGATTCTGTGTAGGCACCATCATTTTCATAAATCCATTAATATTTATTATGAAATTAGCTGTTTTATAACCATTGCAGTTGCCCCATTTTAAAAGTAGTGTTTTAATTATTATTCAATAAAGGATACCAAACATTTTGTCAGATATAAATTGAATATAAGTAAAAGAGAAGAGAAATCAGTTATTTTGGGAAATGATGAGAGGAAGCTAATTGTGATGCCCTTGTAATAACCTCATTATCCTATATAATAAAGTGGTAATATGCAAATTAACCCTCACACTGTAATGCCGTCACAAGTTGGCAGTACGCACAGAGTTTTTAATATTAAGCTGAATGCTCTTTTAAATGATATATGTAAATTCCATTTATTTGGCAAAGTAATAGCTAAAATTCATGTCATTGAATTTCAGAAATGTGGACTGCCTCACGCTCACATATTATTGATATTAGATAGTGAATCCAAATTAGGAACAGAAGATGACATTGACCATATAGGTAAGGCAGAAATTCCAGATGAAGACCAGTGTCCTTGACATTTTCAAATTGTAAAATCAAATATGTACATGGACTGTGTGGAATACAAAATCCAAATAGTCCATGTAGTCGGACATCCCCCGAGGGGTCCCAGATTGAAGAGGGTGCAGGCCATACTGAGGGACACCCCTCCCCTGTGCACGAATTTTGTGCACTGGGCCACTAGTTATTTACTAAAAAAGAAGGAAAGGAAAGATCAGATTGCTGCATGCCAGTAAGGTCTGAGTGACCTGGGAAGTTGCCTATCTGCTTGCCCATCAATTACACCTGAAAGCAAGTTAGTGGCCAAAATGGGTGTGGTCAGTGCAAGCAAGCAAAACCTGAATGTTTAAATTTCCAAACAAGGAAAACAATCTCTCTCTCTTTCTCTCTCTCTCTCTCTCTCTCTCTCTCTCTCTCTCTCTCTAACACACACACACACACATATACACACATAGGCATGGGGCCTTCTTGGGACTCCGGTTGCAGGGGCATACTTCCCTGGGTCCACATGGTGCTTGGCCATGTTGGACTCCAAGCATGGACTAATGAACTTTAATTAGCTTGGATGCTGAACCACGGCCAGCTGCAACATGGAATGGAAACTCTGGACACCGGCCTTATTTCTGGTCCTCCTGAACTCCCAGCTGCACTTTTTCCAGGACTGGCCTCTTCCTATTTGGGGTAATTGGCTAAGTGGTAGGGCATGAGAACTCCCTGTACTGTATAGGCCCTCCCAACTTTAATTTAAATGAGGTTTCTCTCCATTAACCTTCACCTAGAAAATGACAGGGAAGCAATTGGTAAGATATTGGCAAGCAGCAATATCTTAATTGATATTGGATTAAGCCCAGCTGGTGTGGTTCAGGGGTTGAGTGTCCACCTAGGAACCAAGAGGTAACGATTTCTTCCTGGTCACATGCCCAGATTGGGGTCTTGGTCCCCGATGTGGGGCATGCAGGAAGCAACTAATCTATGATGTTTCTCTCTCATCAATGTTTCTATCTCCCTAAACCTCTCCTTTCCTCTCTCTCTAAAAATCAGTAAAAACACACACATCCTATCTAATAATAGACAAATATGCAAATTGACCATACCTCCAACACAACCATAAGCCACGCCCACCATCCAATCAGAGCGAGCATGCAAATTAACCCAAACCAAGATGGCTACAGCCACAGAGAGCAAGGTTTCCTAGGTAACAGAGGAAGCCAAGCTTTCCGCCTGCCCTTGCCAGGCCTAAGCCTCCACTCAAGCTACAAAGTTTCAATTATAGAAGGTAAACAAATTCAAACAAATGGCGGCAGAATGGAGCTTGAGAGAGCAGGCCAGAGTTGCCGCCGGCAACAGGGGAAGCAAAGCTTTCCACACACCCTGGCCAGGCCCACCTGCTTAAGGCAACAAAGTTTCAATTATAACCCCAACACAAATGGCTACCAGCTTCGGAGGGAGCCCCAGGCTTGGCTCCGCTCCAGGCTACAAAGTTTCAATTGTAGAATGTAAATAAATTCCAGATACCAGGACCTCCGCCTACGTTGCCCGGGAGCGTGGCCCACCTGCAAACCACCACAGGCCCCTCGCTCAGGCCACCCCACACCCCAAGGGAACCCCCACCTGATCCGGGACGCCCTTCAGGGCAAACCAGCTGGCCCCCACCCCTGTACCAGGCCTCTATCCTATCTAATAAAAGAGTACTATGCAGATTAATCATCACTGCAACACACAATATAGCTGCCCCCATGTGGTCAAAGATCCTGCCCCCATGTGGACACAAGATGGCCACCACAAAATGGCCAGCAGGAGAGGGCAGTTGGGAGGCACCCGGCCTGCAAGTGAGGGCAGTTGAGAAGGACCAGGTCTACAAGGGAGGGCAGTTGGAGGTGATCAACCCTGCAGGAGAGGGCAGTTAGGGGTAACCAGGCCGGCAGAGGAGGGAAGTTGGGGGCAAACAGGCTGGCAGCAGAGTGGTTAGGGGGTGATCAGGCTGGCAGGCAGAAGTGGTTAGGGGCAATCAGGAAGGCAGGCAGGCAAGCAGTTGGGAGCCAGCAGTCCTGGATTGTGAGAGGGATGTCCGACTGCCCATTTAGGTGGGATCGGGACTAAACAGGCAGTCGGACATCCCTTGAGGGGTCCCAGATTGGAGAGGGTACAGGCTGGGCTGAGGGACAACCCCCCTCCATGCACGAATTTCGTGCACCAGGCCTCTAGTATATATATATATATATATATATATATATATATATATATATATATATATAAAAGAGCCAGGATTCAAATAAATGCAGAGGTCACTGAAAGAGGGTATAGGTATAAGAGGCTTTTCTAAGGCAGAAATAACTGGACAGGAAGCATAACTGAATTTATGGGCGAATAATTGTATCTATAGTAATAAAAGAGAAATATGCAAATTGACCATCACTTCATGACACCCACCAGCCAGTCAGGAGTGAGTATGCAAATTAACCCAACAAAGATGATGGCGGCCCCGCCACCCAGCCTCTTTGTGCCTCTGGGCAGCACGCATGCAGGTGCAGAGTGGCCGGGAGGGCGAGATGCTTGCTATGAGGGGGAGGGTGGGGAGCGGAGGGAGCTGCAGGAGCGGTGCTCAGGCCGGAGTGAAGACTGAATCCTCCAGCTGGAGCGAAGGCAGAAGACAGCAGCCAGAGTAAAGGCCTGGGTCCCGAGTGCCAGAAGAAAACCGGTGCCCGCAGCCAGGGGAAGGAAGGCCTATTGCACCAATCTTCATGCAACAGGCTTCTAGTATTGATTATAATGAAGAGATAACCTTTTATTTTAAAACCAGGGATAACTAGAAGCTGGTAAGGACAATAATAGTTAAGAACATAGGAAGTACAAAGCTACTTAGAGAAATTAAGTCAATTTTAGGTAAATGGGTTTTACAGTAAAATTTGTGTATCTATTAAGTCATAGTTTCCAGAATATATGTACATATCTGGAGCTTAGAAAAGGCTGAACAAAGAAGAAAATCCATATTAAGCAAACCACAGTCATGAATGATATAACCTATTGAAAGAAAGGGAAAGCAGAGAAAAGCATCTAGACTTGACTCTTACTAGACTCATTCTGTGACATGAAGAAAGATGAAGAGAAGGCAATAAATAAGCAGCTGAGATGAGACCCAGAAACCACACAGAAATAAGAAAGAGAAGAGCACGTTTTCATTATTGGGGGAGTCAGTAGTGTCAACCTGGCCAAGATGATTCTGCAAGAATGGAGAAATGCTTTTCAAATTTTGGGAGGCTACATTTTTCTTTACCTAGAGCAGTGGTTCTCAGCCAGAAATGATTCCCCCTCCTCCTCAGGACATTTGGTAATCTCTGGAGACATTATTGATTGTCACAATGTGGGGGTACTACTGGCACCTAGTGAATAGAGACAAGGCTGCTAAGCACCCACAGAGCACAGGGACATGCACAGAAAATATGGTCTGGCCCATGATGTTAATAGTGTCAACGTTGAGACACTTTGCTGTGGATTATGTTGAGTACAGTTGATCATAAAAGTAGGATTTTGATTCTGATTCAAATTCTCCATCTCTTTTCAAATTAGGAAGGGAGAGGCCTCAGAATGCCAACATCTTTATGGTACCTCATAATTTTAAAAGTAGGCCCAAGACTCATTTTCTTTTTTTTTTTTTTTTTCCTTCTAGACTAAGGAGTACAACAGATCCTACATGTTTCCAACACTGAATGTCAGGTCTACTTAAGAATCAGGAATTAGGTTATATTTAGCTTGTCAAATCCAATATGGATTGTTCAATATACAACTAGAAAGCTGGTCTGCTGGAGTCTTGTATATTGCAGGTTAATTTTCATTTGTATGAATTAAAAAGTCACCTAAATTAAATACATCTTAAAATCTACTTGCTAAGTTCAGTGACTAAAATATGTAAAACTTAGCAAAATGTAATTTTTTCCCAATTTACTCTCTAAGACAGTTCTATTTGTAGAGTAATAAAAAAAGATGTTTGTGGAAAAAAAATCTATCATGAGAGAACCTGACATGGTTCTGATAACAGTGACTCCTCCCCACCTCCCCGCCAAATGCATATCTTTAGAGTAATTTCTGACATGTGTGCTTCTTCTCTCAACATTGACCCATTTTTAAAGGGAGTAATATCTCTTGTTTCATCTTCACATGAAGCAAACTTCTTAAATTTACTACCTACACAGTCAAATATTTTTCAGAGGATGTTGATTTATTTATGTAAAAAGCAAGATAATACAAAGTGGCACTGGGGAATTATTTCCCTTCTGCCCTGGGCTTTTGAATCATAGGCTACATCATGCTGCTCAGCTGTTGACTCTGGACAGAATCCAGAACAGCACAGCACTGTGGAAGATGCCAGAAAGATACACCACCCTATAGCAAATGAAGTCACAGTTATCTTCTCTGCAAACTCAAGAGGATAACAGAGTGATTTGTATTGCAGTTGATATGTAGAACATTCATCTTTAATTTTCAGTGTCAGTCAGGGGCACTTTTAGTTCACAAGATGGCACTTTTAGTTCTCCTAGAAAGGCAAAGGAAGAAAGACTCTTAGGGAACACTCATGCCCATCTTTGCTGACTGAATCCTAGCAGTCTAAGCACACAATACTGATTTCTTCAATTAGCATTGCTTAGTCATCCTTGCTGAGAGGGTCAAGGATCATAGCAAAAGAAAACAAAAATGGATTGCTTCTACCGAGGTACATGGGATGCCTGTAATAAACCACTGTTCTGATTGCCCTGCAAGTAGTTCCCTGCTAGTTAAACTGCACTGGTAATAAAATCGGTGTGCTCTTCGTTTTCTGTGGTGAGAGCAGCAGTGCGCTGCCATTTCCAGAACTTGTTCACGGTTTCGACAGCCAGTGTAGTTGTTGTTTGCTTTATTAGCTTCCCAGGACTAGGGAAGTTGCCAGGTATTGCAGCTGTGCATAAGTATGGAGTCTCATTTTACAGGAGAGACTTTCCATGGAATTTCGTGGAAATTTCTTAATGGAGAAATATTTGGCACTTTGGGAAGAAAGAATTTGTTTTTAATTTTCTTGGCAGAGCTCCCCCACATGACAATAAATTGCCCATAAAACTGCCTATGGAGCTCAAGTCATTCTAAGTCTCAATCTTTTGAAAGGCCATCATAGCTATTTTATTAAAATGTGTACTCTTCCCCAGGTTACTGAGCTGACCAGAAATGTGAATAAACTGTTGAGCTTAATCTATATTAAGTCAAATGAAAAAAAAAAATCCAATTACTGAATTACCAAGTAAATCTAAGGACCCTGCCACCTATAGTTGGGACATGATTTATTTCTGAAGGATGAATCCTAGCATTTATTTTGGACCTGAAAAATAAATAACTTAACATAAAAGAGAGAGAGAGAGAGAGAGAGAGAGAGAGAGAGAGAGAAAGAGAGAGAGATTTTTAGGTATTTTTCAAGAATTAGATATATAAATACTAAGTTCAGAATAAAATAATGTTTTGGGAAGCTGCTATCATTGCTAGTGATTATCAAGCCCAAGGAAGATTATTATTATTATTATTATTATTATTTATAATTCTTTATTGTTGAAAGTATTATATAAGTACCCCTTTTACCCCCATTGACCTCCAAGATTCTTTTTAAAGACAGTTTTATGATTTAAGGAAAGTAACAATTTAAAAGATTTTTCTTTGGGATTACTGGAATATGGTTTACTTCTTGGTACTTATCACCCCTTATGACCTTTATTGAGTATGTCATTAGAAAAAAAAAGTGCTTCCTTATCTGAAACATCTTCATATCTTGGCTAAGATTTCAACCTAAGCGCATACAAGGGAATAAGTTTATATAGGCATTTGGTACATTGCATGTGTTCAATAAATGGTAATAATTATTAATTTTTCTTTATAGAATATTGAGAGCAACAACTATAAACAAGCTAGTATTGAATAAAGCTTTTACTATTCATGTTCTTTATTAAATTAAATACTACTCTGACTCCTGTACAATACTACTTCCCATTCTCCATTTCCAAGTAAACACATTGATTTACTTTAGGGGAATAAAATTGGTCACTTATATACTGACACATAAACTGTACATCTATCTAAAAACATCCATAAATGTAATCTTATTTTTCTTATCTAAGACACTTGTAAGTTGATGGATACTTGTAATACTGTGATTTATAGTAATAAATGTATGTATTTGGTCTTCATCCCCATTTCTGTCACAGAGCTCTTAAATCCTTATAATTTCCTAAGTGATAAAGCAACAAAGATGTCTTTTCTTATGCTAATGAGGTGACTTTTGAACCTAAAAGTGGGGGTTGGTTAACAGAACACCAACCACATGATTTCAGAGTTAGAACTTTCAGTCTTCTTGACTTCCTGAAAGGGGAAGGGGGCTAGACATTGAATCATTCTCCTATGAATCAATGGCCAATGACTATATTAATCATGTTTATGTAATGAGGCCCCCATAACAAAAAGATGGGGTTCAGAGAGCTTCCAGGTTGGGGAACCAGGTCACTTCCATGTGCCAGTGTGCTGGACCCCAAATTCCATGAGGATAGAAGGTTCTGTGTTTGGGACTTCACCTTATGCATCTATTTATTATTTTATATCATTTAAAATTTTTGGTAATATACTGATATTTTAGTGAGTAAAGAGTTTCTTGAGTTCTGTGAACTTTTTTAGCATATTATTTGAACCAAAGGGGGAAGTATTGAGAACCTCTGATGTATAGCCAGTGGGTTAGAAGCACAGGTAATAACCAGGTCTAGCATTTAGCATCTGAAGTAGAGGGTGGCCTTGGGGACTGAGCCCTTAACCTGTGGGATATGATGCTATGTCCCGGGAGACAGTGTCAGAATTGAATTGAATTGTAGGACACCAGCTGGTGTCAGAGAATTGCTTAGTGGTGGGGGGAAACCACACACACACACACACACACACACACACACACACACGCATACATTGGAAACTGGTACCAGAATATCATACTTGCAATACTTGCTATTACTATTTAAGGCAAGTTCGGAAGATAATTTGCAATATACAGTATAATTTTACCAGAATTCTTGAAATTAGAATTTAAAAAACCCAAGAGAACCAAAAATGATCATCTCTGGAGACATTATTGGATGTCACAACTCGGGGGTGCTACTGGCACCTAGTGGGTAGAATGAAAATATGGAGAAATGGAAAACCTAGAGAAAGAAAAAGGGCAGACATTTTAAGCAAACAAATGATAATAAACATAGACAATCTTTATCTCTTTTATATCCCCTTAATCAAAAACCCCTTTAACAGCAACTAATTTCCAAATTCTTATTTAAGAGTTCTCTAGTTGGGAAAGATGCAGTTGTGGCTTGGTAGGTTCCTGAAGACCACATTAAAGTCAGCAATTTTCTTCTGTCCTATTGAGGAAGACAGCATTTCCTAATGGCCAAAGAGGCCATTGTAAAATTGTTGTTTAAAATTTAAAAGTAATTTTCACCTTTAATAATATTATTATTCACTAGAGGCCCAGTGCACAAAATTTGTGCATGGCGGGGGTGGGAGTTGTTCCTCAGGCCAGCCTGCACCCTCTCCAATCTGGGACCCCTCGAGGGATGTCCGACTGCCCGTTTAGATCGGATCGGGCCTAAACGGGCAGTCGAACATCCCTCTCACAATCCAGGACTGCTGGCTCCCAACTGCTCGCCTGCCTGCCTTCCTGATTGCCCCTAACCACTTCTGCCTGCCAGCCTGATCACCCCCTAACCACTCCCCTGCCAGCCTGATTGATGCTTAACTGCTCCCCTGCCAGCATGTGTGCCCCTAACTGCCCTCCCCTTCAGGCCTGGTCACCCCTAACTGCCCTCCCCTGCAGGCCTGGTCCCCCCCAACTGCTCTCCCCTGCAGGCCTGGGTCCCACCCAACTGCCCTTCCCTGCAGGCCCGGTCACGACCAACTTCCCTCCTCTGCCAGCCTGGTCACCCATAACTGCCCTCCCCTGCTGGCCTGATCACCCCCAACTGCCCTCCCTTGCAGGCCTGGTCCCTCCCAACTGCCCTCCCCTGCTGGCCATCTTGTGCTGGCCATCTTGTGTCCACATGGGGGCAGGATCTTTGACCACATGGGGCAGCCATCTTGTGCGTTGGAGTGATGGTCAATCTGCATATTACTCTTATTAGATAGGATAGAGGCCTGGTGCATGGGTGGGGGCCAGCTGGTTTGCCCTGAAGGGTATCCTGGATCAGGGTGGGGGTTCCCTTGGGGTGTGGGGTGGCCTGGGTGAAGGGCCTGTGGTGGTTTGCAGGCCGGCCACGCCCCCTGGCGACCCAAGCAGAGGCCCTGGTATCTGGGATTTATGTATCTTCTATAATTGAAACTTAGTAGCCTGTAGCAGAGGCCTAGGCCAGCCAGGGCTGCAGAAGCTTTGCTTCCTCCATTGCTGAGGGCAACCCTTGCCTCCTGCTCTTTCCAGCTCCGTAGCTGCCGCCATTTCTGTTTGGATTTGTTTACCTTCTATAATTGAAACTTTGTAGCCTTGAGTGGAGGCTTAGGCCGGCAAAGGCAGGCGGAAAGCTTGGCTTCCTCTATTGCCTGGGAAACCCAAGCCTCCCTCCTGCTCTCTGTGGCTGTAGCCATCTTGGTTGGGTTTATTTGCATATTTGCTCCTGATTGGCTGGTGGGCGTGGCCTGTGGGCATGGCTTGTGGGTGTAGCGGAGTTAGGGTCAATTTGCATATTACTCTTTTATTAGGTAGGATTATTGGGACCCACTATTTCCCATGTACTATACTTGACATTGGAGATACAAAGATACATTAGATCAAATTATTGCCCTCAAGGAATTCATGGTCTTCTAAGTCTGATAAATACCTCAAAAGAGGGAGAAAATTAAATTTACCAGAATTCATGTGGTAATGGGTAAGGCCTACATATGGCCTCTTATGGTCTGGCTCCTATCTCCAGGACTGACCCTACTAGAAACAAATTGTACCTACCCAATCTTTATAGGCTATTTCTTTCCCCCTTTTTACTTTTCTGTTTAGAATGCGTAGTCTGCCCTTAAAAATTCCTGCTTCTCTTTAAGACTCATCTCAGGCATCACCTCTTTTCTGAAGCCTTCCCTGACATCCCGCCCCTTCCTATGTAATGGTTCTTGATTAAGTTCCAGTAACATTCTGCAATTTCTTCTATCAGTGCTCTGAACAAATTGCATACCAATGGAGTCATGCTACCCTATGTATCAGAGGTCCTATGTTTTCCTACAGGCCTCCTTCCTTCTGTTCTGTGTCCCTCTTAGGTTCAAAGGTTAGCCCATGAGTCCTTATCTTCCAGTAGAGAACTATATTTGGCTTTTCATAAGTTTTTTAACTTTTCTGAGGATGTAAAGGCTCCAAAAAGGAATGCATTGCATGAGTCCTTTCTCAGATTCAATATTGTATTGAGGTACTCTGCCTCAGCTCCTTCCACAGTCCACCTTCCTACTAAGTGCCATATCCAGTTGTGAATAGACAGATAACAGAGTGAAAAGGGTGCTTGATTCCACCACTCTGACCTCTCTTGTAGGAACAGCAACAGAAAGACTAAAATAACTAGGGATAAGTTTAACAGAGGATGTGAAGGACCTATACACTGAAAACTACAACGCATTATTAAAGCAATTGAACCCTATTAAGTATCACTTTTTCTAGAAACATACTCTGAGATTAAGGTTTATTGGCAGAAATTTTATTGGGGGTGCTCTCAGGGATACAGGTAAGAAAGTAAGTGTACCAGTGTTGGGAAAATGGAAAGCTGAACTGTGATAAGTTGCACCAGAGGCATTCACCAATGCCAAAGCCATGTGGAATCCTGGAACCGAAAAGAGGCTTCAAAAATTGTCCTTAATTGAAACAAAAGGGTGGGCTTTTGTAGCCTCTAATTTGCTATTTATTCCATTCAGGCTACCCTCATAAAAGAGTAGTCTGCATGGAATACATATTCCCACAGAAAGATGCCGATATGTACAGTCTAAGTAGCCAACGTCCTCAGAAGCTTGTGAAGTGAGTGCCTGAATTTGAAAGGGGGATATGAGTGGCACAGCACACACAGGGAAATCACTTGCAGCATGAAGTTCTGATGGGAAGCTTTATAGATTGGCTATGGTTAGGAGGCTGATTGTGACGGATGAACCAGTGGGAACTTTCAATCTCAGGACCAGGAGACAGGCAGTAGGAGGCACCAGGACAATGAAGTAAGGATCTGTGAATAAATGGAAACCTGTGGAAAATGGTACCTCTTTAAAAACAGAAGGTGTTCTGACTGGAAGAAGAGAGAACTTTTCAACCTATCTGTAGCAAGCCTGGCCTTGAAATTTAAATTTTACTAGAGTGAAATATGTAGCCCCTCATGCCTTTTTAGATCATTGCTGGAAACTCCTGGCCCACTTCCACAATTCCATTTCTGTAGAAAGTTTTCATTTCTTATTTCTGATACCTTTGAAAATCAGAAATTCTAGCAAGCATTTATTTTGGACATTTTCTTGGTTTTTCCTTAGAATGAAAGGAAACCATGGGAAAATGAGATAATTTATTTAAAATACTTATGTTTAATTTATATTTGTATTTAACTTGCATTTGTTTCTCAACCTCAGTGCTATTGACATTTTGGGTCAATGATTCTTTATTGTGGGATTTGTACTGTGCATTGTTGGGTGGTTACCAGCATCCTTGGCCTCTACCCACTATGTACCAATGGTACTCTCTTTCCCCCAAGTTGTGACAACCAATAAAAAAGATATTACCAGATGTCCTTGGTTGGGAACCACTGATTTAAAATTATGTTCAAGTGTGGTTTTGGCTTAAAATGCTTGTGCAGAGAAGAAATTATTTCTAAAGCAGGCATATCTTGTGTGCATGACATTTAGGAATGTAATTTATTTAATTAAATTCTGAAGGAATGAGGAATTAAGAGAGATTGCATTAAAACATTAGAGGCCAGATAATTTTTTTAATGGGAGATATTAATCACAGTATTTAGTTTATGTTATTATAGGTAACAGAACATCATTTTTTTTCTTATTTTCAGTTTTGTCCATGAAAAAAAATTGAACATATTTTTACTGTTGTTAATCCTCACTTGATGATATTTTCCCATTGATTCTTAGAGAGAGTGGAAGGCAAGGGGAAAGACAGAGAGAGATACATTGATTGGTTGACTCCTGCAAACACCTTGATGCCTGGGGGCAGGAATTGAGTCTGCAACTGAGGTACATGCCCTTCACCAGAATTGAACCCAAGGGTCGATGCTCTATCCACTGAGCCAAACCAGCCAGGGCAGATTGAACAATTTTAATCCTAAGAAAGAGGATCAAAATTGCTGAGAAGAAAACCTAAATTCTTGAGAATAGAAAAAAAAAAGGCTCTTTGGAAAGACCTTTGTGAGGTTAACTACATGAATTGGGTTTTTATTATTGGATAATATCCAATAACATATATTCTGAAATGAAATACATGTGGCAGGTATTTTGTTAAACTGATATAAGGATGTATAAGCCATAGCTCCTACCCTCCCTCAAGAATCTTACAGTTAAGAGTAGTAATTTTCCACTTAGCCATAGATAGCAACCACTGGGAGAATTTTGCAAATTATGGTGCTCAGATGTGACCCCAGACCAATTAAATCAGAATCTTATGTTAGACAAAAGTCTAGGCATCAGTATTTTTAAAGCTTCCCAATTGGTTCCAGTTTGCTACAAAGGCTGAAAGACAAATTTATGAATAAACAAGTAAAATGCAGCATGATAATTATGTGTTGGAAGTGAATGTCCAATGGCATATTGAGACACAGAGAAACACGTACATGTAAATTTATGAAAGTTTCATGATTTAAATATTATCTCTTTTGCAGAAGAGATAGAAGTTCAAAAATATAATTTATATTAAGGTAAATAGAAAATTGGATGACTAAACTTTGAGACCATGTTACAGCATAACCTTTGTCAAATGAGGAAAAATAAATAAATGCAAGAAATAGTTTTTGATGCTAAGCTGCCTTGAAGTCCATAGAGTCCTTTGTAGCATACAAGAATTTTATCTTTATTTAAAAAATTTCAGATGAGTTGTTAAATAACAAAGGAAAAAATAAAAGTTAAATAAAGTGATATTTGGTTAAAATTACCATATTCTTTCAGTCATTTAAGTTATTGGTCTGGGAATGTAAATTATTTGAATTTTCAGAAAACCATGCAAATGACAGATATTCCAATGAGTAGTAGTAACTAATTTCCTGGTCAAAGTGGATATTCATACCAACTTTCAATGTTTCCTGGCCAAATTAATTTAGTCTGTGCTCTATAGTGTGGAATTCTGGCTTACCGAATGAGAACTTATTCAGATAATTCATCAGATTCAGTACTACCACTTAGGAAATATTTGGATCAGTTTGAATGGATTTTGAAATTTATTCCTGCACATATGTAAGAATTTTTTTTCTCTTTGTTGAATAAGCAACAATTTAAGTTCTTGAATTTTTATGATGCACAGCAAATACTGTGGATATGACACTCAGTGTCCACAAAGAGGGAGGATATTGTTAGTGCACAACATAACACTTGTCTCCAGACATCGACAGCTCAGTCTTGCACTATTACTGCATGTTCCTGTTGAGAGTGTAGCTGGGAGAATCTATGTTTGAGAAAGGATGGCTGAGACACGTGCTAACTAGTCATTTCTTTTTTAATTTCTAAGCTTTATGAAAAATCAGTTTGGAACCAGAAATCCATATACCTGGACATCATTAGCCTACCTCCCTAGAATAAAACATCAAAATCAAATGGTCACACAAAGTACGTTTTTACATATCCTGCAAAACACTACTGAGGGAAGTTTTCATCATGTTTTTCAATATTATTCACATAAAGATAATAAGCTACTTTCAGAATTCAGTTTTGAGATAAAGTTCCTATTGCCTCGTGTATATTTTAATATCAGGGACAATATTATAATGTCAAAAACTCATCCCCTTTCATTGAAATTCCATTACCAGCTATAACACTCTATTCTTGTAACATTTTCAGCTTCCTTTTTAATTGTTATATATGTTTTTATTCCCAGAAAGCTTTGGGCTGACTTAATGTTCAGTTACAGTCACTGCATTAGCCTAAGCTAATTTCTCCAACATCTTGCCATTTTACACTTTCTTTTTCTATTTTTACAATAAAAAATTTATGTGTATTTATTTTAAACTAGAGGCCCGGTGCACGGATTTGTGCACCGGTGGGGTCTCTCAGCTTGGTCTGTGGGGATCGGGCTGAAACTGGCTCTCTGACATCCCCCGAGGGGTCCCAGATTGCGAGAGGGCACAGGCCAGGCTGAGGGACCCCACCAGTGTATGATCGGGGCTAGGGAGGGACCACTGGAGGGCTCCAGGGCATGTCTGGCCCTCTCGCACAGTCCCAATCAGCCAGACCCCAGCAGCAAGTTAACCTACCAGTCAGAGCGTCTAACCCCTGGTGGTCAGTGTGTGTCATGGAGACTGGTCGAACATTATATAGGATTGCATCAAATAATTTCTCAAAGTAGGCCAGGGTAGAAATCATGTTAAAAGAAACTATTTCAAACACCTAGGTATTAATGAGAAGTTAACTATATGCATTATTTTGATTTGCTCTGGTTCTACTTTGGGGGAGGTAGTAAATGGTAAAAGAGAAAAAATATATGGAGACAGAAGGAAATTTGACTCTGGGTGGATGCAATATACAGATGATGTATTATAGACTGTACATTTGAAACCTATATAATTTTATTAATTAATGTCATCTCAAAAATATAATAATAAAAATAAATAAATGAAAGAAACTACACACACACACATATATATAATGTAATATTTAAAAGTAATAATACTTTCATTGAAAAGTGCATTGCTAAGTGGTAAAGTGTGCCATTGGTTTTATTTAAGTTATGAAGAGTATGTCAATTTGGAACATAAAGTTAAAACCTAGAATCACAGAGCTTGTCTATTCTGTCTAAAGATGAAACACTTAGAAGTATATTCCCAGACTCCTGGGTGTTAGGTTTACTTAGTTGGACATCTCAAATGATGACAGGTGTCATACATGCAGAATACAAAGTGATAGTAAAAGAACTGCTATACTATTTTGTTGATATTGACATTTTATTGAAACATTTATAAATTAACTTTCCAAATTATATTCACTTAATGACAGCTGCTTTTAGAGGCTAATGAGATAATGTGCATATATTTTCAAAACTTAAATATTAGCTATTTTAATAATAATATGTTATAAACTATCTAGTAAACATTTTTCCCACCTGTGAAAACAAATGTTTTAGCAATACCAGGGTTGTAGCTTATGCTTTTTAAAACATCAATTTTATGTCATATTCTTCCTTCCTGACACATTTTTGTTTTCCTAATTTGTGTATCATATGAAATTATAGAAAGTGGCACCTGTTCAATAATAGAATAAATGCCAAGAGAGTGTTTTAGTCATTACTTTACCTGCATTTTGCTATTTCTCTTAGATAAACAATTTAAACTGATGAAATAATATAAATATATGAACACATGTAATGATGTAGGTCTACATCATGTCACACATTGCATGCCAAAACAGTGTAGAGTTATATTGCAGCCTAATTTTCATGGGTCTAGAATAAATTCCATCACTGGTTCTTTCCAAAGAAATTTAAATTTAGAAAAATGGCATCTTAAAAAGAGTTTTACTCTTGCACTGTGGTCAATAAGTGAGAAAACCTACTAATTTAATATATTTTCAGTTGTAATATAGAGATAGACTAGAAATGTCGATTTGTGTCCCAAATCAGAACATAAAGGAAATTTCTTTAGAATTGTCCTGTCCAATATGGTAGCCACTAGCACCACAAGGCTATTTAAATTAAATTAAAATTAAATAAAATTGTAACTCAGTTCTTCAGCTCCACGGCCATATTTCAAGTATTAAATAGCCTCTTATGGCTGTGGCTACCATATTGAACCATAAGAACATTTCCATTATTGCACAAATTTTGACATTGTACTTGGATAATCTAGAACCTTATTTTACTAACTGCATTCTAATCAAATAGCACTACTCTACATAATTAATGAAAAATTGCACAAATAGGAAATATTTTCATTCCCATATTGATGTGGATTTGTTTTAATATCACAAAAGATTTTGTCTGATATCATTTAAAGCTTTGCCATAGCTGAATTAAAGACAAAACAAAACAAAAGAAAACAAAAACTGTTCGAATACAGTAGAATAAAATTAGGAAATCTCCTGATAAATACTCTAGGAAATTGATAACTTTCTCTCTATCAAGTTATGATCTTGTTTGTTTTTTTAAAAATTAAAATTATTGACAAGTATGTGTAACTTTTTGGTTCTACAAAAAGATTTTAATTTGTTTTTTCTATTTAAAAAAACATTTTTATGTTTTTACACATAAATGCTTCCATAAAATTATACATCCTAAATTAATCTACAAACCCTGATTTCTCTCTATATATAAAATAATATTTGATACACCAAGATAATTGAGAAAATAGCATGTGCTAAATTAATATTTTCATAACACAGTGTTAAGGGAAAACATTTATATTTCAACCACCATTGACAGATTTCTTAAAACATATTAACCCATTTATCTTCCTTAATAAGTCTAGTATCCTGAAAATAATACATCTTTTTTATAATTGAGACTCTTATAATGCTTCAGTATCATTACTATGAAACATATTTTGATATATAGCACTGTTATAGAAGTGGGTAGTTATTATTTGTTCTAATTCCCTTCAGAATAACTTCCTGAATCGTTATCCATCAAACATATCAACTTTTCCAGTAATGTAGAGCCTTCTAACTAATTTATATGGGCTTCAGTCAATCTATTTATTTGCAAATTCTAGGGGAATGAATGTGATCTCATTACATTCCTTGCCTTCAAGAAACTTATAGTTTAGTCCAGGGCTTCTGACAAATGAGCAGGCTACCACCGGTATTATAATCAAGTATGTGAAGTACAACCATATGTTTAAGTATTAATTGTTAAGTGAGGAGTGAGAAAAACAATTAATAATGATTGAGCTTTTGTTGTGTAATGGGCACTTGAATGCTGTTTCACTGCTTTCCCTGAGTTGATGCCACCTGGATGGGACTGCTTAAGTACTCTGAAGTCTCCAGGGAATATTGACTTGCTAAGGAATTTGGGAACAGACAAGCTGAAGTTCCCATTTCATGGATCCCTGTGTGCACCTTCAGAATTTGTGGATGTGGGTGAAGACTTGTGTGAAGATGAACTAAATACTTCTGCTACTGTAGCTGAAACATTTCAGGAAGACACTATTAGATCATTTTTTTCTTTTATAATAAGGAAATCAATGGAAAAGTGGTCTTTTGCAAAGGAAATGCGGCATTACTAAATTGTGCAGCCATTGTGAATACCAGCAATGTAAATCTCACATATTAGAATCCGGTGCCGGAAGGTAACTTCATTTGCAGGGCCTGATTTGGAGGAGGACTCCTCCAGAAACTTAAAGGTTGCCAGATAGGTGAAGGAACATTGACAAAATGATTTAATCTAGCTGCATGGTTCATCATGCACACAGTGGTATCTAAATACAAGAGTGTCTTGCAGCAGCTGAGAGCTCCTGCACAGCTGCTGTGGAAATGTACTTCAGTTGGCAAAAGAGCCATCAGTGTCTTCTGTTTGAGCCTGTATCATCAATTCTGCAAAACGAGATTATCCTTAGAGGATATACATATATAGCACTCCCCATTATAAGGAGATTCCTAGACATTCATGAGGAGACCATTGAAAAATCATTATTTTCTCTCTCTGAACTTGAAAAGGCTACTTATCAATGCCGCCTCTGTACTTCCAAAGGTCATTAAAGGTAAAGAGAGGATCATTGTCACACCCACCTGCAGATATTGGAACTGAAGAAGGGAATCTACGCTGCCTGGGTCACAGAGTAAATTAAGTGGAAAACTTGGTGCCCCAGAGAACAGGTGATTTGAAGAAGGTGAGAGAGTTAACCATGTTAAAACTGGTAGAACAGCATAGCTGGTAGAGGGAGCCATAGCACAAAGACCCTAAGGCAGAAGAAATACACATTAGAGTACTAGGAAGATCAGGGATGTCAGAGTGGCAATAAAACCTCGGTCATTTAGGCCTTATAGACCATTTAAGTACATCAGCTTTGCACTGAGAAAGGTCTTTGAGGGGATGTTATGACTGGACTTCCATGTTTAAATATTTCATATTGATTGTTTCATGAAGACTAACTTGTAGGGGTATAAAAATGAACTGGGAAATTTTTTTAAGAGACTCTGGAAAGAGACAATTGTGGCTGTGTCTGGGGTTGTAACAGTGAAGGCCTGAAAAGTGGTTAGAAACAGGATTTATTTTAAATTTCAAGCTAATATGATTTCCGAGGGACTGGATATTAAGTGTGAGGGAAGACACTTTATGATGTGGCAGTAGGGTGAATGGAGTTACAATGAAGTGAAATAAGAAAGGTGAGCTTAGAGCAGTTTTGGGAGAGATAAGAAGTTTTACTTTTGGACATGTTAAATTGGGATGTCTACTGAATGTCCAAACAGAGATGGATATATGAATCTGGACTGTGGAAAGATACCTTGACTTGAGACAAAATGTGATGGCCATCCTTGTAGAGATAATATTTAAAGCCATGAGAATGGATGGGATAAAAAGGAAATGAAAGAAGAAAAGAGAAGGGGGAAGGGAAGGAAATGGAAGGGAGGGGTGAGGAGAGGAGAGGAAAGGGTTGGGGACTGAGCTGTGAGGAATTCCAACATTAAGAGGTTAAGAGAAGAGAGAACTACAAGAGATTGAGGAGTGACTACTAAGTGAGAGAACAAATAAGAATCTAGTGTCCTAAAAAAAAAAGGGTACTGTTAAAATTTGTGTAATTTGTGTGCTCTATTGTGTCAAATGCTGCTGAAAATTGGAGTAAGATAGGAATTGAGAACTTTTATGTATTTGTAGAGAGGGTGAGTAAGAGAAGAGAATAAAAGCAATGTTAGGACTGCAGGCTTACACAATTGAATGCATGATGAGTCAACTCAATTAAATAAAGAGTTTAGAAGAAGACTGTTGGGGAAGATAATGTGTCAAGCAATTGTCTTGAACCCTAGGGTGCAGGTGCACACTCTGGGTGGTCCAGGCTCTCCATTGCCTCAGGGGGGTGGGTAGGTGGGGACCTAGGTCAGGCTTGGCTGAGGTGAGGGCAAGAACTTTAGCAATAGCAGCAGAGGTGGTTGGCGATGCCATGACTCCCTGAGAGAGGAGAACTTCAAACGGGGCAAAGCAAGACTGGGAGCCCTTGCCTGTGGCATCTCCCAGATATCAAAGGTCTAGCCTGAGCACCATTGCAGTCAAAGTCACTGCTTTGATACTAACCATTGTTTGTGCATTTTTAGCCAATAAAAGCATATACATGGATATTGCAATAAAGGATATCAGAGAGGCATTAGAATTTTTCAAAGAGTTTTAAATCTCAGGCTTTAAAAACTGCTGCAACATATCAAAGCACATGTCCACAGAATTAACAGTAATTAGATTTAACATGGCTGCATTTGATAGGAAAGAACACTATGTCCATGTGAAACTTTGAATCAATCAATTAGTAATGAAGAGGTAATTTTGAAATTATTTCTTTCCTTATTATTAAATCTACAGCTATAAAATATATAAGCATGTGATTTGAAATTTTTTTAAATATATACACATCATGAAGCCATTTTTGTCTTGTACAATAACCAATAGTTATAAGGTATGTTGGTAGAAAAATTAAAATGCTCTTGTACAAATTTACATTCAAATTTATATATTAATTAAATTATATTTATATATTAAAGTTACAACAAACAAGCAGAACTGATTTGCCTGAACAGTTAAATTTCTCTAAAAATGTGGTTACTTGAGAGCAGCTTTAGAAGCAATACATTTTTATTTCAAAGTAATTTATTTAATTTATTAAAAATGTATCTCCCAAAAAGGATGGGGTTCAGAGAGTTTCAGGGTTGGTGAATATAGAGTTTCTGGAAGTTTAGCACATTTCTGGAGGCCATAGAAGCTCTGCACCCCTTCCCACATACCTTGCCTTATGCATCTCTTCCATCTAGCTGTTTCTCAGCCATATCCTGTTATAGCAAACTAGTATGTAAAAAAAAAATAAGTAACAATGTCATCCTCATTATCATTGATTGAAATTGTGGTAGACAGTTAGACAGGTATGAACAGAGCATGGACGATGGGCCAGGTACAGAAGGTCAACAGTGGGGAGAGCCCCAGGTGTTTAGCAATGGGCAGAACTGGGACAACAAGGACATTGCCCCTAGGGTAGCCTTTCCTCCCCTGGCATGTTGCCAAACATGCGGGTTAGACCCCCTTAGAGGGGAAATAAGGTGGCCAGAGAATAACCCTTAAGCATAAACCCCCTGAGACAATGAGTTCTGACCCACATTAAGTACAACTGGGCCTCAGTTATGTTTCAGCACCAGGCCCAGAAAAGCAGCAAAAACAAAATAAGTGATGCCACACTGATATTGGAACCTGCTTTTTTGATTAATGCCCCTTCACCCCCCTGCCCTGACCAATCAGTGGAGACCATGATCTTGAAAGGACACATCTGGAAAGCTGATGAATATCCTATTGGGATCCTCCCATGTGTCCTCCAGATAAATACCCTCCAGCCACAGGACCCAGTGCTGCGCTCTCTACAGAGCAGCCTCTGCCTTTCCCCACGTCCTTCCCCAGCCCAGTTCTCCTTGCCTTTCATCTTTCTCCTAAGCTCCAAGTGCCCTTCTCTTGACTTTGTAACTTCTTTCCTGAGCCCATTTATTCTACAGCTCACTTCTTCTACCTCTGTAACTTTCTAAATAAGCTTCCTCTTATAGTTTGAGTCTTGGCTCTGAATTCTTTCTTAGCCAGAACTCAAGTACCGAGGTTGCTGAACCGAGGTCTAACACCTGGTACTGTTTTGCTGCCAACAAAATGAGTTGTTAAATGTATACATTCTGATGGACAAACAAGAATGCATATAGGAAGTAGAAAGAAAATACTCATGAATAAAAAGGGAGGGCTGAGTAGGGAAAACAGCAACAGACAAGCTCTAGCTGAAGGTAATAGTTGCTACATAAGGAAAGCAATTTCTCTGAAAGAATGTTGGCCCTTTTGATTATGTTCAAGAGAAGACAAAAATCTGGATGATTATGCTAGTATAGTATGTATGTGCTTGAAATAACACACACATATACAAACACACACTTCAAATCAAATAAAAGCTATTGTTGGCATGAAATAACCCAGAAGAAATCTAATGTGTAAGCTCTGACATGAAGAGTAAGTGGAGAGTTTTGGACAGATGTGTTGCTGGAAAATGGCAAGGAATTCAGCAACAGCTAATTAAACAACATTTTCTTTTCATAAACAATGCCAGGATTTAAATTATTTTCAAGTAGAGACCATGGCAATGCCAATAATTCCTAAGGAAATTTAGAGAACATAGGTTGGAGAAAGAAGAGACATGCTGGAGATCAGGTAAAGCAAACAAAAATTAAAGGAACATTTTGTAGAACTAAAATGGCTATCAAATTTAAATTTACAGTTCCTTCCCCTCCCAGTAAAGATGTCCTTAATATGATAATGGATGTCAGAGGGTGGGGAGAGAGGCAGCAATCATTTCAATATGAGATAAGAGGACTCCATCTTGTCTGAATATGAAGCTTTAGACCTGCATTTTATTTCAAGTTTGGTGAACAGCAATCAGTTCCCATTTGTGATTAGTCTCTGTCTTTTCACTAAAGAGAGGGTTGAGACACAGTTTTAAAGGTTATTCTACACCAGACAAAAGGAGTACATGAAAAATAAAAGGCTTTTCAAATGATCTAAAGTGCACTTGAATCTGCCACTTTGATATCATTAGCAAATTGTGATTGATTAAGTATCACAGTTAAATCTCTTACAAGCTTTTTGGAATAAAAGGGGGTATAGCAAGTGTGGATATTCCCAGTATGTGGCATTATTTTTTAAATGTGCAATGTACTTTTTGAGGTTGTGCAATCCTATCTCTTATTTCTGAAATTGTAAAATTAGAATCTTGAGAGTAGTTGTTCCTGAATCGGCGTTCAGGCAGATGATTGTCTTGCCATTTCAGCCTGGGGATTAATAGTCACAATCTTGGGATAATGCTGAGGTTCCACTCCATTGATGATACAGATGTGAGACAAACATGGTTTGATTGTTTTTATGTTACTCTTTCAGTTAAAAGCCTTCACTCCTAGCCAGGTTGGTCCACCTCAACTAAACAGTTGATTATGTGTGCGCTCATTTTAATAGGCACTGCCAAATATTTTTACAGTGATAGAACTAATATTGTTAAGGAATAATGTATAAAAAGTATACATTAAAATTGTCTGGTATAATATATAAGAATTTCATTTGCCCCACACCTCTTCCATAATTTCATATTTTCAAACTGTTTTCATTTTGATCATTCTGGTGGATATGTAATATATTTCACCTTTGTTTCATTTTTAATTTTCTTGATGAATAATAAAGTTGGGCAACTCTTCATATGCTTATTAACTATTTGCAGGATCTCTTTTATAAAGTAGTATTCAGGTCTTTTGAAAGTTTTGCAAATGGTTACCTGTGTTTATCTTAATTGTAAGATTATTTTATATAGTCTAGCTAAGAGTCCATTGTAGTATATATGTATTGCAGATTTCTTTTCCCACTCTGTGTTTTGTCTTTTCACTCTCTCAATATTGTTTTATGATGAACAGAAGTTTTAAAACCTAATACAGTCCAAATTACAAATATTTTCTTTTATGATTAGTCCTTTTTTGTTGTTCTGTTTAAGAAATCTTTGCCTGCCTTCAGTTTATGAAGGCCTTCTCCTAAGTTATCGTTAGTCTATTACCTTACAAATGTATACTATGATCCATCTGGAGTTGGTCATTGACTATGCTGTGAAGTCTTAGTCAAAGTTCTTTTTTTTTTTCTATTTGAATATACAATTGACCCAACACTATTTATTGAAGTTTTTGTCACTAAATTGTGGTACTACCTTCATCATATAACAATTAACTGTATATATGCAATCCCTCTATTTTGTATCATTATTATATTTTCTGACTTATTTGTTGCAATTTCTCTAAATTTCTTAGATCTTCATATGGCCTTCATATGAATTTTCCACTTTTATTCTTTTAGCCAATGGTGTCTATACTATTGACATCAGACCGATTCTTATCTCTCCAACCTCTTATTCCTCATATTCTATTATTTCTACCATTGCCATTTACCCTGTTGAAGTATTTTTCAATCAAATTTCTGAAAAAAAGTATTTTAAAGGTTAAAATAGACTGTATGACACTAAATTTAAATAGACTCATCTCTCCCTCCTCCTCTTCCCTAAGTATAACTATAAACATTTTAAATACAAACCAAAATCTTATATACCTGAAAGGAGTAATAGACAAATTCTCAATTATAGTTGATGACTTAAAAAAATCTTAGGTTCTGATAGAATTGCTATACAGAAAATCAGCAAAAATGTAGGTAATCTGAGTAATACAATCAACCAATATGATCTACTAATATCTATCTATCTATCTATCTATCTATCTATCTATCTATCTATCTTTCTATCTATCTACCTACTTACCTACCTATCAGCTATCTAGATCACTCTACCCAGAAACAGTAGACTAAACATTATTTTTCACAACTGCATGTGAACCTACAATTATCTCAAAATAAAAGTTTACATAATATACATAGTACTTTAACGTATTACTTAATCCCTTGATATAAACATTAAGAATACTATCCACTTTTGAACAAAATTCAATTTACATGTAAAATATTTTCAAATATACTTTTTAATTGGATTAGAAACAAAAATATTTTTGAATGACTAATGTAAAAATTAAAAACAATAAATACTAACAGTTCTCTTATTTTTTCATACAGAATTATTTATTCTTTCTCTACATAAAGTATATCCATCTCACATTTCAGAAGTAAATATTTAGCTTCTTTTAAAAAAGCTGTTACTTGCTGTACTGTAATGTAATTTTTAAATATAATTACTATAAGAAATCTTGTCTTCTTGCTTATTTAATCCCCATAAACAGAATGGCAATATCTTTAACCTATTGAAATGAGAGTAATAATATTAAAGTTTTTGAGTTTTAAGCCATTGATTTGTGATGTCTACTCCATTTCAAAATTAAACTATCATCTGTTTGTGACTAAGCAATAGGCACTTCATCACACATTTTACCTGTATATAGCTTTGGTATATACACTGAGTGGCCAGATTATTATGATCTCTAAATATAATATATATATATTAGAGGACCGGTGCATGAATTTGTGCATGGGTGGGGTCTGGCCAGCCTGGCCAGGGAGAGGGGACATGGGCGGTTGGCTGGCCTGCCTGCTGGTCGAACTCCTGGTCGAGGGGACAATTTGCATATTAGCTTTTTATTATATAGGATATACACTGAATGGCCAGATTATTATGCATTCAGAGGTCATAATAATCTGGCCACTCAGTGTATAAAATGTACAAATACATTCATTTAGTTAAGTACATTTAGAGTTAACTATCTCTCCTGCTCACATTTATTAACAAGCAGAATGGCTTTGTCAGTTTGGGGGAACTAGCAAAGGAGCATTGTATTGTAGCAATATTGATTTTTTATTTCAAAATCCTTTGCTAGTAGAATGAAGGTGTAAGAATTGGCAGCTTCAACTCCTGCAGAATGTTATCACCATACTGTCAGAAAGAGTGCACTTAATGCCAACTCTGACGAAACTGGGTATGTTACAAATCAAGCATGAGCCATGGACTTCGTATGCCAACAACACATTTGAACTTTTACCTTATTACCACATTTCCTGGACGCTACAGGATAATATCTTTTATGCTTTTTACTGCTTGTATGTGAAATCACAAAAATTTTGCCAAATGTAATGAAAGTTCAGGGCTATTCCCTGACACTGGTTTACTGCCTGTTGATCTTTGGAAGTGTGAATGCGCAAGTCTGTATCTATCAATGGGATCTATTATACTTCACCCATCACCTTGACAAAGCATTTTTTCATTGTGTAGACTGTTTTCAAGAAAGTCAGTAAAACATGCCATGGCACAGAAAAAATGCTTTCTTTCAAACACCCCCCTGCTCAAATTTATTAAAAAACAGAATGTGTTTGTCAGTTTCGGGGAACTAGCAAAGTTCCCCCAATCTTCTATATGAAGATTGGAAGTTATATTTCCTTTAAGGAAATTCATCTATACAGAAAGTAAATTTAGGGATATTAGAAAAAATGCTTAGATGTATTTACAATATGAGCTTGTCACGCAAACCTGATTTAAAAAGAAACCACCTTGAAAAATTTCTGGAGGAAGAAGAAAGGTCAATTATGTTATAAAAAGTAGACAGTGTTTGACAAGAGGACCATACGTCAAAAACATTCTTTATTTCCCTCTCATTAGAATGGCTTCCTATGAGAAGGTTAAATGCTCCAGGAGAGGGATAAGATTTTTCTCATGTTAACTAATCCAGACAAAAGTGAACAGAAATTTGCTTTCTTCAGCATTTATTGATATTAATTGCTTTATTGAACTAGCTGTGGGAACACGGATTTCCCAATGCCAGCATAAAGGATCATTATTTATAAGCTAACTGATCCCACAAATTCTACACTTAGCTCAACATTTCTGTTGGAAATACGGAAAAAAATCCTTTTTAAAAACGGTGTTATATTTCGGCTTTTCATACTGTATGCTAAATTACATAAGCTAAATGATAAAACATTTTCCAGGAAAGGAGAATTTTAAAGTCCCACATACTAGGCTTCAAATCAAGCCCTGAAGTGCAGCTTATTATTACATTTTTCTTCCATTTATTTTTAATTCTTCCCCTTTGGCTCTGTCTTACAGGTGTCCCTAGTTACAACCATCAGTAAAAACAAAACACATGTGTAGGCTATAAATCTGTATTTGTGCTAATTCATAAGAGAAAAATATCTTCAGTTCTTCCACCCAATTTCCTTTCCTTTTACCACTTGGAAGCTCTCTCTATGGCTCTGAGCTTATGATGACAGAAACCAAATTCTGTCCCACATGACAGTTTAACAGGCAAGTGTCTGTGTGTCATTTCTCATTGAAACTAAAGAAGTCAAGGTGGAAATTCCGGGGTTAATTTAGAACATAAAAGAACTTAGAAAAGGAATCAATATTTGGTAAAAGGGGGGAGCTGCCAATTGCATCTTTTTGTAGACCTACACAAGTCTCAGTCAGACCTACATTACTTTTCATACTGGAAATCCTAGCCTTGAATATCTAATAGTACATTTCCCAGGCACCAAAAGGGAGGCTTTTATAATTTTGTTCAGATATTCATATTATAAAGGTGCCAGAGGCAATGCTAAAGTCAAGGTAGAATTGGTTATTTGGTTGTAAAGTCTAATTTTAGTGTTTAATAGATCAGCTGTTTTAAATCACGTCACATTAAAATGTAATATGCAAATTGTCAGCTTAGAGTATTATCTTCTTTCTCCTTCACTTTTATTTTGATAAAATAATAATTGGGTCTCTAACATGGTTTTTATACTTCTGAAAATAACACCACCAACAGCTGTAACAAAGCATCCGGGCTGTTGTGTATTATAGTTTGATATATCACTGTTTTGTGTTTGTATTTTATTTTTCAAATCATTTCTCCAGTGCTAAGAATGAATACATTCTTTTGTGAGAAAAAAATAACAACCTATTTTTTAAATACAAAGATGTATCTAATAGTCATCTCACATTGAAGACATGAATTTATATAGTGCTTTTAGGGTATCTTAGATTTGATTATGAAGTTATTCCATGAGTAGGTCTTGCCAAGACTATCACAGAATCAATGGACTGAACTTATTAGGTCATCATCTCTTACTAACAGTAGAGAGCTCTCAAAAGCTTTATTAGGTGCAATTGTAAGTGGCTCAGACAAGAGGTTTCAATCATTTCTTTTAGAGATGATTCCACAGCTTCGGAAATTTTATTGGCAAGAAATGACTTCTGATGCCCAGTCAGATGTGTCATTTTTCTCTTAGAACATTTGCAATCAATCCTGCCCCCCACCTCCTACCAACCACACAGCTTTGCCTGCATTGTTCTTTTTGTTGGTTTGTTTTTGTGTTTCCACACTGTTTTCACCCAGTGAATTTTGCCCACATGGCCAAATACCCACATAAGGAGAAAAATCAAAATTGGACAGGTTTGCATGACTAGGGATTAGAATGATTGAAATAAACCATGGAAAGAGAATATTTAGTTTGGCTTAAATCACTCCTATAATCACTTAAACATGAACAATAACCCACTTGGAAAACATCAGAAACTGTTTTATATCACAGACATATCATTAGGCCCCATAACATTCCAGGAACTTGCCCTTTTCAACCTCCGCCTACCCTCTGAGAGACTGTCTATTTCTGTAATAGCATTGTCAATAGAGATTTTGAGCATTGTTTTACCTTCCTACTCACAAAGATAAGATGGCATGGCCAGGGTATTGTCCTGTGTGCCTTCTTTTTCTGGGATGGAGGCTTTAAGAAACTGTAGCAAGCCAACAGGGAGGCTCTCTCTCCACAGTGCATAGGAAAAGCTCCCTGTGAGCCAGGAGCCCCCCAGCGGGGCCTTTCTCAGCCTATAAACAATACAGCTATGAGTTTCAGTGGGTGAAGCATCAGGCTGGAAATTTGTAATAACATGAGTTCTGATTCCAGATCTATAATTTACTGGCTTGTTGAGTGACAATGGGCACAAAACTTCACTGGCGTGTCTTTTCAAACGTTTAGTCTTGAAATTTATTAGTTACACGTTTGATAATAGTAAAATATGTCACCTCCAAAAAAGAACAATCAAAGAAGAGTAATTTAAAGCAAAAAGGCTAAGTTGATGCTCTGTAAACATAAAAATGCACATTTGAATTAAATGCAAAAAGCCGCTCATGACACCTTAAAAAAAAAAAGAGCTGGTGGACCCCTGTGCTATAAAATACTAAAATGCATTGTTCAGCTTTATAATCTAAAAGTGTGAATTGCTATGAAATTAAAAATAAAAACAGATCAAGATTGATTCATGGCTCAGAAAAACATCAAAACAAGAATTTGGAATCTGATTAAATTGACATCATGATTCAAAAGTTTCTTGCATGAATGCTTACTAAATGATGCTGAAATGTTAGTTAAATATTTCTAGATAATTATTTGTCTCTATTCATTGCTAAAAGTATTTCCTTATTGCTTAAAATGTTAAATTAAAACATCTAATAGAACATTTTAGATAAATATAAAGTCTATGATTGTGTAGAATCTCTCTAAATTTCTAAACAATGAAGGAATTCACAAATGAGAAATCAACAGGTTTTATAACATTAAATGAAATTTCTAAATGTCAAAATAATATATTAAAGTTTCAAAGTAAACAAAAAATAAGACAAATTTTACAATTTTTATAATAGACTTATGGTATTCTTTTTAATTTATAGTTTGAGTCCAAAAAATAGCACTATCTAATAAATATTAAAAATAAATGAACAGATAATCCACAAAATAAAAAATAGAATTAACCAATGTATTACTAAAATTTTATCCTCATTACAATTCAACTAGTAAAGATCAAATATATTTTGTTTGTGTGGGTTTTTTTGGTTTTTTTTTACAAAAATATTTTTTCTAGGATGGGCCTTGGCTAAACCACTGATAGGAATATTAGTTTTCACAAACTTTATGGAAAGGTATTTGGAAATTTTTAATTTTAAAAATTGTTATGCCTAAACTTTTGTTTCATTATTTCTCCTTCCAGAAATGTATCTTTAAAATTTGTCAGAAACAAGCATAAACATGTTTATTGCAGCATTGTTTATAATTGTAAACTATTGGAAAAGTGAGTGCTCATTAAAAAGATAATTGGTTGAAATTAGAGCCATGCATAAACTCAACTAAAATGTTGCCCAAAACATGCAAAAATAGAAAAAAAATTATGTAAAATCAGTTAAATTAGATAATCTTGTAAAATTTTATATACACCGTGATGTGCTTTGGGCTTATGTAGTTATCCATATATATAAAAGCGTAAATGACCATCAAACCGTCAGACCATCTGACCTGTAGCTATAACGCACAATGACCATTAGGGAACAGATGCTCCAACCAGTAGCTATGATGCACACTAACCACCAGGGGGAAGATGCTCAATGCAGAGCTGCTGAGCTATGATGTCTTGGCAGCTGCGGTTCTTGGGTGACACACCCAGAATCAGAGAGTAGGGAGCTTGATTCCAGGGTGTGTCACCCGAGAACAGCGCTCTCACAATCTGGGACCCCTTGGGGGATTTTGGAGAGCCAGTTTTGGCCTGATCCCTGCAGGCCAGGCCAAGGGACCCCACCGGTGCACAAATCAGTGCACTGGGCCTCTAGTATAAGAATAATAATTAAAAACAATATTTTAGACCACTGTGGCTACAGCCATGAGTAGGCTCAGGCTTCAGAAGAGGCTTCCCTCCCCTGGCCAGCTTGGTTCAGTGGTTGAGCATCGACCTATGAACCAGGAGATCATGGATGGATTCCTGGTCAGGACACATTCCAGGATTGTGGGCTCCATTCCCAAAGGGGGACATGCAGGAGGCAGCTGATCAATGATTCTTTCTCATCATTGATGTTTATCTCTCTCTTTCTTTCTCTCCCTTCCTCTCTGAAATCAATAAAATATCCTAATATATAAAAAGCCAAGGGCCATCACGACTGAAACAACCGGACGGACGACCAAACAGCAGGCTGCATGGGGTGACCAGACTGGCAAGGGGGTTAGTGAGGGATGACCAAACGACTGAACAGTAGGCTGCATGGGGCGACCAGGCCAGCAGGGGGGGCAGTTGGGAGTGACCAGGCCAGTCGGGGGGGGGAGCAGTTAGGGATGATCAGGCCAGCAGAGGGGGGCAGTTGGGGGTAACCAGACCAGCAGGGGGGGCAGTTAGGGGCTATCAGGCTAGCAGGCAGAGGCAGTTAGGGGTGATAAGGCTTGCAGGGGGCAGTTAGGGGTGATCAGGCAGGCAGGTGAGCAGTTAGGAGCCAGCAGTCCCGGATTGGAGAGGGTGCAGACTGGGCTGATGAGACCCCCGCCCCCGTGCATGGATTTCATGCACCAGGCCTCTAGTATATTTAAAAAAAAAGAGGCTTGTCACCAATGCCAACTCCCATCAGCAGATTGGGAGGCTGATCAAAGATGGGCTGATCATCCTAAAGCCTGTGACTGTTCATGCCCAGGGTCAATGCTAGAAAAAACCCTTGGCCAGCAGGAAGGACAGGCATATGGGCATAGGTAAGTGGAAAAGTACTGCCAATGCTAGAATGCCTGAGACAGTAACCTGGATGCGGAGGATGAGAATTCTTTGCTGGCTACTTAGAAGATACTGTGAATCTAAGATTGAGCACCACATGTACCACAGCCTGTACCTGTAAGTGAAGGATAACGTGTTCAAAAACTAGTGGATTCTCATGGAACACACCCAAAAGCTGAAGGCAAACAAGGCTGGCAAGAAGCTTTTAGCTGACTAGGCTAAGGCCCACAGGTCTAAGACCAAGGAAGCCCCCAAGTGCCTTGAAGAGTGACTTTAGGCCAAGAAGGAGGGAATCATTAAGACTGTCCAAGGAGGAAGAGACCAAGAAATGAAACTTCACCTCTCTTACCTGTACATAGTGGCCTTGGCAATTACATGGTTCAATCATTTAATAAAAGTAGCCTTCATGTAGAAATAAATAAATCAATAAACAAATAAATAAAAGTCCTATATAATAAGAGAGGAATATGCTAATTATCCGTTATGCCGTGAGGCATAATGACCAACCACGTAACGACCAGATCACGGATCTGCAGGAGGGTGGGGCAGTGAACTGCAAGCAGGTGGCCGAGAGCTACAGGTGGAGGCAGGGCAGCAAGTTATGATGTGGGGGAGGGTGAAGGGGAGGGGGAAGGAGGGAAGTGAGCGAGCGGCGGGAGCTACAGGAGGGCGGGCAGCTGGCGGAGAGTGGCAGCGACCTACTGACGCACAGATTCGTGCGCAGGGCTACTAGTAAATAAATAAAAACAATTCTTGAAAGAAATACATCAAAGTATTAATAGCAATCTTTTCAAGAGCAGCATTATAGGCTATTGTTTTCATTTCTCTTTATATTTTTCAAATGCCTATAATTAGAATTCAATACTTTTATAATCATAGGAGAAAAACATATTTTTTTTAGACATGAATTTTAAGGAGTCCTTAAAGTTATGGTCACATGATATCAAAGGGAATTGAAATGAAAACACACACATAACACACACACACACACACACACACACACACACACACACACACTCATAAGTGGTTATAATTAATAAAAAGTTTTCTCTTCACACAAGTGAAGTTTTATTTATTTATTTATTTATTTATTTATTTATTTATTTATTTATTTTGTCAATGTCATGTTTTTCATTTTAAACCAATACAGTCTGTTCGGGAAGAAGAAAGGAAAAATTTTAAATGTCTATAGTGTGTAGTCACTAATTCTCACCTGCTTGGATTCATAGAGAATTCTGGGAAAAACTGCATTCCTAAATCTCTGAGAATGATACATTGATGAACACTTCCCTAAAGTTGAGGATAAATAGTTAAGATACCTTCTAATTATTCTCTGAGTCAGTGATGGACTTGAAATTGTTTAAAGTCACCATCTTCTTCTTTTAGGAGGAAATAAAAAGCAGGGAGTGGAGCAAAGAAAATGGAGTTAGTTAGATCCAAAGGGGCAGGGGATGAGAATTGAGTCAACTTGGGCAAATATGGAGGAAGTGCAATTGTTTTTTTGTTCCACCTCAGTTTATTGTTATTCAACCAGGAACATAATGTAAACTAAACCATGTGTGAAAAGGCAACTGGGACCCAAAAGCAGCAGCAATTGCTTCACTTCAGATGACTTAACTGGTCTTTGCAAACATGTTCAATTTGGTTCCTGACCAAGAAAGAGACTCTTTTAATCCTACTCCCACTCTGCATGCGACCCAACCCACAGTTCTATTACTTTATTGTTTCCTGCAGAGTGGCTTTTCAAGCTTACCTACCTTATTCACGATTCTGTCCCCAGGCCTCCTTCACCTCCTTTGTAGATGCCAATTTCTGTTCCAAGGGTTTAGGGGCAGACCTCACTCATAGGCCTAAGGAGGACACTCTGCCTAGGACTGTCCCTGCAGTGCTGGTTGTACCTCATCAATGTAAGATTAAAAAAAGAAGAATGATTCCTTTTTTTAAAAAAATATCAGGAGTTTAAAGTGATCCTCATAGCCTGGTCACGTGGCTCAGTGGTTGAGTGTCAACCTATGACCCTGGAGGTCACGGTTGGTTTCCAGTCAGGGCACATGCCCAGGTTGTGGGCTTGATTCCCAGTGTGGGGCATGCAGGAGGCAGCCAATCAATTATTCTCTCTCATCATCAATGTTTATATCTCTCTCTCCCTCTGCCTTTCATTCTGAAATTAATTTAATAAAAAGTGATTCCCATAATTATTTAATTAGGTTTTTTAAAGAAAACAAATAGGGCTTTGGTTGCTCATAGCCTGAGGCCCAAGTTATCCTGAGAGAAATTAAGTTTGACTTAGTGGCCATTTACCTTCATTTCCTATTAAGTCTGTCCCCTCTCTGTGGCATTATCTGGTACCTTATCATCATAGGGTCTCCTTAGTTTGTAGTTGGATACTCCCTAGATGTGTTAACTGGTGAAGTTTAAAAAAATATCTCTGGGTACTTACATTTTTTTAAAGTCTTCTTGAGCACCTGTGGGTTTATGACAGAAAATAATGATAATAAAATGTTGGAATGATAATCAGGGATTCTGGACAAGCTCACTACTAGTAATTTTGCTCAATTAATCATCAAGTGTTTTTGTTTTTTTAAGGACCTAATATACTCTTTCCCCTGCCTTAGTTTCTAAGAGCATATTATCACCTCTGAATTTCCAGAAGTTTATAAATGGAGAATTTCTGCCCATCCTAAAATAGAGAACTTAGTGTAGGGTTGCAGTGAATCTCAATACACATGTGATGGATGACAGAATCAATGTATGCATATGTGTATTTGTATGTATGAGGGTTACATGTGTGGAAATATATAAGTATTTATGTGTATATATTATGTAGATAATTGATCTTTTACTCCACAATTACTTTGTTGAAGGGTTTATTACATGGTATCTATAAACAATATATTAAAACAAAAACTGATGGTCTCAATAATATTTTATCAATGATACCATGTGTGCTTTTGTGGAAGTAACCTGATATCAACTTCTCTTTCCTTCCTGTATCTAGCATCACTTTAAAAAGTAGGAAAAGACACAGAGGCATGAAAAGTCACTGGCAATAAGTGTTTCATGAACTACATTTGAATCAAATTCAAGGTGATAATATTAAGGAAAATCATGCTTTCCAATTTCAAGTGGACACTATGGTGTGTGGTCTGACCTTGAACCATTGACTGCCTTTCAGAAGAAAATGACCTGGAGCAGGGAATAGCCTCCAGAGAAACATCCTGATTCTCTTTGAATTAATTGAGGGGAAAAGATACTCAGGAAGTAATTCTTTCTGCATTTAATCTCACACTTCAATATAGAGAAAAGGAGACATGTTGGGAGTGTAAATCAGGAGATTTCTGCCCAGGTCTGCTGCTAACAAGTGAGTTGACAAATGCCTCACTTCCTTTGATTTAAATCTTCATTTAAAAACTTTAAAATTGTTTTTAGATATCTCTGAATCTGTCAGGGCCTCAAAATAAAACATATGCCATACATAAATTTGATATTTCCAGAAAGGTTTCTTTATAGATAGACTATTTGCAAAGGTTTAGGGGAAGCAGAAGAGATAATCCAGGCTAGTCATGGTGCAGGCCTTATGCTGGTGGCAACTAAAATAATTCACAAGAAAGATTCTTATAGTGTCAACAGCAAAGTCTAATGACTCTTTGGAATACCAAGAATCTTTCCAGCTTCATTAACTTTTTTTCTTAGTAAAATAACTGATTAAAGCACTCCCACTGTCTCAAATCCATTTTAGAGAGTAGTTCTCTACTATTGAGTGTAAATGAATGTGAACTGGAACCAGAATTGGATGTCACTGCCAACATTTTGGTTGAAATTTGCGGGAACAAGTAACTAATTGCATTTCTTCTCTTCCTGAAACATCTCACATTGGGTTCTAGAACATATTGCAGAGTACATTAAGTTTTCACTTCAGGGCATTGAAAGGTTCTTAGAAACTGACTTTAAGTAAAACAATGATAACCAAACTAATTCTACTATAGGCTAATTGACATAAACAAGGGTTAAATACTTATGAAATATTTTTGGTCACCAAACTTCTAAATAAAGACCAAAAACACTTCTAATATTAAACACTGAAAAAAAATATGAGCTATCCATCCATGTATTTAAGAAATATTAATAAAAAACAAATAAGATCATTATTTTCCAACCTACTTATTCCTGGTCAGGATCACAGGTGGCTGGAGCCTATCCTGACAGCGCAGGGCACAAGGAGAAGCCACCCTGGACAGGCGCCTTCCAACAGAGGGTCACTCACACCCACACCCTCACTCCCTCCGACAGGGACAATGTAGACACACCAATTCACCTCACAAGCACGTCTTTGGGCTGTGGGAGGAAACCAGAGTCCCAGGAAGAAAACCCACACAGAGGTGGGGAGAATGGGCGAACTCCACACAGAGAGTGGCTCCATCTGGGAATCCATTTTTTCCCTTCTCATCAATGTTATAAGGAAAGGACATTATTCAAGGACCTACTACACTGTGTTTGTTTCAGTTTATTGTTTAAATCTCTTTTGATACCTTAGGGAATTTGGATTAAGCTTTATTGTTAATGGGTAATTTCATAACTTTTGAAGTTTATTAATTGCTATTTCACATAAATGGGGGATTCTTATGTCATGTAGGATAGTGCAACTAGAATACAATTATTGAAATTTTTTTGCTTAAGAGGTTTACGAATGAGGATGGATACAGTAACATAAGTTATTTTCACATTTAAAAAAAAGGATGGGGCATTTTTAATAGTAATAATTGATTAAATTGTTTTTAAATGCTTCTAATATATTTTAAAAACTTTCAGATTCATTTTAACAGGAAAGCTTGTAGAACAATTGAAAACTCACTGGAGCTCAAAGCTTAATTTGCTTCCATTCTGCTGCTGGTAACTACATTTCCAAAATTTTGGTGCTTAGTCTTATCGGGGATTTTTTGCTTTCAGCTTCAGAAGAGCTGCAACACCAGGTTTTATGTGCAAAGCTTTTCAGGACACCGAGTCCTAATGGAAGCATAATATGTAAGGCCATTGCCACTGGCTGCCTATCCAGGGGAACTGAGGAACTAAATGATCTTTAAGATTCAGTCATCCCTAAAATTGCAGCACCCTACTGATTTTTTCTTCTGTTTGGCCATCTGTCCAGTTTTTGTTTTTTTTAATCCTTTATTATAGTGTAAACAGATCCCTAAATAGAGTTAAGATAGGAAAATCTGGACCTCAAGTGACTGACACTCATGCTCTAGATGAGATACTCTGTTAAGAAAATGTGTGATATAAAACAAGACCACTCAATAGTTGCTTTCCCATTCTGAGAAAAGAGTAAGCTGGTTTTGTTAACTGGGTATTTTCCAAGTTAGTGTTTCCTAAACTTTCACATGAGTACAAAGCTCCTTGGGAGGTTCTGATGCAGTGGATCTGGAGGGAGGTGGGGCCTGAGATTACACATTTCTAACAAGCTTCCAGATGGTTCCAAAGCCGCTGGTCTGAAGACCAGACTCAAAGTAGCGTGGTTCTAAACTATTCTCCTACCATCTTTATATCCAAATTTAAAGAAGTCTTGGCTTTCTAAATGTGAATCATGTTTCTGAACATTCTTCAAGTCCCTGATTTCTTTTTTTTTTTTTAATATATTTTATTGATTTTTTACAGAGAGGAAGGGAGAGGGATAGAAAGTTAGAAACATCGATCAGCTGCCTCCTGCACACCCTCTTCTGGGGATGCACCCGCAACCAAGGTACATGCCCTTGACTAGAATGGAACCTGGGACCCTTTAGTCCGTAGGCTGATGCTCTATCCACTGAGCCAAACCGGTCAGGGCTAGACCCTGATTTCTAAAAATAAAATTGGACTGAGGACTGAAAGGGGCATTTTAGATTCCGGAAAGATGTATTAAATTAAGGTCAGGGAAACTCTTTAAAATGTAGCTCAGAAGGCCCTAAATTACAGATCAATTTCCAAACCATCCCATCTCAAACTGAAGTCAGTTTCTTTATGAGACAACCCCTACTTCTCTTCATCCCTTTACTAAATGTACCTTTTTTGAATAATTGGCCAAAACACCATTTCTTGGTCTCTTCCCCTGCTTACAAATATCCCACAGAGGTGCCCTTTCACATAAGTGGGCACAATGAGTGAATTGTATGTTAAATAGGAAAGAATCTTTATCATTCATAGTAACAGGAAATCCCAGACCCAGGGCAATATGTATGTGATATCTGAATACACAATCAGACTCTTTGAATAGCATTACACTGTAGGAGCAATAAACCCAGCAAAGAGTCCACAAAAGCTGATTTTTTCCCCCCAGAGTATTCACAATGCAAATGAGCCATGATGGAGAAAATCTGGTTAATATCACCCACTAGCTGGATACACATATACCACCTTTTATCTTCAATTTCAATTTTCCAATTTAATGGCTGGCATCTGTTAGAAAAGAAAAATGTAATGGTCAATGCTGTGGAATTAAATCCGTAGCCTCCAAATTTATTAGAGGCTTTCCTCTCCACTCTCCAAAATTGAATGCCCTGATTAAAATGCTTAGTTTTGCTTTTAAATAAAGTCTGGGAAAATAATTTGGGAAAGATTATCTCTGAAATCTCTATATTGTTCTAGAAACTTCTGAGGATCTGAAAATGATCTCTACTTTTTGGGATATTTACTAATGAAAATTGCATTGTAGTGCTTGTAGGAAATACTACCACCACCTACTGGCATATATTGTACATAAAATTGAAAGTGCTTCTAAATCATTTAAACAGGGCCAGATAAGAGTATGGAGGGAAAAATATAATTATTGACACATTACTGCAACTTTAATTTCAAATTTAGTCAGATAATTTTATTTTGTTTTTGATAATATGATACCATTTACTTTTAGCAACTGAATATATAAACTTGCAGGGAAAAAATAGCAAAAACAAGGCATATGATATTTAAACAGAAATAGGTATATTATATTATTGAAATAAAAAAATGCCTTTTCCTTTCACTTGTTGCCTAGTTTTTGTTTGTTTGTTTGTTTGTTTGTTTTTATTGGAAAAATTACTTTATTAAACTCAGAAGGAAAAGAGAAGTTTATGTCAATGTGGTTAAGCAAGAGACATTCATATGCATAGGTATGCAAAATTCTTTACAATCAACAAAAAACATTTGAAGCAGAATATAAAGATACATACAAATCTTCCTATAAATTTAGCAGCTATTTTGATAAAGGAAAACAGAGAAAAGATTACATGTATGTACACTAAGCTTTTTAAAATTTTTATTCTACAGTTAACTCTCATTAGCTGTTAGATTAGCATTAAATCATTTGCTCTTCTTTACAATTTCCCCTGGGAAAGAATTAAATCTTTATTTTATTTCTTCAATAGTTATTTTGAATTTTATCCTCAGACAATCTAGTCTTTGGTCCTACAAATTTCCTACCTCTAAAGAAACTGCTTCTTGCATAGAATCTATTTTCTTGTTCAATGGTTTAATATTTTGCATCAATGAACTAGATTCATGAAAAGGATATGGGATTAAAATGGGTTTTTATCCCAAAACTTTACTGAGATACCCCTATTTGTTAGAATTCCAGAATGGACAGCTTATCACTTCAATGATATTTATAATGACATCTGTTCTGTGTAAATGTATAGAGATAGTTAGAATGGTAAATTTAAAGAAAAAATCTAATGGTAGTATATTTATATAATGTTATTATATCTCAGATACTTTTTAGGTGGATAAGTATAGATATTCAAAAGAGAAAAATCTTACATATTAAAAGTAGCAATTATTTTTGTTACTTTTTCCCCTGGATGTAAAAATGTAGACAACATGGTAACTCATTCCTTATCATCTTATTTAAAATATAATCAGCTCTCGTCCAGCTTAGTGATTGTTCAGTGCCTTTTTGGGGAAAAAAATAGTTTCCCCAAATACTGTTTTACATTACATTAATAACTAGGATTTATTGTGACATTGAATTGCTGACTTAGTTGAACTGTTACTTTGACACTGAAATTTTTGCTTATTGTCCTACTTTCTCACTTTTTTGATGTATGATGCTACTTCTCCTCCATTTATTTAATTAAGAAATAGTCTTTGAGTCCCTACAATGTGCCCAGCATCAACTTGCAACAGTGATTCAGTGGTTGATGTTTATTTAAGACAGACAAGCTTTTTCACCTGTTGGTACTTAAAGTAGAGTGATGGAGAAATGCAATAAACATGTAAAATCCTATCTAATAAAGAGGGAATATGCTAATTGGCCATCACTCCGCCACAAAGATGGCTGCACCCACAGCTGAAGCCAAGTTCCCATAAAGAGCCTTAAGGAGCAATCAGCAGGGACCTGAGGCTACACCCTCCCCCACCCAGCAGGGCTTGACAGAGGACCTCAGGCCATGTCCCTAACCCGGCAGGGCTTGACTGGGGACCTCAAGGTGCTCTTCCCGTCCTGGTGCTGGGCTAGGGGACTTCAGGCTGCTCCCCCCGCCCCAGTGCCAGCCTGGGGGACCTCAGGCCGCGCCCCACACCAGGTGGGGCTTGACAGGGGACTTCAGGCCACGCCCCCCACTCCACCACCAGGCTGGGGGACCTCAGGCCATGCCCCCCACCCCAGCACTGGGCGAGGGGACCTGAGGCTGCACCCCTCTGCCTGGCTGGGTTTGACAGTGAACCTCAGGCCGTGCCCCCCACTGAGCAGGGCTTGACGAAGGACCTCAAGGTGCACTCCCAGTGCTGGGTCGGGGGAACTCAGGCCGCGCCCCCCCCACCCCAGCACCAGGCCGGGGGACCTCAGACCACACCCCCCGCCCCAGCACCGGTCCAGGGGACCTGAGGCCACGCCTCCTGCCCAGCAGGGCTTGATGGGGGACCTCAAGGTGCGCTTCCCGTCCTGGTGCTGGGCTAGGAGACCTCAGGCTGCTCCCTCCAACCCAGCGCCAGGCCAGGGGACCTCAGGCTGCACCCCCCACCAGGTGGGGCTTGACAGGGGACTTCAGGCTGCACCCCGCACCCCGGCACTGGGCCCGGGGACCTGAGGCTACGCCCCCCTGCCTGGCGGGGCTTGACAGGGGACCTCAGGCCGTGCTCCCCACCCAGCGGGGCTTGACGTGGGACCTCAAGGTGCACCCCCAGTGCTGGGTCGGAGGAACTCAGGCCGCGTCCCCCGCCCAGTGGGGCTTGACGGGGTACCTGAGGCTGCATCCCCCTGCTGGTGGGGCTTGATGGGGGACCTGAGGCTGTGCCCCCCTCCCGATGCCAGGCCGGGGGACCTGAGGCTGTGACCCCCTGCCTGGCGAGGCTTGACGGGGGACCTCAGGCCATGTCCCCCACCTGTTGGGGCTTGACGGGGGACCTCAAGGCATGCCCCCCACCCAGTCTGGGCTGGGGGATCTCAGGCCACGCCCCCCATCCTGGTGCCAAGCCAGGGGACCTGAGGCTACATCCCCTGCCCGGGGGGCTTGATAAGGGTGGGACTGGCCGGGTCTGGATCTAGCCCAATGGGGGCGGGGGCTGGCCGGGTCTGGGTCTCACGTGATTTTGAGGAGCATGTGGGTGGGCGGGGACTTGATTCTGGGTCCCATGGTGCACTCCAGACTCTGACAGGAGGGATATTTTCATATACATTTTACTAATTTTATTTCATCTCTGACACTTCTATTATAGAGAAAGGGCAAATAGCAATATTAAGTTATTTCCTCTAATTAATCCCCTTCTAATGTGCATGAATTTCATGCACCGGGCCACTAGTAACAAATAAAAGAATACGTGACTAAAAGTGTAGTGGAATACAAGGGAGCAGGTAGGTAAGGATTTTAGCATTTTAATGGCCAGGAAAGGCCTCTTCAGCAACGTGATCATTGAACTAAAAGACAGACAAGAGCCCAGTCATGGTTAATTTTATGTAATTAATGAAGATTACCTGTTTAACTCAGACAAATAGACTAGCTCTTAAAAAGTATTAGGATATACCTATTTTCTTGTTTTATGCAAAAGACTTATAATGAATTTAATATATATTCCAAAAAAGTAATTTCAACAAGTGTTAAGTTAGTATTTTCAACATGAGGACCACAATTCTTACTTGTTTGAATATTTTACTTTTTATAGGCTTGATTGTGCAAAACTGTTTTAATCTTTTACCTAAATTAAGCGGTTATTTTTTGTTCTTATGAATTTATGAGAACTAACTAGTGATTGAAAAACACATTGACATATTTAGAAAAACAAAACAAAAACCTGGACTTTTCAAAGGTTTTTGATGATCCCTTGTTTAACAAATAACCTCTAAAAAGTGGTATGACAAAGAAAAAAAATTATTAACTAAATTTTCTAACTTTACTGTGTTCAAAATAGACTTCAATTCAACCGGATGAATCACCTAAGAGTAGGCGAAAGAATTAAGACAACGTTTAAGAGAGAAAGTTGATACCAATAACAAGGTTAAGGTAGAAAAGAGTCCTGAAGTCTTATATATTTCCTAGAAGTGAAACATAAATAAGGCTCTGAGCATTTTGGTAGCCAATGCAAAAGGGGAAATGAAATCGGTGTTGGTTAAGTAAGTAACAACTGTATTCTCCTGGGGAAAGATAAATTTCCCCCATGGCTATTAAATAGTGATGACTGTATGATATATTGTAGATAGCAAATGCAGTTCCAAGGTTTATAATAACATTTTAAAGATTTCCTCAAAATAAATGGATAGAATATCAACAAATGTAAGTCTACCAGGAAACTGATTTAATGTTGGCAGGTACACAACTTTCCAAAGAACAAGCTTCTTAATACCAAAATACATTTTAGAACATGGAAAACATGTTATTATATTCTTCGCAAGTATTTCTACATTTGTTTCTCTAAAATTATTTTCGATAACCAGTAAATTCAAGATTGTTTTCTCAGAAAGTTTAGGGGCGCTGGCCTGCTCTGTGTTGATCAGTACACAGGCATAGGCTTTCAAAATGAGCTAGGTGAGGCTAGAGAATCACATGCTCCCAGGCCTTTTCACTCTGTTGAATATAGGGTGGATTTTTATTAATGTTTTTTACTAAATAATTTTGAAATGATGGGTTTTCCGTGTCTTAAATTTTTATTCTAAGAAGCAACCGTGATCATTATAGCCTGGAAAATGCCTAAAACACTGATAGTCAACAAGACCAGAGTTGGAATAAAGTCCTTAGAGAATGTCTAACTTGGAGCAATGCAACTTCCTATTATATTCTCAACGCATTATAAAATGCAAACCTAGACTGTTGAATGAGCGAAATGCTCTTCGGATTTATTAACTGAATATTGAGGAATGTCAACCCAAAAGAATGGCATAGGCTTTGGAATAGTTAATCTGTGGCCCTTTTTGCTGGCCGTAATTAAATCTCAGGGTTGGTTGATGTGGCAATTTAAGAAATATATTCATTTGTTAAAATGGTTCCGAGCTAAAATCGTTCCAGATTGCCCCCTTTAAGCATTCTACACAGAGGCCTATCACAGCTTTGTCTTCATAATAATCATTAAATTCCGTTTAAATACTAGTCATGGGAATTGTTATTTGACATTTATTTATTTTGTAATTTATCTCAAACTGTTTTTTTACTAGGGAAAAATGCACTAAGGAAGTCTATCTGCTATCTCAGCACTTATTTGTTTACAGAAAATTTAAGTGTAGGTGACCCTGTTCTGGCCAGAAACTTTACGATTAGCACTCTTTCTGCCTCAATGAAGAGTGCATGGACTTTTCATTTTTGTTTTCAGCGATCATTAGACTTTTAAGGAAACAAATTAAGGTAACAAGCATTTATTAACAGGCCAAATAGAAAACAAACTTGGATTTTAAACATATCCAATAATTTTAAAGTAGAAACTGATTCCTGTGAGATAGCTTGTCATTTGATATGCTAGCCTGTACATTTGTTCCAAAAAAATGACCACGGTTGGAAAAATGGTGGGTAGAGCTTAAATACATATGGACAGTAGCAATCTTTACATTAACTGTACATATACAATGCATTGATTTGGGTGCATATAATCAAAATAATAAAAATGTTCTTGGCTGTGCTTTTATATTTCTTTAATCTATACTAATAAAAGGGTAATATGCTAATTAGACTGGGAGTTCTTCGGGAGACCTTCCGGACATCCTTCCAGACAAAGCCATGGTGGCAGGGCTGAGGCAGAGGCGGTTAGGGGAGATCAGGCCAGGAAGGGAGGGCAGTAGGGGGTGAGCAGGCTGGCGTGGGGGGGGGGGGGGGCAGTTAGAGACAAGCAGGCCAGCAGGGGGGCACAGTTGGGAGTGAGCAGGCTGGCAGTGGGGGGCAGTTGGGGGTGAAAAGGCTGAAGGGGAGGGGCAGTTGGGGGCAAGCAGGCCGGCAGGAAGAGTGGTTAGGAGCCAGCGGTCCCGAATTGTGATAGGGATGTCCGACTGCCAGTTTAGGCCCAATCCCTGTGGGACATCCCCTGAGGGGTCCCAGATTGGAGAGGGTACAGGCCAGGCTGAGGGACACGAATTTTATACACTGGGCCGCTAGTAAATATATAAAGTAGAATCATGCATATCTATATACATGCATATGTATTCTTGTAGAAGAAAAAAAGATTTTCTCATTTTTATGTCTCCCCCAAAATTGCATAGTTATCTTTCTGAATGTTTTCCAAACAATGCCATTTTTTATTGTATTTCAATCCTATGCATCCCAAGTTAGAGTACCTCAAGAAGTACTCCACTGTCAGAGATTACCTTTCCTTTGAGACAAATTTCTGCCAATATTATTACTTTTTTTTGCTCAATTTTCAGAGGGCTCTGTACAAAATAACCTTTTCATGAATAAATATACATTCTTTTATTATTTTGCTATTTAGCTTAGATTTAATTATTTTAATTCTTCCATGATGTTGATTCCTGATGTATGGATTTTGGTCCACTTCAAAAAACAAACACAATTATATAATAAATACAAAAGTACTGATAGCATATGAAGTAATTAGAGTGTAAGCACAAAGGTTAGAGAAATATACATACAAAGGAATTAAAGAGTTTAGAGGAAGTAATCAATTCATTTGAAACAGAAATATATACATGTATTATATGTATATATGTATATACATATATATTTTATGTATCTAATGTTTTATCTAATGTTTTACCTTTTCAGATTTTTTTGTTCATTTTTGAGAAGACATTGATACTTTACTGGTGTGAAGATGCAATATTACATTTCTCAAATTAAGGTGGCTTAGTGAAATCAGGTTTAGAGAAGTGTTTATTTTTACTAAAGTTGTATATGATGCCTACATTTAAAAATGAAGCATTTGATATTGTAAAAAAAATCCATAATTCTGACATATTTTGAAAATGTATAGGGTTAGCCTACAACACAGGGCAGGACAGCCATCTGCTAGAGCTGTATACACCATGCTCCTTTCTCTCAGGTAGCCAGAATACCATTTCCTTCATTTACTGTGCATCCCTGTCTTCCTCAAGACTTTAGTTTCTGCCTCCTTGGAGAATCTATGATCCAAATGATTATTATTTCTTCTAGCAAAAAAATAACATCATAGCATTTTCTTATTTTCTTCCTGGCAACCTTCCCACCCACTCCCAAATAATCTATATATATAAAAGCTTAATATGCAAGCTGTCCCTGTAGGAGTTCCACCGGGAGACCGATTGCTCACTATGACGTGTGTTGACCACCAGGGGGCAGTACGGAATGAAGGAAGGCCCCAGTCAGCCATCAGCAGCCGGGGAAGGGAGGCCCCAGCCGGCAGTCGGAAGGTCCTGATCGGTCCTGATTGCCTGCCAGGCCTGAGCACCCTACCCATGCATGGATTTTGTGCACCGGGCATCTAGTAATAATATAATATGGAAAGTCAAACCAACAGAAGTGCAAAATAATCCATTGTGAGATAAACTGGCCACAATCTCTTCCACCCACTCTGGGCACATCTTCGTTATGCTTGATACTTTGGCCCTAAGATGAAAATCAACAAAAAGACAAACTATATCCATGTCTTTCTTACCTAGGCTTCCATGAGGTCTTTAAAAAGCACACTATCCTAAATGGTGACAGTATCTCGGTTTGTGCAACCCTGCAGGCTAAACTACAGATGGTGCCATTTAGCAATGGCCAAATTGCCAGTTATGACCCTCTGAAAAATACAGGGTTTATCATAGAAACTCTGACAGTCGCTGGAATATCATGTCTCTTTGGGGCATTGTTTTAACAAATGCATTTGAAAGAAAAATGTTCTTTGTTAACTACAGTTCCCAGAATACCTTGTAGAACATTCTGTCTCTATTGATCATAAACTGGCAGAGCCACTATGCATCCTTTGGCAGAACTCAGGGGAAAGTGAGCAAGTTCATTATACCATGTGACAAACTTTAAATTATGAAAAACACTAGCGTGCAGTTTCATCAGTATTTGCATTCTCTTAGCACAAGAGAGATCTGAAATCTATTTTTATCCAACGGTTCTTATTAAATTAAGATTGTCTGTTACTACATGTAGTTGTTTCATGCAGTAGTGCCTGATGGTACTTTTTATAAACAATAGAAAATAAATCCAAACAAGCTAAAAAATGTTTATTGCAAAATACTGTAGTTCAAGAAAAATTACATCTGCATGGACTGCATATTTTGGATCCAATTTATGGTGCAGTTTCTCTTCATTAACCACATCTTAGAGAATTTTTTAAAGCATCAGCTTGCATATTATTAACATGTACTTAAAATAACAATATAGGATTAAAATAAAGGTTTAAGAGTGAAACATAAGTTGCTTTCATTGTGTCTTTGTATATGCAATTCCTTAGAAATTCAGCTTTTTAATTAAAGTGAACTAGACCTTACCTAGACCAGCTAGATTAATAAGTATCTCACTCTACTATAACTATTCTTGATAAAAGCAGATGGAATTCATTTTGCAAGAAAAAAATACAGGATTAACCATCATTGCTTCTTTTATATAGCTAAACACATATAATTATTCTACAGCATTTTTCATGGAAAGGAACAGTGACAAAAGGCAATTATAGCATTTGAACTAAATGGGAATTTTTCTTCAATTACTCTACATTATAGATATGCATTTTCTTGGTTATTTGATTGCTTTTGTTTATTTTTTCCATTTATATGCATTGTGTAATATTTTATAGCTTGATATCTTTAAAGGAATATCTGTATCATCAATTGCACTTATAAATGCATGTAGAATCTTAAACCATTAAAAAGTTAAATGTGAACACAATTAATAACTGGGTCTCTGAAAATTCCAATATTATACTACCCAAGTGTTCTCTCTTGCCATTATAATCTGATCCTTGAGTCACTCCTGAAACATTAGTAAAAGAGGATAAATTCTAATCTATTACTTATATGAACAATGTGTGTGCATAGCATAATAGAAAGGCCACAGTTTTTGCCATTCAGAAGTGGGTTTGAATCCAGTTGGTATTTATTAAACTGAGCAAGTCCGTTAATTTGAGCTTCCGTCTTCTCATTGGAATAACAGAAAAAAATATATACTTCATAGAACTGTAGAGAGTTTAAGGGAGAATCCTTGAAAAGTGCTTAATTCCGTGCCTCGCACACATTTGGTAAAAAAAGACAGACAAGGTTACTGTTACTTCCTCTCCAAATCTAAAGTAATACCTAAAGGTGGTCAGCCTGAATTTACATAAGATGCTGTTTTAAATTAACAATTAAAATAAAAATTCTTCACTTTTTAAACTTCTATCACCATTCTTTTTTTTTCTTTTTTTTTTATTGAGGTATTATATGTGTACATATCTTACCATTCCCCCCACCCCACACCCATACATGCCCTCACCCCCCAGAGTTTTGCGTCCATTGTTTATGCTTATATGCATGCATACAAGTCCTTCGTTTGATTTCTTATCTCCTCCACCTCTCCCTAACTTTCCCCCTGTAATTTGAAAGTCTGTTTGTTGCTTTACTGTCTCTGTATCTATCTTTTTGTTCATCAGTTTATAATGTTCTTTATTATCCATAAATGAGTGAGATCATGTGGTATATCACCATTCTTTTTAAACCTCTTGGGTTGGCATGCCTCAGATCTCTCTTCCTGATCAAGCCTCTAGCTCCATCAGTGGTGAACTAACCTTGCCCTCCATGACCCTTACCCTTCCAGGTCTCCAGACACCCTTTGTTTGAATGTGCCTCTCAGTTTCCTCACTCAAGGGAATTCCTGGTCATCCTTTAGTGATATCTTCTTTGATGCAACGAGATAAAAATAACCACAGAGCATTTCTATTACTGCAGCATCAAACTCTTTGTACATCTGTTGATATTTGCTTCCTCCACAGTAAGCCACTTGAGCTGTACCACTGTGTTACCCCAGCAGGAATGTTACCTGCATGTTACTGGAAGAGAAACAGCTAAATTTTTTTGAAAACAATACTGTGAAAAAGCAAGAAAAGTTTTCTTAACAAAATGGAAGTTAATAAAACAATGTCAAAAGCAAGTAATTTGGTAGAAAAACAGCTTTCAGGAAGGGAGCGGTGCAGTTTGTGTTAACCTTCCTAATCCTTGGTTTCCACGTCAGAACCCCCCCCCCACCCCCACCCCAGAGCATTGCTGCTCACCCTCCATGGCCCATGATATGTAGTGCCACCCTTGCTACTGCATCAGCCTGGATCCAGGCTCTGCTTCCTCTCTTCACTGTGAATGAGGTGATCCTCCCGAAGCCTGCACAGCCCCAGGTAATTCTTGTGCTGCAAAGATGCAATTCCAGCAATCTATACACTGTTTACAAACAAAACTCCTAACAGTAAAATGTCACCACAGATGTGACAATGTCAACTGATAGTCACCATTTTTTTCATATTTATTGCTGGACTGAAAACAAATATTTTGTTTGTTTCAATATTTCCAAAATGTTGGCCAATATAGCTTGCCATTTTTCATGCCAGTACTTATTCACCCAAAACCATTTGGTCTTGCCACTCTACTGAGATGCAGGCTAAAAATGCTGCAGAAAATCAGTACCCAAGTGCACACCAGAGATTTTGGTGACTAAATTTTATTTTGGGTGGTGGGAGATGAATCAGGATGTTTTTGAAGCAGTTTAGCCCTGTGCAATGCCTCCAGAATTTCCAAATAAAAAATGAACTCCAAGGGAATTTGAAATGTTCAGTGCCATACCTTTTCATGGATATATATGCAGAAAGTGAATTATTTAAAAAATAAATTAAAAGAGAAGAGTCTTGTGATAATAGGTTTCCCATCAGATGAGTGCAGTCTTAATTCTTTAGTTTTCTGTGTTCTCTCCTGTGATTTATTTACAAACCAAGCCAGAGAAATCTCATTGATCTCTTTAAAATAAGCTTATCTGATATATTTCTCCATGCATTTTTATTTGATCAGTACTCATGTACCAGGAATTCAGGTGTTCTTAACCCTTTTTAGGCTCCTACCTCATAGAGCCCGCAGGCTTCAAAAGGCATTGTTCCCCCTCAGTGGGAATTATAAATAACCACACAACTCCCTATTTAGCCTTGTACTGCGCGACATAATAAGGATGCAGAAACCAAAATTTCCTACTTGTTTCATTTGCTAGCGAGTGCTCCACTCCAGTCTTTGAGGCCCGTTACTGCCCCCCAAATTCTAACACTGCAGTTAAAGCAGGCCACCCCCAGGGAAAGCCACAGCAACTTCATTTAAAAAATATATTTGATTTTTATTCCTAATCTTCCTCCAGCCTTTCCTTCTGAGCTTTCTCTCCCTCCCTCCGCGGCCCCCTTACACTGCTGTGTGCTTTAATTTTGCTTTCAGTCAGTACTTTAAAAACTTTAGCTTCTAATAAGTGGAAAAAATGGTTATTTAAAGATAACTGCAACTTGCTTAACATGCCAGGCTATCATATGCTCAGTGCTTTGAAGCTGCAAATTAATGACGAGCAGGAACAGTGACTATCTTTCAGAGGAAACTGACCTCTTTCTAATGGCACATCGCTAATGTCATCTGTCTACTGCATCTCATTATGTGAATTTCACGGAGTTGGAAAAAAAAGAGTATCTTAAGGCTGTGCACAAATAAAAAGGACCTTCTAGTATTGAGCACTTTGAAAATTTTTGATCTCTCAAAATACCTTCCTTAGATACTGCTTTCCCCTTTTGTGCATGGCACGCTGCTTATGTCATCCATTCTCTGTGACTAATTATGTTAATTTTGTGCCATAAAAGTAACTGAAGGCTGTTAAGAAATAAAAGCTTTTGAGTGGCCTTATTTCATAAACACCCCTTTTGAACAAGGCGCATTTAGTCATATTTGCAGTAACAGAAAGAGTCTTGTGCTAAAAATACAACAAAGGCTCTTGAATATGGCCATTTATTCCCACTTTATTAGGTAATTTATGAAAAAGTATGAAGGGAAGCCTTTTTTGTTACTATAATTTGCATAAAGCTGGTGCCCCATTAATGAGATAACTTCCTGCCTTTTGTGTACCACCAGCTGGAAATAGAAATGGAGGAACTTTTCTGTAGCCCAATTACTTAACCTGCTGAGTTCAGAGTTGGAAAGTAAACAGGGTCCCTATCTGCCAAAGAACTTTATTTTGGTTCCTCTAACCTGATTTTTAAAAATAAAGATAATTAGAAGAAGGATGGATGCCAAACGCTAAAACTAACTAAATGTCAGCAAGGCTATACGTTAGAATGTGCATCTACTGCTGAAGAATATTCCTTATTTAATAATCATATTTTACCCAGTTGTAGTTTACTTTTGCTGTCAATGGGTCAAATGAATAACATTTGATCATATATTTACACCTATGGAACTATACATATGACAAAAAGAAAAGAACTGTAAATGGATTTTAGATTGGGGGGGTGAAAGGAGATATTGAATTGCATTGAAACGTATTGTAATTATGAATTGCAATTTTTCAATGAAAGACATTAAGAATATTTTATTATCATAATCATATGTTGTTGAAAATATCTTGGTGACATGGTAAATAAGTATTTAGGTCAAAATAATACGCGAGGAAGAATAAAAAATTCTGCCATGAGGGTTAAAAATTCTACACCTACTGTAAAAGCATGGGCGATCAAAATAGGAGAAAAGAGGGGTGATTTTGAATTTATAACTTGTAAGTACTTATGCACATATACAAATGCACATACAATATATATTTTGTTAATTCTTGCCAGAAGGTATTTTTTTCCGTTGATTTTTTTTGGAGAGAGTGGAAGAGAGAGAGAAATGTGAGAGACACATCAATTGGATGCCTCAGGCATGCACGCTGACAAGGCCAAGGATCTAACGTGCAACTCTGGTAAGTGCCATTGACCAGGAATCGAACCCTTGACCCTTCAGTACTCAGGCCAGCATTCTAACCACTGAGCATCACCAGCCAGGGGCAGATACAATATTTTTTAAACTTTTCTTAAACATGATTCTGTGAAAAGGAAAACTGTTTATTAAAATCTGACTATGTGATTTAACCTAATCTTTGAAAATTATACTTCAGTCAAATTAAGCTATTATCTGTTTTCTCCCCCCTGTTTAATCCAGCTATGTAAATGTAGCTCCAGATAGCAATTTGTAGAGGTTGTACAGTGGTATGTCAACATGGAAAATAAAACAGAAGTGAGAACAGAGGTGACTAAACTATCTTCAATTTAACAAATAAACTAGAGAAGTGAATGGTTAGCCCCATGATCTTATCATTTTTTTTAAAATAAGGTTTTGAACATTTTAAAATTACAATAAAATTAACTTATAATTAGGGCAGAATGTCTGTTTTTCTGTACTCTTCATATAATATCTTGGGTAGATTGCACTTATTAAAATAGTAGAAGTAATAGCAAAAACCTTGACTACTATTAAAAGCTTTCAAAAGCTTTGATGATTGTCACTATTTGAATGTGGGTGTATTTCTAAGATTAAGCATTATCATGTAGTCATTCTACTTGTATTCATATTTTCTAGACACAATTCATAATTATAATAAGTTTCAATGCAATTCAAATCTCCTTTCACCCCTCCCCCCCAAAAAAAATCTAAAATTCATTTACAATTCTTTTCTTTTTGTCATATGTATCGTTCCATAGAAGTAAATATATGATCAAATGTTATTCATTTGACCCATTGACAGCAAAAGTAAACTACAACTGGATAAAATATGATTATTAAATAAGGAATATTCTTCAGCAGTAGCTGCACATTCTAACGTATAGCCTTGTCGAGTTTGATGCAAATCCCGACTTCCAGGGTGCAAGGCACTTCCTTCTCTTGAGGAGACTCTTTGTACTTTACACCTTGAATAGGAACATATTAGGTATATTTTACTCAACCCTTCAATAATAGCAAGTCAGCATTTCCCAAACATAACACCCACAATGTCGTTTTGCATGATATGTCTACTGTCTATACCTTCTTAGATACCAAAGAATAGCGTGCAAGAAATGCTGTTCTAGGGGAGGAACTTTCTTGCCTGACGTGCACTACTGGGGAATTCTTCCTTTTCAGTGGGTTTTATGGTCTAAATTGTTTAAGAGAATTATAAATAAGCAGGGAAAATAACTACTACTCATCTAATCAATGCAATGTGCCTTTTTTATTAACAGGCTTACGGTAAATAGCATAGGTAAAAGGCTATCAAGAACACCCCAAAATTCCAAACAGAAGCCTTCAAGATGCTACCAGGGAACATCTTCTCCCTTACACCTGGGAAATAAATGCATCCCGCCATTGATCATACATTTCCATTTGTTTGTAACTGAACTTGTGACAAAAGTCTGTAATTTAGATTTTCATGAGGGTTAGCCATTTGAAACACAGGAATCTAGAGGAAGCAAACAGTGTAATGCATGATCCTTTAGGAAAAACAAAACAGCCTTAGCTGGTTTGGCTCAGTGGGTAGAGCATCGGCCTGCAGACTGAAGGATCCCGAGTTCGATTCTGGTCACAGGCACTTGCCAGGGTTGTGGTTCCAATTCCCAGTCGGGCGTTCCCAGGAGGCAGCCAATCAATGATTCTCTCTCATCATTGATGTTTCTGTCTTTCTCTTCCTCTCCCATTCTCTCTGAAATCAATAACAATATATTAAAAAAAAAAAGACTAAACTTAATTGAAGTCACTGGAAAAAGTAGCCAGAATGACAAAATTTTTTATTATAATGATTTTGGATTCCCAACATTTTATATTCAAGCTATCTTACTAAAAATTCTATATTCTAATTATACCCTTACATATTTGGACTCAAACTTTTCAACATAGACCTGAAAATTAGTACTCTTGTAAAATTTTAGTTAAATGAAGAACTTAAGCAAGCTCTGTATGATAGTTAAGTAATATACAGTATTGAGTTTTAGACTATTAATTAAGCCATAATTTGGGGACATCTGATACTAGTTTACTTAATTATTATCTCTGTTTGCCACTTCTTTAAAATTTACACAAATTCTCCCAAAATTGCTCAAAAAGAGCAATCAACAATCAGCATAAAACTAATGCATTGCTAAAGCTATGTGAAAGTACTGAGAAAGCTATGGGGGGAAGTTTGAATCAACAAATATTTTCTACATTCCTACTAGTAACTCCCAAGACCTTTTTTTTCCTTCTGTTCCCCCCCGCCCCCGAGCCCCTCCTTGTCTGTTACAAGTTATGATGTGTGGATGAAGGCTTTTTCCCATGCAGTAATGACTGTATACTGAGATTTCAAGGGGCTGTTCATGACAATCCCATTTTCTGTGTAATTTCATGGTTGTCTTCTTGAATGAAGATATTGGCTGCTCTGAAGCAGGGGGTCAGCCGCTCCTGCTCCCTTTCAGTATTGTTCCGGAGTATGTTTCCTTTCAGCTGATGAAAAGTAATTCATCATTTACACCCCTGAATTCTGCCAGCATTTTTTGAACAACTTTTCTTTCCCTGTGGTACCTTAGGCCCCTGAAAGAGATAAATAGGTTCAATACAACACTAGGCCCCAGATCCTGGGAGCAGGTTAGGCCTCTGAGGCCCGGAGCTGCCCCTTTCTCATGATAGAGTTTGTCACCTTTCTACCTCTAGAAGTCAAATCCTGTCGACTCAGCCATCTTTCAGGCTCTCTGAAGTGGCTTTGGCACCCACTGGGGCATGTGAGCTTAAAATTGATTTTTTTTAAGATCTGTCAAGTTCCCTTAAGGGACGAAGTTGACAGCCAGCAGGCCTCAACTATCACAAAGCGTTCAATGTGTAAAAGACACCTAAGGAACTTCCTTTGAGAGGCCAAAGGGCTTCAGACTTTGTGACACATTGAGAGGGCGCTGTTGCTAAGAAACTGGCTTTTGGCAATAGGTTTTTTTTTTTCCTGCAACTCTGCCACTTTGGGAAGCACTTTTAGCTACCTCTCCCCTTATGGTGAAAGACAAGATCAACTATTACAAACACCAGATACAAAAAAAGACGTTAAATGGAATCATTACATGGTTCTTCAGACTCTAATCGCTTATGCAGTTTAGGAATTAGTTAACTCTATTATTTGTACCAGCATTCAGGAGATTAAAGCACTCGGCAATCTAAACATAATCAAATAATATCAGGTATTTGTTTTTAAAGCAAAGGATAATTTAGATATTATAGTAAATAATGCAGAAATCAATTGTTCTTTCAAATTTAAACAGTGAATAGTTTGATGCCTCAATAACAGCATGATGCTATAGCTTACCTCCCATTTGTTGAAAAATAATGCTGGAGCAGTTATGACCTGCCATTTGTTCCTGATTTGGGTCTATCAGATCAAGAGACTATTTAAATCTGCCTTTTATGTGGCCATTTTGTTTTATGGAAGTCAAACGATAGGGGTAATGCTTTTTTGACTTTTGGAAGTCAAACGATAGGGGTAATGCTTTAAAGTCTAAGGAAATGTTCTATTCTTTTTTTTTTTTAATATGTTTTATTGATTTTTCTACAGAGAGGAAGAGAGAGGGATAGAGAGCTAGAAACATCGATGAGAGAGAAACATCGATCAGCTGCCTCCTGCACACCCCCCACTGGAGATGTGCCCGCAACCAAGGTACATGCCCCTGACCAGAATCGAACCCGGGACCCCTGAGTCCGCAGGCCGACACTCTATCCACTGAGCCAAACCGGCTTCGGCTGTTCTATTCTTTTTGATACAATTTTTTAAACAGTTTTAATATGGCAAGTGATTTTTCTGTTCTACATAAAGCAGAAAATAACTTCAGCTCCTTCAGCAACCACAGCATAACCACTTCCTCTAGCCAAACCATTCTCACAGAGGAAGCACAACATCCCTTAGAAGATTAGTGATTCCTCAAAAGAAGTCCGGAGACAGATTTTCAAATTCAATTCAACCTGTGTGGTTTGAAGCCCGTGAAACTTTCAACAACAATATAAATACTGCATGTGTCTCTCTCTCCCAAGGCTGGATTTTACCGATTGTGTGTGAAAGGCCAATTGTATAAACAGGTGTAGGTCTGAGGTGAAAGTATTTGGTGGCATTAATCTCCCTTTAAGAGGTCTTTTTTTCATGGGCTGTTGTCAAATAGAACTGGTTTGTTCTGTGATTATAACTGCAGTTATATGCCCCTTATCATAGAAAAGTACCCTAGCGGTTGAGGGGATTTCTATGATTTTTCTAAAGATTGCTCTAGTGTTCTCTGTGGAGGGAGGCAGTATGGTAAAGTGAAAAGAGTAGAGATTTTGGTGTCAGGCAAATCCGGAATTTACATCAACTTGCATGAGCTGTGTTGCCTCCACAAATCTGTGAAACTTCTCTGAGACACAGCTTCCTTGTGCCTAAAATGAGAAGGACTATTTCTGAGGATTAAATGAGGTTATGCATGAAAATTACCCAGCATAGTCATTGGAATGGAAACTTACCAAATAGAAATCATTATTACTATGATTGACCAAATATATTCCACAATTTAATTGTCCTTGGTACTGAAGTTTAAGACATGGTGGATATAAAGAATTATCGACTTCAATAAACAATTTTCCTCCCAAATCCAAACACTGAATATGTTAATCTTCAGACTACAGAGATTATTACCTAGGGCTAAGTTGAGATTTATCTATGACAGTTTTGAAGAAGTGACCTGGTCAAAATATAAAAGGAAATGCTGAGACATTTTCTGAATGAAGGATTAGCCCTAAGGTTACTAACAAAAATTCTCATATCAAAAAATAACATGTAAGAATAGATGTTGATATTAACATACTTCTAATGTTACATAGACACAATTTGCTTTGCCTTAGTGACTGATGAGATCCTGTAACCTACAATGCAAATATATTGCTCTCAATGGACAAGTGCATGTAGTCCTTTTGCCTGTTGGTCCATTCTAGTCATTTGCTCAACTCTTCTAGTTTTCTGGTTTAATTAGTGTAGATGGAGCACCAGTGTTTTTGAAAAGTTACCCAGTTGATTCTAAAATCCAGTCTGGGCTGAACATCACTGCCTTAAAGAAATGTAATAACGATTATCATTTTTCTCAAAATGTGCTACATGTCAGTGGCCATAACTAACTTTTCAGGAAATATATTATTGCAAATAGGCAGCTGTGCAGTGGCTGGAGACAAAATAAAGCAGCTGTGTAAGAGAAGAGGAGAGTCTTCAGTGTCTAAAAAGAAATGATATTGTTATCTCACTGTATCCTCCTGAGAATTGGTAACATACACAACAATCTCACTCAACAAATTGTATCCTGTTTAATAATAGACAAATATGCAAATTGACCATACCTCCAACACACAAGCCACGCCCACAAGCCACGCCCACCATCCAATCAGAGCAAGCATGCAAATTAACCCAAACCAAGATGGCTACAGCCACAGAGAGCAAGGTTTCCTAGGTAACAGAGGAAGCCAAGCTTTCTGCCTGCCCTGGCCAGGCCTAAGCCTCCACTCAAGCTACAAAGTTTCAATTATAGAAGGTAAACAAATTCAAACAAATGGCGGCAGAATGGAGCTTGAGAGAGCAGGCCAGGGTTGCCGCCGGCAACAGGGAAAGCAAAGCTTTCTGCACACCCTGGCCGGGCCCACCCGCTTAAGGCAACAAAGTTTCAATTATAACCCCAAAGCAAATGTCTGCCGGCCTCGGAGGGAGCCCCAGGCTTGGCTCCGCCCCAGGCTTGGCTCCACTCCAGGCTACAAAGTTTCAATTGTAGAAGGAAAATAAATTCCAGATACCAGGGCCTCCCCTTGGGTTGCCAGGGGGCGTGGCCGGCCTGCAAACCACCACAGGCCCCTCGCTCAGGCCACCTCACACCCCAAGGGAACCCCCACCTGATCCGGGACACCCTTCAGGGCAAACCAGCTGGCCCCCACCCCTGTACCAGGCCTCTATCCTATCTAATAAAAGAGTAATCTGCAGATTGATCATCACTGCAACACACAATATCGCTGCCCCCATGTGGTCAAAGATCCTGCCCCCATGTGGACACAAGATGGCCACCACAAGATGGCCAGCAGGAAAGGGCAGTTGGGAGGCACCCAGACTGCAAGGTAGGGCAGTTGAGAAGGACCAGGCCTGTAAGAGAGGGCAGTTGGAGGTGATCAACCCAGCAGGAGAGGGCAGTTAGGGGTGACCAGGCTGGCAGAGGAGGGAAGTTGGGGGCAAACAGGCTGGCAGCAGAGTGATTAGGGGGTGATCAGGTTGGCAGGCAGAAGCGGTTAGGGGCAATCAGGAAGGCAGGCAGGCAAGCAGTTGGGAGCCAGCAGTCCTGGATTGTGAGAGGGACGTCCGACTGCCCGTTTAGGCCCGATCCCGGTGGGATCGGGCCTAAACGGGCAGTCGGACGTCCCTCAAGGGGTCCCAGATTGGAGAGGGTACAGGCTGGGCTGAGGGACAACCCCCCTCCATGTACGAATTTTGTGCACCGGGCCTCTAGTGATTATATAACTATCTACCTTGTGTTAAAGGTTTTTTTTAATTCCTCTTCCATGTAGACATACTGAAGGAATAACATGGGACTTTGGACCTTCTTTTCTCAGTGTGCATTGAGGCTTTATGTTCTCAGATCCCTTATCTAAGAAGTCTCCTCCAACCCCAACTGTACATTAGATGTGCCTATTCTGTGTTTGCCTAGAGTCCTCCAGTTCTTTCATTACATTAAGAGATTGATAGAATGAAGAGCACTGAGTACAACAGGTATTTTCCATTGGCTTGTGGGCTGTAGGAAACAACACTAATGTGTGGTGGGATCATCCTTGTTTCCCCAGCATTCATCTCACTGTTTATTGATGCAGGCCCTTACGTAACATGCATTTGCTGAATGTGACAATATATAAATGAGCTATTCCTACCACGACTTTTCCCAAAGGAACACCCCCAAGTAAAAGGTTTAATATATCGGTAGTCTTTGCCCAAGAATCTAACAATTATTCTACTACAAAACGTTTCCATAGCCTTCTGAGAGAGGCTGACAAAAATATTGTTCAGGAGACCCATAATTCACCGAACAAAAGATGCATTTTCTCTCCTGAAGTGAGAATTCATTTGAGAAGGCAGAAACAAGGTAGAGCGGGCTAGTCCAGTTTTCAAATAGGAAATAAGTTCACCAGCAGGTTGGGAAGCAATAAGCATCATGTCTATTTTGGACATTCTTCAACTATATTCTCCCTGATAAAGAAAAACTACAAAAGTTCCAATGCTACAGTTTGATGCATCTATGTGTTCACAGGGTCATCATATTACAGTCATTAGGGCAGGAGGCACACTTCCCTCCCCAGTCTATTATAACCGGCCGTAATGTACCATAGAGGCTCAAGATGTTCTCTTCTTGACTGAGCTTGGAGCGTATCTATTTCACAGTGGATTCCCCTTAAAGGGAGAGTCTACAAATGGCAATAGGCAAGGTACTTATCTGTACATAAGCATCAAGTGGGAGTAAATGATGCACTTCATGGAGTTACATTACTTCTTTAGCACAATTTGTTGCACTAAAAAAAAGTAATCTGGTAAATGGACTCTAGTGGCTTGAAAGAGTTAATGTGCTTCTTTTTTCCTACTGGAAGCATTCATTGAAACATTTATATATAGTCAATCCCTTTTCTTCTGAGTTACATCAAAGCTGCAAGAGACATTTTAAAATGGATCTACACAGACTCCAGGGATAGAGAAAAAGGATTTTTTTTAAACTGTCAGTTTAAAAAAAAATGAATTTTTTTTCTTGTTTTCCCCCCTCAGTGGTGTCATTTTGAGAAGATGGTTGGGAAGACTTGCTTTCTTACACTTGGAATCACTGTGATAGGAAGGTTATCTCCTTGGTATTCCTAGTTCATCCACACAGCTGGAGGGTTTAGAAAATATTTTCTAATATAACAAAAGAATAACAACAAAAATGAGCTAGTCTGTCCTTCAAATATGTTGATAGATTTCAATGAGATAGCTTCTCTTTTTTTATTACTTAATATCTATTCAATTCCATTCTTTAGTATCTGTTTCTGGATATTTTAAACCTATTTTTGCTTAGGTTGTCTTTTTAAAAAGTATATTAGCTTTCTCCTTTCATCATAATTTAAATCAAGATTAAATGCATGACAACCTTTTTTAATTATAATTTTCTCCCATGAATTCATCATGCATAAGATTCTGATAGATATAATTTTGTGATTTTTGCATTCTTTCCAAAATGTCTTTTCCCAGGGCAACCTCTTTTGGATTTCTTGATTTTTACAATATGTAAATGCTTTAGTGTTCCAATAGTAAGTATTTCTCAACTATTAAACATTCACTTGCTTGTTTTTCAAGTTCTAGGGAGTGATTTCACAAATCATTTTCTTTAGCTGAGCACAAATGTGAGATGTACTGTTTTTCCCCTGAACAAGTTTCAACCTCGCAAAGGAAATTTTATCTAGAAGGAAAACATTTCCTGCTCTATTTCTCTTCATGCCCCAGAGGTATATTTCAACATTTACAAAATACCTGACTATCCTTATTTTACTTAATGCCTATCCAAACAGTATCTGCTGTGTCAGCTAAAACACTCACAGTTTTTCTTTTCGCTGGCTATCATATCTATGCAATATTGAAGCCTCCCCCTCATTATTTGGTTTCTAGTTTCAGTAAACCTTTTACTAGCATTTTAAATCCTCAGTCATTTTCCTGACTCAACCATACCACTACTATTTCAATAATATCATGCTTATTCCTGATACTCATGCTCACACGTATCATCGATAAGGCTTTGAGGTAATAAATCCTTGATATAATATCATACTTATCCATGCTATGAGATATAATCAAAAACGAAAGCAGAAACTTAAGACACAGAGTAAAATATATTACTTGCCAATTTTCCACAGTAACTTTTCATCATTACTCCAAAATTACTTTTTAATGCAAAGAGTAGTTTCAATCACATCGAGGCCCACATGATTCAGATACTATCATAATCACAATTAGATTACATTACTGCAATCAGGAATGGAGATCATTAAGAGAAAGAATATAAATTGCTTTAGTTTTACAAGTACTGAGCTAGCAAAATTATAATTAATCTCCATTTATAATCTTTTCTTTCATAGAACTGCAAAGCATGCTACTTTTTTAGGCCATCAATACAAATTAGAACTAAGTAATAAAGCCCTAACTACTACTACTGTTCTGCTCACAATTGAAGAAACTTTCCCATTATGTATGGAAAGCTTTTCATACAAACAGTGCCCTTAGAGTAGATTGCTTCAAAGCAATAAGCACAACTATAACAAGGTGCTGTTAAAAAGAAGACCGCAGAAACTCTCTCTCTCTTTAGAGTAATCAGTTTGTGCATTTCATTTCTTAAATGAGATGGTGCTACTCATGTGAGATGAAGAAATAATGACTTAGCAGTCACAGGGAATGCATCACTCTGTGCATCCCAGGTTTTAAATATAGCCTTTTAGAATTCAGGAAATAATATGAACATGAAGCAAACATTGCACTCAAGATCTTGAGACCTTCAAAGTATAATGAATTCTAATTATTTTAATTGTTTTATATTTTTAATGGGTTAAGTTGTATGGCACCTTGGTATCCCAAATCCTTCCATAATTCTAGATATACCTTTTAGTTATTAGTCCTTAAAGCTCATCTCAAATTATAACAATATATTAGTAAGTACAAGTAATAAGTATAGACTATCTAATATTATACAGGTTCACAAAACTTTTCCCACAATGCTGAAATAAAAACACTTCTACAAATCAGATGAATTTTGGGAAATTATTTGGTGGCAAGCTGTCTCCACATGAAGCCAACTTGATATGAACTTATTTGATATCAATATGTGACCTGAACTGACAGGAAGTCCTTCATAGTCTTTAATTATATTATTACCAGAGGCCCAGTGCATGAAATTTGTGCACGGAAGTGGGGAGGGGGTGTCCCTCAGCCCAGCCTGCACCCTCTCCAATCTGGGATCCCTCTCACAATCCAGGACTGCTGGCTCCTAACCGCTCACCTGCCTGCCTGCCTGATTGCCCCTAACCGCTTCTGCCTGACAGTCTGATCACCACCTAACCCAGTGGTTCTCAACCTTTCTAATGCCACCTCCACAGCTGGAGCCTAAGACCATCGGAAAACACAGATATGGAGCCTAAGACCATCGGAAAACACAGATATTTACATTACGATTCCTTAACAGTAGCAAAATTACAGTTATGAAGTAGCAACGAAAATAATTTTATGGTTGGGGGTCACCACAACATGAGGAACTGTATTAAAGGGTCGCGGCATTAGAAAGGTTGAGAACCACTGCCCTAACCACTCCCCTGCCAGCCTGATCGATGCCTAACTGCTCTCCTGCTGTCCTGATTGCCCCTAACTGCCCTCCCCGGCCGGCCTGGTCATCCCTAACTGCCCTTTCCTGCTGGCCTGGTAACCCCTAACTTCCCTTCCCTGCTGGTCTGATCGTCCACAACTGCCCTCCCCTGCAGGCCTGGTCATCCCTAACTGCTCTCCCCTGCTGGTCTGATCGTCCACAACTGCCCTCCCCTGCAGGCCATCTTGTGGTGGCCATCTTGTGTCCACATGGGGGCAGCCATCTTTGACCACATGTGGTGGCCATTTTGTGTGTTGGAGTGATGGCCAATTTGCATATTACTCTTTTATTAGATAGGATGTTATTTTGTGTGCATATTTTTACATCATACTGCTACAGATCCCACTGGAGAATTAAATAACATATGTATATCAACACCAAATTACCTTTCAAAATGGGGGGAAATGTTTTCCAAAAGACATCTTGCACCAAGGGTTTTCGGTTAGGAATGATGGTATTAAGTAGCTGCATTAAGGTGGCTGGTCACACATGAGTCAAAATTGTCAGTCACAGTTGTCTCCTCTGCCTTTTGCCTCTCTAATGGCAGTTCCTTCCTTTTGGTGCATTTTTGCTCTCAGCTTCCCTAAGTTAGAGCTTTTCACCACTTTGCTGTGAAGGGGTAGCAGCTGTGCCCCAGAATTTTGATCCACTCAGCCCTTGAGGCAGCTGATAGGGCTGCGGGCATTTGGAGACCTGGCAGGGCACTACCACCTTTGAATCTGTGCATCCATTACCCAAGTTACCAGTGGTTCCAGGGAGCTGCACAGATATTATTTGATTTCTGTGTGTGTCATGACTTTGAAAATGTTTGAAAGTGATACCATTATAAATTAACCTAGTTGTAAATAACTGGAAAGAATCCAAGGGAATCCCAATTTTATAGCCCTGCCATTTGTACAGCTCTACCAGGAAGCTGCAATTTAGGCTCATTCCCAGTAAAGTCTGGGTGACATAGGGAAGGTATTTGACTTCCAATGACCCCTGGAAACAGGTCATTGGTCAGAATATGCATGGCCACTGCAAATGCAGGAAGATTTGAGATTTATAAGCTCCTAAAAAAAGGAGTTTCCCCTCTTACTCTCTTGCCTCTTGGCATGTTGTCCTTGATTCCTGGCTTGTGGGGCCCTTATGCTCCTGCATTTGCACAAATATTGGACTGATGGACTGCAACTAGCCTGATGCTAAACTGGACCCAGCTCTACCCTGAAACGGAAACTCTGGACTCTGCTTCGCCTCTAGCCCTGCTGAAGCCTCAGCTGCACCTCTTCCAGGACTGGATTAAGGGAAATGGGACTTTGAAAACCGAGGGGTATAATTCCATGGCAAATAAAAACCACTCATCCTCCCATGTGAGTCTCAGAAAATTATTTTTCTTCAGATATCATTAGGACCCCACCCCCAGTACCCAATGGGGAAGAGGATACTTCACTTCCATTGTTATCCAGTTTCTGCACACCGTCTCCCACTTTTCATATACTAGATATGGACTGTTAGATAACAATGCCTGACATAAAAGACAATGATTATTTGCTGATTGTTGGATGTATATAATGTCATCATCTTATTAAAATGTTTGCCTTTTTAATAGGCACATAAAGCTTTAATTTCAGGAAAGCAAAGTATAAGAGATGAGGATATGGATGGTTTATTGGAAATGCTGAGTCATTCTAGTCTTGACTGATGTATTTCTAAGATTGATCCTAAAGACATGACCCATTTAAATACAGGGAAGAAAAGTAGATCAATATCATGTTTATTTTAACAAAATCCTCTATTAATGGTGGAAAGAAATATAGCAGCATTGATCTTAAAAGTCATAAATTGTAAAACACTTTGACAGTTAATAAACCTTTTAAATCCCAGAAATTTGGAATGATCCTTTGTAAAATCAAGAATGGGGAAAAATAATTATAAGATAAATATTTAGCCATTTCATTTGAACTATAAAAACAATACAAAGTTTTATTTTTAGATAAATGTTTTAGTTTAAATTGTTAAAAGGATAGTTTTTTACTGAATCATATTTAATTAAGCAATGTGCACAATGCCACCCAAATCATATTTTTACTGTATATGGAAAAAATAATCAAATGATAACTGTTCTTATAGGCAATGAAGTTAACTTTTAGTACTAATAAACTCATACTTTGCAGCTATGAAATTCTATGGCTTTATGCTAGGAATTTTAAGGAAAATTGGAAAGCTTTGCAGGAATTTTTCTTTTAATTTTGGACAGTATGCAGAGTTTGATTAAAAAAAAGAATCAAGTAGAAAAAAGAAGAATGAAAACACATTTTATCTCACAGCATTAATTATTGGAAGACATATAAGTGTTTTTAAAAATACCTTGTAAATGAGATAATAAAGCATAAAAATAATATTATTTATCTACTTTAATTTTGAGTATAATACATTAGTAATATATTTTCCATTCTATAATTAATTAATTAATGTATTTGATTCAGATACTGGTAAGATACTGATATATAAAAACATTGCATTTGACATTAACAAGACACAAAATGGACATTAAAATTCATTTTATAATACTATTGATGAATAAGAGAATGCTATTAGATTTAAGAGGTAGTAGTTTTCTTATGACTAGACATTTGGTAATATTGTGTGTGTATGATGGTTTCTGAAGAATAACTTCCTTAAACAAATATTTAAGCTTCTCTAATATTTAGTCTCAATCTGCATTTATATTTATATAGCGTAAGTTCTAACTAAATTATTTTTCTTGCCTAATGTGCTTGGAGAAAAGCATGAAGACTGTATTAGACAATGAACAGTATTTGTCTTAGTGAATATTGTTTAGAGAAAAATTCAATGTTAACTGTACTTAGAATGATTGAAGAGAGAGAAACAATATTTAAGAGTAGAGGTAAGAAAAATAAAGACCTTAAGAGGGAAAAGAAAGGAAAGGATAGTGCATCAATATTTTTAAAGAAAGTACTCACACAACCCAGGGGGTAACGGAGAGAGAGGCACAAGTTGGAAAAAGAACGGCAAATTCTCTAATGTTTTGAGTCTCCAAACAGAAACACAGTTCCATTAAAGAATTAGGGAAGTGGTCATGAAATCTAGGACAATAAAAGGGTTTCATTCTATTTACTCCTTTTATTTAAACTTTCTTTTTCCACTCCATATAACACAAAATAAAAACAAAAAAGTGAAACAAGAAAAAGATCCCAGCACCAGACCAAAATTTTGTTATATTCCTGCCTAGTATAATTAAATATGGAGCAAAATGGTAGTGGATGCTGGGATTGTGGGTATCTGAGACTTTATCAGAAAATTAGAGATACAGCACATGAAATCCTGTGTGCGTAGATCATCGCAGCTTACTGCTGCTTGCCGCCCCGCCCACCGCCTGCTGCCCCACCCACCGCCTGCTACTGCAAGCCACGAGCCACCCCGCCCACCCGCCACCACAAGCCTCCCCACCGGCTGCTGTGAGCCGCTGCTCGCGGGCCAGGGAAGTGGGGGGGAGGGACCAAGAGGTGGTCAATGTACTTCATGGCGACTGGTAAAGCAGTCATTCCATTCGTTAAGCTTATGGTCCCTGGCTTTTTATTATATAGGACTAGGGGCCCGGTGCACGAAATTCGTTCACTGGGGGGGGGTGTTCCCTCAGCCCAGCCTGCCCCCTCTCACATACTGGGAGCCCTCAGGGGATGTCCTACTGAGGTGACCGGGCTGATCAGGGGAAGGCACCAGCCCCATCACCCTGCTGCTGCAGCCACTGCCAGTCACCACAGCCACCAAGGTGTTTTCATCATCATGGACTCCAGTCCCTTCACCATGAAAAACTGACAACTTTCTTTAGGCATTTTCGAGATGTGTCTTTCATAGGATATGACATTTCTTTCTTTCTTTTTTTTTTTTTATCCTCACCTGAGGATATGTTTCCATTGATTTTTAGAGAATGTGGAAGAGAAAGGGAAAGACAGAGAGAAACATCAAAGTGAGAGGAACACTTTGATTGGTTGCCTCCTGCATGAACCCTGACCTGGGCCCCAGCCAGGGAGGAGCCTGCAACCTAGGTACATGCCCTTGATCAGAATCGAACTGGACCCTGCTGTCAACAAGCCTAGGTATTATCCACTGAGCCAAACCGGCTAGGCCAGGATATGACATTTCTTAGCCTTCCAGAAGCAGACCTTCATTTTTTTCTCTGGAAGAGTGGTGGAAAAACCCTAGATCACCTTTTTGGATTCTTATACCCAAGTTACTAAGAATATTACCAGTGGCAAACAGGGAGCTTAGCCAATGAGCAATCAGAAAAGGTATTTACTCTGTAGTTCACACGATTGCCTCTGATTTCTGACTCCACTCCTGCCAGGCCTGTAGCCTCTGGCAGAGGCTTGGGGCCTGGACAGGGGACCCCCAGCTCCCTCCAATCGCCAGCTCCACCCCTGCCAGGCTTATAGCCTCGGGGCTTCCCCAGCTCCCTCTGATCGCCCAATCGCTTGGCTCTGTTCCTGCCCAGGCCCCAAGCCTCAGGCCGGGGCTTAGGGCCTGGACAGGGGACCCCCAGCTCCCTCTGATCGCCTGGCTCCACCCCTGCCCAGGATCCCCCTGGCTCAGGCCCTTCCCAGGTTGCTCAGGACCCATGGGGGGCCTACCTCAGGGTTACCTGGGTGCTGAGAAAGTTCCCGGGACCCAGGCTGCTGGGCGCCTACTTATGCAAATTAACCTCCATCTTTGTTGGGTTAATTTGCATACTCACTCTGATTGGCTGTGGGCATAGCAGAGGTACGGTCAATTTACATGTTTATCTATTATTAGGTATGATAGGATTGATCTCTAGTAATGGAAATCCTGCAGTGCTGATCTATTTCAATGATTTTTTCTTTAGTCATGAGAACCAGGGACTTGACTAGTCACTCTCCAGAGATTCAGGTAGACAACACAGGATATCAACAGAGAAGTTGCAGCAGGGAAAATCATGCTAATATGCCATTTCTGGTTTAAGAACCATACTTAGGAAGTATATGGGCCCTGTGAGAACATGGAAGATGGTGTGGAGAATTGCATGTGATAATTAGAATCAGTGACTTAAATAACATTATTATGTATCCTTTCCATATCTTAAGCCCCCAAAATGAAGGGAAATGCACTCCTAATGCAAAGGAAGTGATAAACTTCATGAATGACTAATAAGGGAAAAAAAAAAAACTATACTGAAATTGGAGACTACATAATCTAATTGATTTCCACCCAAACCTCACCTGTACTAGTAGTCATTAATGCTGCTGTCCAAATATTGCTGGTACACAATAAAATTGTATTTCTCAACTCCTTATAGTGATTTTGAGCTATGTGATCTGCTCTGGTTGACAAGTTATGACTCTCAGTCATGAAAGATAATATATCACAATTGATAATACATATTTGGCTCTGTTTCTGGACTCATATCATAGATATACAGGTTTTTATTATGCCAATGACACAGTTTATTAATTAACATAGTTTTATAATGCATCTTGATGTTTGGAATATAAGTACTCCCATTGTATTCTTCTTTTGAAAATAGTTTAGCTATTCTAGGTAAATTATATTTTTATATATTATAATTTAGGTTTATAAATTTCTACTAAAAATAATCTGCTGAGATTTTCATTGGTATTGGATTAAATCTACAGATCAATTTGAGGAAAATAATATCTTAGCATTGAGTCTATCCAGTCATCAGACATATATACCTCTCAATTATTTACTTTGTCCCAGAAGTATTGTATAGTTTTAACTGTATAAATCTGTTACATGTTTTGTTCAATTTATTACTAACTATGTTTGGTTTTGGATGCTCTTTTGATGTTATTTTTATTTCAATTTTCAATTGTTTACTAGTATGTAGGAATTTTGAATCTTGACTTTATATTATTGCTTTTGATACATAAGGTATAATTATTAGTTCTAACATGATTTGTTGAGTCCTTAGAATGTTCTTATGTAAACAAGTATGTCCTATGTGAATAGTCATTTTTGTTTATTTTTACCCTGATTTTTATTTTCTTTATTTTTAATATATTTTATTGATTTTTCACAGAGAGGAAGGGAGAGGGATAGAGAGTTAGAAACATCAATGAGAGAGAAACATCAATCAGCTGCCTCCTGCACACTCCCTACTAGGGATGTGCCTGCAACCAAGGTACATGCTCTTGACCGGAATCAAACCTGGGACACTTCAGGCTGCAGGCTGACGCTCTATCCACTGAGCCAAACCGGTTAGGGCTGATTTTTATTTTCTTGTCTTGTCTTACTGCAAAGGCTAGGAACTACAGTGCAATCACAGAAGTGCTAATCCTAGAAAAAAAGCATTTAGAATTTTACCATTAAGTATGATGTAAATTCTGTGATTTGTTGAGCATAATAAAAGGTTACTGTTCCCTTTAAGTCCTATTTTCATGTGTATTTAAACTTATTATAAATAAATTTAAATTTTATTAAATACTTTGTCTGCATATATTTAAATGGGAATTTTTGTTGATGTGTTAAATTACATAGTTTGATTATTACAACAAACTAACTTGTTATTTTAAGCTTCCAGTCAAGATGTTGGCATAGGTAAATACAGTACTTGGAACTGCCTACAATGAATCAAAATTAAAACAAAGCTACAGAACAACCATCATGCGAAACATCCTAAAATCTAGCTTAACAGAAGTCCTGTAACTAAGGATATAAAGAAGAAGCCATGTAGAGACTGGTAGAAAGGGTGGAGATGCAGAAAGAGCTCATCCATACCTTCTTCTGGTGGTTAAAAATTGGGAGGGATATATAGTCTGCAGAGGTATCCCGTTAAGAGCCAGGGATTCCAGGTCTACACTGGCCCCCAGCCAGGGTTCCAATGTTGGGAGGTGAAATACCCATAACTTCTGGCTCTAAATACCAGTGGAGGTTGTGGGTGAGTCAGATGGAGGCTCCTGGAGTCCCAGGTGTTCCTCTTAGAGGGCCTGTAAAGGGACCTATACTTACTCACTTACTCTGAGCTCCAAAGCTGGGGCAGCAGCTCAAAGGCTGATAGAGACATATGAGGAGAAAAATGGAATGTCTGGCATTAGAGCAAAAGCTGGAGGGGCAGCTTTCTACCAGTACTGACAGAGGCCATTGTTTCTTTTCTGAGCCCTCCCCCTGCAGAGCCAGCAGGCGGGTGCCATATCTTAGTCTCCATTAATCTGGATAACACTGTTCACTGCCCTGGTGATTGTCTGAAACCACACCCCACCCAACTTGGATATCCAAATAAGCCCTTTTTAGTGGCTTTTTCATACAAACAGCCTGTCTTGGCCTGTGCTTTGAACTTTCCTAAATTTTCAAATAAGTAGTATCTGACCTCAGCGTGCCCCCTACCTCTTGCTAAGTGGTCCTAGGCCTGGCACAAGTGGCAGCCAGCCTTGGATTGAAGCTTGGCGTCTCTTGGGAACATCCAAGCACAGCACAAGTAGCAGTCATGTGCAGATTGCTCTGTAGCTTATGCTGGCTTCCCTGGTCAGGGCACAGACCACGACTTGCACCTCCCAGGAAGCTCCAGAACCAGAACACCTGGTGGACAGCTTCAGACCACACCAAAGCACCACTCAACCACCTCCACCAGCGATACACTCAAGGTGGGAACTCAGCAGGTACATGAGACCCACTGAAGTGCAGACTGTCCCATGGGGTTAGCCCTTGCACAGCAGATCCTCCATGGTGGTCTTGGCCAGTCCTCAAAGCCCATGGGCCTGGGGGGCAAATCTCTCCCATTGATGTGCCAACAGCAATCAAAGGTCAATTATAAAAGGAGGGTTCATACAGGCGACACAGGGGATACACCTGGAGTGCCCTGCTCAGGTAACTAGGGAGGCTGAGGCACTAGGCCCTATAGGACATGTATTACGTAAGACTACTCTATCAAGATGAGGAGACATAGCAGCTCTACCTAATACATAGAAAACAAACATAGGGAGGCAGCCAAAATGAGGAACAAAGAAACATGTTCCAAATGAAAAAATAGAACAAAACTCCAGGGGAAAAAAACCACTAAACTAAATCCAAACTAAATGGAGACAAGCTATCTATCAGATGTAGCGTTCAAAACACTGGTTATAAGGATGCTCAATAAAATTAGGTAAAGAATAAAAGATCACTCAACAACATCTCTGTATTCTAGTTGGTAAGAACTGAATATTTCCTGGTTTTTTGAGTTTACAGAATTGTTTGGCTTACAGCTCCCAGATAATTATATGTCCTCAAAAGTTGTTCTTTGCACAGCCTTGTAGAGAGTCTTCCTCTGCAAGCAAACATTCATCCTCAGCCAATACCTCAGGAGGATAACTAAGATTTTTGGAGCTTTCCTCTTCATAGCTTCCACTGCTTCAGCATTGGGTCCTAAAAATTATATACACGCAGCCTCTCCAAACTCCATATTCTTTCCTCTGATCTCAACCAAAATGATGGTCTCTGTTAAATTATTTCCCACCAGTGCTGCAGTTTGAAATTGATTCCAACCAGAAAGTCATTGCAACTAAAAGGTTTCCATTATTTGTTTCCCTTTTGAGAGAAAGTGATCAGAGATAGTCCTGTTGTACTTGGGATTCAATGTCTAAATCTGTTATTTTTAATATTTGGTTCAGTTCTCTAATTGTTTGCTCACATGGTAGTTTGATATTATTTCTCTTATCTGGAAGAAGTTCTGTAACTACTTGCTCAACATCCATTTTCCATACTAAAAACAGACAGTCTATATACCCCCTTGCATTAATTATCTTTCACTTTGGTATCTCTACCTAACAGTCTTGGGGATTCCAGAAATTAATTATTAAATTATATTAGAAAACAATTTAAAACTAATTAAGGTACTAATATTGGTTTTTCTGTTAAATATATTCCATAATTTTACAAAAACAAGAGAAATATGTTGAGTATGGCAGTGGTAAGCAGAGGTTTTTATTTTTTATTTAGTTAAAAGTTTAAATAAGAATAGTTTTGAGGCAGCCTCTTGTTCCATGTAGGGCATTAGTATTGTACATGCATTAGACAGTGGTTCTCAACCTTTCTAATGCCACAACCCTTTAATACAGTTCCTCATGTTGTGGTGACCCCCAACCATAAAGTTATTTTCGTTGCTACTTCATAACTGTAATTTTGTTACTGTTAATGAATCGTAATGTAAATATCTGTGTTTTCCGATGGTCTTAGGCTCTACAGCAGCGGTTCTCAACCTGTGGGTCGCAATCCACAGGTTAAGAACTGCTAGCAGGGTCGCCTAAAGCCATCGGAAAACACAGATATTTACATTATGATTCATAACAGTGGCAAAATTACAGTTATGAAGTAGCAACGAAAATAACTTTATGGTTGGGGGTCACCACAACATGAGGAACTGTATTAAAGGGTTGTGGCATTAGAAAGGTTGAGAACCACTGCATTCGAAGGTCAGAAAAGCAGTTTTTAAAACACGGCATTTGTATCATTAATACAATTGAGCAGTCATTCCAGAGCACATAGGAAGAGAAAGGAATGATATACTGGTATGTAATAAACTACAGTTATTTAGTCAACAATTGTCATCATTTTCTTTTTTATTTCAATTTCAATTATAGTATTAAATTAAGGGAAAAATAAGAATTGGTATAGTTAATTGAACATCACTTTGGCATTTTGAAAGGAAAATGAGATCAGAGAAATTGTCCAATAACTATTATTTTGCAGTTCTGAGTGAAGTCTCTACTTTAAGAAGATCCTCATTTTATAGGGCATGTAAAAAATGAGGCCCTGGGAGGCGAGAGAGAGTTGAGCACATAGACCAAAACTGCTTCAATGCAATGTAAATGAAAGATAAACAAAATTAAAGTAATAACCCAGATACATCTCTACTGGCCACTAAGGTCTCTATGATATTAGTCTTTTTCCCATCACAAACCCTTGCTGCTCCCTTAAGCATTCTCTAAGTATAAAGGGACAATATTCAGATTTTGAGATCATATTCTGGAGTGGTGGAGGTGGGGTGGAGGGTGTCAATGGGAACATCTGTAATACTTTCAACAATAAGATAAATTTAAAAAATGATCATATATTATGCTTTGCATAAATTGATTTCATGAGGGTAGACTCAACTTTTCTGCCCATAGAGCATTACTCTAGTCAACTTAATAAAAAAAAAACCTTAAAATGTTAATAATAATAATACATTATTTTTCTGATGTTTTATGTTTGATGGATGACTTAATAAAATGATCAACAGGCTTAGAAGTATCTAATAGTATCTAAGTATCTGGGAATTAATTTTTATACTGAGGTATGATTTAGATTTCAATTTGCTCATTTCTCCCTAGTTGACTCTTAAATTGTTTAAATATATATATGCTAGAGGCCTGGTGCATGGATTAGTGCACCGGTGGGGTTCCTCGGCCTGGCCTGTGCCCTCTGGCAATCCAGGACCTCTCGGGGGATGTCGGAGAGCTGGTTTCGGCCTGATCCCCACAGGCCAGGCTGAGGGACCTCACCATCCGTGCACCAGGCCTCTAATATGCATATAAGATCTTTGGTTAATCTCTTCCCCCTTTCCCCCCCCCCTCTTTCCCCCTTTCCCTCTGAGATTCATCAGTCTGTTCCATGATTCCATGCCTGTGGTTTCTGCTCCTGCGTTGAGCATCTGCCCCCTGGTGGTCAGTGCATGTCATAGTTACTGGCTGGTCAGCCGGTTGGCTGGTCACTTAGGCTTTTATATATATATATATATAGATAGATATGTATAGATATGGAATAATTATTGTATAGTCTATGGAATATATATATATATATTCCATAGACTATACAATAATTATTCATTTACTTACTAAAATATGAAGATTACACTAATTTAGGTCCATATAAACTCTTAAATCCACAAGACAGTAGTTCTGTCTTAAGAATATTTATTTCTCAGTCAGTTAGCACTGTGACTGACAGGAAGTTTGCTTTAAATGAGTATTTGTTGGATTAATAAATTTACCTGTAAATGAATACATAAACGAATTGGTAAAAATACATTTTGTTGAGTGTCTTCAATGTGTTAGACATTTAATCAAACTCAACAAATATTTGTTAAGAATGCTTTAGTCTGTAGATACTGGGCAAGACATTGTGGTAGGCAACATCCTGGTTGCCTATATTCAAATACAGAAAGGTCATTTCGTCCAATAAACCCAAATGTAATTCTGCTAGATTAAAGAAACATAGAAAAGTAATTTAAATTGAAAAGAATATGTTTTTTCAAATTTCTAGTCAAAATATTTTGACCTTAAACAAAATAGAATTCTTTAAAGAAAAAGCAAATTGATTTGAAAACTAAACACTTTTAAAACTGTACAATAATAAATAAACATAAACTAAAGCAAATTTATAGACAATATAATAAAGTTCTAGTGTCAATGATAATTAATTAGGTCACACAAATTGATGTGAAATACACTATACATGGAAAGACACATTTTCAAATAACATGAATATAAAATTGAAAAAAAATGTAAAGAGTAATTAAAGATGTGGAATTTTTTTCACCTAAATTAAATATTTAAATTTTAAAAAACAACATTATTTTTAATACTAGTAACATTTTGGAGGAAAAAAGCTCTTAAATGCCCAATGCTGCCAAAAGTATGAAAAAAAAATGCAAGATTTGCAATGATGTTGGTATTGTAAATTATTATGCTTATAAAGAAATGTTGCATTTTGAATAAGAACAAAGGCACATATCATATGGCTTTTCTAATACCACTTCTGGGTATTTTATAATATGAATTATACTTTATAATTTGTTATACATTTATTATTTTTAATTATAATAAATTAGAAAAGCCGTTGTGATTGGGAAGATTAGGAAGATTGAAGAAATCATGATATATCCACATGAGGAACTATTTTGTGGCTCATATATCATTATGTTATGAACTTGAGTTTTAGCAATAAATTCTCTTGACTTGAGTCACAACTGAAATATAAATATCAGTCTGACTTCATATTCTTTTTGAAAATTTGTGTGCCTTAATTTATTCATTTGTAAAATTTATAAACATATATCATTATATAATTATATATTAACATATACATATAAATGTTTATATATTTGCCCACATCCTTGTATAAATTCATAGATATCAAGGTGGAATTTCTCTCTAAATTAACTCCAATATGTTGATAATCCTTTTGATAAAACCATTAAACTTTTTATAGTTTACTCTCTGCCAGATGCTCAGAATTCGAAGATGAATAAGTGACTGTTCTTTTCCTAAGGGAAAGAGTATTTGACAGCATACAGCCAATGATGAGGTACATTTCTATCACCAGGATTGGATGAAGGATGATGGAAGGAGGAGGTCAACTTTATCTGAGATGTTACTACCTTTCTATCAATGTGAAAGCTTGTTTCCTCCATAACCTACATAAAACTTAGTTTTCAAATCCTGTTTAAAAGAATATCTATTCTTAATTAGTTTAGGAGTTATGGTAGATTATCCACTGAAAGATTAATTACATGCTTTCCAGTGAAGTATTATAAGCCATAAGTTTAAAGTTGGACCAGATGCATTTCAGCCCTGAAAACTCATTAACCATCTGACCATGTTGCACATATGGTAACAAAGTGAAGAATGTACCCAGTGAAACACACATAAACACTTTTCATCATCATAGGACAACTGCCTCTTAAACTATGCCAGTAATCTTTCAATTTCTCATACCTACAAATATCTATTTTAGGAACAGAGAAGCTAGCAAAAGAGAGGTTTCAAAGGGTGGATTTGTAAACCCACACTAATTATGTAAAAGTAGAGACTGCTGGTCTCTAATCTACCTTTGTTGCAAAATTCAGCATTCTTCTCTTTGCATGTTGTTTGAAAGAGTTTTAGATTGATAATGTCAAACTGCATGTTGGGAGTGGGTATTTTCTGTATGTGGGAAATCACCTGCACTGATTTTATTGGCCAAAATGTTTTAATACAGCTATGAGCTAGTTACTGGTTTATCTGAGAGGAACTGTCCTCTCCTCTACTTCTTTGGTAGGAATCAAGCTTCTGGGATATTCCAAATCTCCTTCACAATTTATGTTTTCAACACAGTATGACCACTGTCAAAAGTGAAATATTTAACAGAGGAGGCAAGATCATACAATGGAGTAAAGACAGTCTCTTAAATAAATAACGTTGGGAAAATTGGACAGATACATACAAAAAAATGCAACTAGACCACCAAGTTACACCATACACAAGAATAGACTCAAAATGAATAAAATACTTAAATGTAAGTCATGAAACCATAATAATTATAGAAGAAAATATAGGCAGTAAAATCTCAGACATCTCTCCTAAAAATACTTTTGCTGATATATCTTCTAGGACAAGGGAAACAAAAGGGAAGATTAACAAGTGTGACTACATCACACTACAAAGCTTTTGCATAGCAAAAGAAACTATTAAAATAAAAAGGGAACCCACTGAATGGGAGAACATATTTGCCAATGAAACATCTGATAAGGGGTTAAATTCCAAAATACATATATAAATAACATATACAACTCAACAACAGGAAAACAAATAATCTAATTAAAAAAATGGGTGCCCTGTCTGGGTAGCTCAGTTGGTTAGAAGTCATCCCATATGCCAAGGTTATAGGTTCAATCCCCAGTAAGGGCACATACAAGAATCAACCAATGAATGCATAAGTAAGTGGAACAACAAATCCATGTCTCCCCCCACCCTTTCTTTCTCTCTTTGTATCTCTCTCTCTTTCTTTTTCTTTCTTTCTTTCTTTCTTTCTTTCTTTCTTTCTTTCTTTCTTTCTTTCTTTCTTTCTTTCTTTCTTTCTTCTCTCTCTCTCTCTCTCTCTCTCTCTCTCTCTCTCTCTCTCTTTTCTTTCCTTTCTTTCTTCCTTTCCTTTCTTTCTTCTTTCTTCTCCTTCCCTTTCTCTCTCAAATCAAGAAATGAATAAAAAAATGGGCAAAGGACCTGAATAGACACTTCTCCAAAGAGGACATACAGATGGCCAATAGACACATGAGAAGATGCTCAATGTCAATAATCATCAGAGAGATGCAAATTAAAACCACAATGAGATATCACGTCACACCTGCCAGAATGGCTATCATCAATAAATCAACAAACAAGTGCTGCTAAGATGCGGAGAAAAGGGAACCCTCCTGCACTGTTGGTGGGAATGCCCACTGGTGCAGGCACTGTGGAGAACAGTATGGCATTTCCTCAAAACATTAAAAATGGAACTGCCTTATGACCCAGCTATCCTACTTCTGGAACTATGTCCCAAGAAACCTGAAACACTAATTTGAAAGGATATATGCACCGCTATGTTCAGTTCGTTGCAGTGTTACTTAAAATAGCCAAGGTTTGGAAACAGCCCAAGTGCCCATCATTAGATGAGTGAATAAAAAAGCTGTGGTACATTTTCACAATGGAATACTACTCGGCCATAAAAAAAGAAAGAAATCTTACCTTTTGGGACAGCATGGATGAACCTGGAGATTCCTATGCTAAGTGACATAAGGCAATCAGAGACAGATGCCATATGGTTTCACTAATATGTGGAAACTAATGAACAAAATAAACTGACAAGTCATATAGAAACAGAGGCAGGATACATGGAACAGATGGACAGCTGTCAGGGAAGGTGGATTTGGAGACTGGATGAAGGAAGGTGAAGGGATTAACCAAAAACATACTCATATCATTCATAGACCCAGACTACACTATGGTTATAGCCAGAGGGGGAAAGGGGTAGGGAGGTGAAGGTGGGCAAAGGTGGGAAGGGAAATGGAGAAGGAAAGAGACTGCTTGGGATGATGGGCATACGATGCAGTGTGCAGATGATGTTTTATTGAGTTGTACACTTGAAACCTGTGTGGTTTTGCAAACTAATGTCATCCCAATAAATTCAATTAAAAAAAAAAAAGAAGCATATCCCTGTATGGTTTGGCTCAGTGGATACAGCATTGATTGGCCTGTGGACTGAGGGGTCCCAAGTTTGATTCTGGTCAAGGGTACATACCTCCATTGAGGGCTCCATCCTCGGCCCTGGTTGGGGAGCGCATGGAGGCAACCAGTCAATGTGTCTCTCTCATGTGATGTTTCTGTATCTCCCTCTCCCTTCCACTCTCTCTAAAAAAAAAATCAATGGAAAAATATTCTTGGGTGAAGATTAACAAAAATAAAATAAAAAAAAGATGCATAGGAAACATGGAGATGATGGAAATGTATACCTAGGTTGCAGTGGTTAAGCATCTGTACACACTGATAATGAAAACAATGGAATAAGCTAAGAGAGTCACTTAAACAGAGGCAGAGGCTATCAGGGTAGTGGGACTTATGCATCCTATGACCACAGTTTCCACTTCAGTTCCCTGAGCTGCTATTAACTTGCTAAACCCCTTGCTAAACTCAGCTCAAGTCTGAGCCATAAACATCCTGGGTCAACTGCTGTGTAGACACATGTGGACCCGACTTCCTCATTGTAGTTTTTGCTTCCCTCCTTTGCATATTGGAACTAACCAAGCCACCAATCCCTCATTTGCATGAACAAATTACATTTTGTGGTTTTGTCTTTATAAGCCCTGCCTTTCTTGGTTCTCTTCAAACCACAGCTTGGGTTGCTACCTGAATCCGTGTCTCTGGGTTGTAACGCTTTTTGTTCAAATAAATGCTTTTATTTACAAAAGAGAAAAGTAAATATTTTGTGCAACTCTTCCCATTACAAGATGGCAGCCAGCCTCAGCAGCCTGAGCCTGAACCACGTGATAAATGAGGTTTTGCCAAATATCTTAATTTGATAGGTATTTACTGATGCATAGCAAACACTAGCATTACATGCGATCTCTATTTTAATGAAACTTATTAATCAAAACAAAGTTTACAAAAGAAAAATAACTGTTTATCTCTTACTTTGAATGTGAATAATCCTTTGAATTCCTTAAAAATAATCAGCTTACATTTTTATAATAGTGCTATATGTTTCTATTGGCAAAGGAGGATTCTACCTTATAATGTGAACCTTAAAATGTATCCATTTAATTTTTTTAAAAGTATCCATTTCTTCATTGAATTTTTAGTGTTAATGAAAAGAAGTGACAATGAGGGAACTGTCTTTAAGTTACAGTAGACAGTTCTGTATGGGCTTCCATCAATGGTCAAGATGTCAAACAAATAACATATTATTTTCCACTCCATGAATGTAAGAAAATAAATGTAGATTTAACTTATTATTTCTTCTACTTTTGAAATGTAATGAATAGAACTAATAATTAGCAAATTTCTAAATATATATATATACTAAGTTGCTTGTATGATTTAGAAAACAACCTGAGTTATTATCTTTTTTATGGGTATTTTTAGAACAACGTATTTATTTGCTGATTGTGGGTATTTATTTTTAAGCCAAGAACTTTAAGAATGCTTGAGCACTGTTATTAAAATGTTTTAGAGAAAAGGAACAATGTAGGATGCTTTAAAGTGCACAGGAAAAAATCATACACTTTTATTCATTAAATATGTTATTACTAGTTTTCCTTCCTTTTCCTTTCCATTTTTCTTTTACTTTATTAAGTTAGCAACAAAATGTTGAAGCTTACCAAAGATTCATAGACTGAAGGATAGTGATAGGAATTGGGCAAGGCATGTGGCATATTAATTTAATCACCTGTTATTTTAAGGACATTTTGAGCAGATGGTATTGTCATGTTACAGATAACATAATCAAAGTTTCACATCACATAGACTCAATCACATACATGACTAAAGCTCTTGTCTGTACAGGTACTACATCTTTAATTACACAAAGGAAAAAGAACTGGTGAGTATAGTAGTAAGTAAATAACTACTAAAGAAAGAAATTGTGGCTCAAAGTTTACAGAAGCTGTACAAAACCCATAAGCAATATTTCAGTATAAAATTCAAATATACCCACTGATTTAACAGTGTTCATCTTTACCTCTACTTCATTCTTTAATAGTGTCATGTGCCAACCATCATTTATAAAATAAATAAATAAAAATGTAAGAAAGGAAAAGTAAGGATAGAAGAAAATTAAAAATAAAGTCATGGCAAGTGAAGTACCATAAAACATTCAATAATTTTCCATATATTTAGCCAGAAGACTGAAAATCTGACCACAGTCATCCTGGTGGTCATGCAGGGGAAATGTAATCAGTTATTTTACCTTTTTTTTTTTCTTAAGAAATCAAATTTCTCAGCATAACAATATTTTTAAAATACCTAATCTGTGGAAAATTGGGATGAAACATAATAAATCCATTAATAAAATATCAGAAAATTCCACAGGTTCTGTTTGAAATCATGAATACTCTTAATACTTTAGCACAATGATTTGTTCTGGAGGCAACAAAACTTCAAAAATTAATAGAGGATAATAAAATATCTTCAAAAATTTTGACCATGCATTTTGACTACTATCATGTGATTTTTAACCTTTTAAACCTTATAGATTTGGTAGTTGAGCTATGTTTTATAAAAATATACTTTTAAAATATTAATGCAGCTGAATTAACTAAGATATACAGAGAATATTCAGAAAAGACCTGTACCCAGGTCTTTTTGCCACTAAAACCTATCTTTGTATCATAACACACTGGCAAGTAACTAAACATGTTTCTTGAATGCGGTTTAGAAGATGGCGACCGGCAGGAAGGTAGGGAGAGAGAGAGTGTGAGTGAGGAACCCATAGAGGAGAGTGTAGATGTGTGTGGTGTGTGTGTGTGTATGAGATAGGGTCAGTTAGATTCTGCAGGTCTTCCAAGGGGCTCCCGAACAGGGCAGCCCTAGACGGCGGAGCCCCGCGCACAAAGCGGACACTTCTCGGTGGCTGGTGCGGACGCAGAGACCACGCCATCTTGAGAAACAGAGCTGCCTGAGACTCGGATCCTGGCTTCTGACACAAACCAGGACCCTGCAGCCACCGGGGACAGAGAACTGCTATCACAGCTTCAGACAAACAAACAACAAGAATCCAGACTTCCCGGCAGATTTCCGTGAGTCAAAGAGCCTATCCCCCTCCTCGCAGGCGCGCGAGGATAGCGCCATAGTAACTGATAGACCTGCCCCTCCCCCAAGCTGCTGAGCGCCCACAGGCGCGCGCGGAAAGCGCCATAGTAACTGATAGACGCGCCCTGCGCCCAAGCTGCTCACAGGCGCGCGCGGAAAGCGCCATAGTAACTGATAGACCCGCCCCTGGCCCAAGCTGCAGAGCTTTGCGCAGGGACGCGCTCCCTCTTAGGGAACTTGGCGCGCGCTCGCGCACGGGACAGAAGCAGCTCCCCGTCGGGGAAATCTGTCAGTGCGCACAGAGGGCTCCCCTTCGGAGAATTTGGGGGAATTTGGCTCGCGGGTCACAGCTCCCCCTTCGGAGATTCTTAAGAGCGTGCACAGAGGGGCTTCCCTTTGGGGAATTTGGCGCGCAGGATGGACTCCGCCCCCCTTCTGGGACTTTGGGAGAGTGCACTGAGCCGGCTCACCTTCAGGTTTTTAAGAATGTGCGCTCTAGCCGGTTTGGCTCAGTAGAGAGAGCACACACAGGACGCAGCTCCACTTCAGGGAATTTGGCACGCCGGACACAGCTGCCGGGGATCCCTGACTCACAGCGCATTCACACTAAGAGCCAGCAAACCCAATTGTTGGTGCGTGCACACACAGGGACCCTGATTCTCAACGAGAAACAGCACAAGGCAACAGAGACTTTGACACTCGAGTCTTGGTGCAGACACAGGGAAACTCTGACTCCTGGCACATGCTAAGGATCTCATTCTCGGCACATACCAACAGTGTGGTGCAGACAGGGCCCCTGATTCTAAATGTGCACACGAGACCACACAGAACACTGGGGACACTGATCCTGGGCAAGTCTGGTTCCCACCAACCAGAGACAGTCACACGTCCTAGTGTCAGAGCACTTCAGTGAAACTAGGGTGGAGTGAAGTCCCCACAGAACACGGCCCAGGTCCACGCAAACAGAAGCTTGAGCTTTCTGGTAATAGCCAGAATGGGGAAACGAAATAACTCACAGAGGAAAGAAAATGTGGAGTCGCCAAGAAAGGAAATTAGTGAAAATGAAGCTTGCAACATGACCGAAAAGGAGTTCAGAGTAATGGTCATGGAATTTATACATCGGATGGATGAGAAAATCAACAACTTATGCAAGAATCAGGAAGAAATGAAAAGTGATATAGCTACAATCAAAAACACCATGGAAAGTTTCAACAGTAGACTACAAGAAGCAGAGGACCGAATTAGTGAGTTAGAAGATCAGGTACAGAAACAAGCTCAAGCTGAACAGCAATTGGAGAAAAAAATTAAAAAGCAGGAGGAAAGCCTAAGGGAGCTTCGGGACAACATGAAACGAAGTAACATGCGTATAATAGGGCTGCCAGAAGGACAAGAAGAGCAGCAGGGATTAGAAAATCTATTTGAAGAAATAATGACAGAAAACTTCCCGGATATGGGAAAGATAAAAGTTACGCAAGTAAAGAGAGTCCCAAGCAGGATCAACCCCAAAAGACCCACACCAAGACATGTCATAATTTCAATGGCAAATATAAATGATAAAGAGAGAATCCTAAAGGCGGCAAGAGAGAGACAGAGAGTTACCTACAAAGGAACACCCATCAGATTGTCAAATGATTACTCATCAGAAACACAACAAGCTAGAAGTGAATGGAAGGAGGTATACAAAGTGTTGCAAAGCAAAGGACTGAATCCAAGAATACTATATCCAGCAAGACTATCAATCAAAATTGAAGGGGAAATCAGGAGCTTTGCAGACAAAAAAAGCCTCAGGGAGTTTATCACCACCAAACCAGCAATGCAAGAATTGCTAAAGGGAATACTGTAAAAAGAAGAAATAAACAGGTAAGAAGGAATACAGACACAAAAATAGATATGACTGCAAACAAATACCTTTCAGTAATAACTTTAAATGTAAACGGACTAAATGCTCCAATCAAAAGACATCGAGTAGCTGAATGGATAAAAAAACACGACCCATATATATGCTGTCTACAAGAGACCCACCTCAGAACAAGAGACTCACACAGATTGAAAGTGAAGGGATGGAAAAATATCTTTCAGGCAAATGGAAATGAAAAAAAAGCTGGGGTAGCAATACTTATATCTGACAAAATAGACCTCAAAGTAAATGCCATAACAAGAGATAAGGAAGGCCACTTCATAATACTAAAGGGAGAAATCCAACAAGAAGAAATAATTCTGGTAAACATATACGCTCCCAATATAGGAGCACCCAAATACATAAAAAAACTCCTGGAGGATATCAAGGGAGAGATTAATAGCAACACAATCATAGTAGGAGACTTTAATACCCCACTATCACCACTGGACAAATCCTCTAAACAAAAAATCAGCAAAGAAACAGCAATCCTAAATGACTCACTAGACCAGATGGAATTAATTGACATCTTCAGAACATTTCACCCCAAAGCCACAGAATATACATTCTTCTCAAGTGCACATGGGTCATTTTCAAAGATAGACCATATGCTGGGTCACAGGCAAAGTCTCTTCAAATTCAAGAAGATAGAAATTATATCAAGCATCTTCTCAGATCACAGTGGCATAAAACTGGAAATCAACTACAATAAATACAATCCAAAGAAATCAAACACATGGAGACTAAACAGCATGCTATTAAACAAGGACTGGGTCACCAGAGAGATCAAGGAAGAAATAAAAAACATCATGGCAACAAATGACAATGAAAACACAACAATCCAAAATCTATGGGACACAGCGAAAGCAGTCTTGAGAGGGAAGTTCATAGCTCTACAGGCCTATTGCAAAAAACAAGAAACAATGGTAATAAATTACTTAACCCTACAACTCAAAGAGCTAGAAAAAGAGCAGCAAGAAAAGCCCAGTGTAACCAGAAGGAAGGAAATAACAAAGATCAGAGCGGAGATAAATGACATAGAGACCAAAGAAACAATACATAAGATCAACAAAACCAAGAGCTGGTTCTTTGAAAGGATAAACAAGATTGATGGACCTCTAGCCAGGCTCACCAAGAAGCAAAGAGAGAGGACCCAAATAAACAAAATCAGAAATGAAAGAGGTGAAATAACAACAGACCCCTCTGAGATACAAAGGATTGTTACAAAATACTACGAACAACTCTATTCCAACAAACTGGACAATCTGGAGGAAATGGACATATTCCTAGAAAAATATAACCTTCCAAAAATCAATCAAGAAGAATCTAAACAGCTCAATAGGCCAATAACTATGGACGAAATTGAAGCAGTCATCAAAAAGCTTCCGGCAAACAAAAGCCCGGGGCCTGATGGCTTCACAGGAGAGTTTTACCAAACATTCAAGGAAGAACTAAAACCTATCCTCCTCAGACTATTCCAAAAAATTCAAGTGGAAGGAACACTTCCAAGCTCCTTCTATGAAGCCAGCATCACCCTAATACCAAAACCAGATAAAGACAACACAATGAAAGAGAATTACAGACCAATATCCCTCATGAACATAGATGCCAAAATTCTCAACAAAATTCTAGCAAATCGGCTCCAGCAGTACATCAGAAAGATCATACACCATGACCAAGTAGGATTTATCCCAGGAATGCAAGGATGGTACAATATCCGCAAATCAATAAACGTGATACATCACATAAACAAATTGAAAGATAAAAATCACATAGTCATATCAATTGATGCAGAAAAAGCATTTGACAAAATCCAACACCCTTTCTTGATAAAAACTCTCAACAAGGTGGGAATAGATGGCTCATACCTCAACATAATAAAAGCTATATATGATAAACCCACAGCAAACATCATACTCAATGGACAAAAACTAAAAACATTTCCCCTAAGAACAGGAACAAGACAGGGATGCCCACTCTCACCACTCCTGTTTGACATAGTACTGGAAGTATTAGCCATTGCAATTAGACAAGAAGAAGAAATAAAAGGCATCCAAATTGGAAAAGAACAAGTAAAGCTGTCTTTATTTGCAGACGACATGATATTGTACATAAAAAATCCGAAAGACTCCGTCAAAAAACTAATAGACTTAATAAATGAATTCGGCAATGTAGCAGGATACAAAATTAACGCCAAGAAATCTATGGCCTTTCTATACACCAATAGTGAACTTACAGACAGAGAGACTAAAAAGGCAATCCCATTTACCATCGCACCAAAAAAATTAAGATACCTAGGAATAAACTTAACTAAGGAGGTAAAAGACCTATACACGGAAAACTACAGGACACTGAAAAAAGAGATAGAGGAAGACGTAAACAGATGGAAGAACATACCATGTTCATGGATTGGTAGAATCAACATCATTAAAATGTCTATACTACCCAAAGCAATCTATAGATTCAATGCACTCCCCATTAAAATACCAACGGCATATTTCACAGACCTTGAAAGAACTATCCAAAAATTCATCTGGAATAAAAAAAGACCCCGAATAGCCACAGCAATCCTGAGAAAGAAGAATAAAGTAGGAGGGATCTCAATACCAGATTTCAAGCTGTATTACAAAGCCACTGTTCTCAAAACAGCCTGGTACTGGCACAAGAACAGACATATAGATCAATGGAACAGAATAGAGAATCCAGATATTGACCCAAACCACTATGCTCAATTAATATTTGACAAAGGAGGCATGAACATACAATGGAATAAAGACAGTCTCTTCAATAAATGGTGTTGGGAAAATTGGACAGATACATGCAAAAAAATGAAGCTTGATCACCAACTTACGCCATACACAAAAATAAACTCAAAATGGATACAGGACTTAAACATAAGACGGGAAACCATAAAAATACTAGAGCAATCCACAGGCAGCAAAATCTCAGACATATGCCAAAAGAAATTCTTCACTGACACAGCCCCTAGGGCAATGGAAGCTAAAGAGAAAATTAACAAATGGGACTACATCAAAATAAAAAGCTTTTTCACAGCAAAAGAAACCATCAACAAAACAACAAGAAGGCCCACTGCATGGGAGAACATATTTGCAAATGGCATCACTGATAAAGGTTTAATCTCCAACATCTACAGGCAGCTTATACAACTTAATAAAAGGAAGATAAATGATCCAATAAAAAAATGGGCAACAGACCTAAATAGAATCTTTTCAAAAGAAGACAGAAGGAAGGCCAAGAGACACATGAAAACATGCTCAACATCACTAATTATCCGAGAGATGCAAATCAAAACAACAATGCGGTACCATCTCACACCTGTCAGAATGGCTATCATCAACAAATCAACAAACGACAAGTGTTGGCGAGGATGCGGAGAAAAAGGAACCCTCGTGCACTGCTGGTGGGATTGCAGACTGGTGCAGCCACTGTGGAGAACAGTATGGAGTTTCCTCAAAAAACTGAAAATGGAACTCCCATTTGACCCAGTAATCCCACTCCTGGGAATATATCCGAAGAAACTAGAAACACCAATCAGAAAGGATATATGCACCCCTATGTTCATAGCAGCACAATTCACCATAGCTAAGATTTGGAAACAGCCTAGGTGCCCGTCAGCAGATGACTGGATCAGAAAACTGTGGTACATCTACACAATGGAATACTATGCTGCCATAAAAAAGAAGGAATTCTCATCATTTGCAGCAACCTGGGAGGAATTGGAGAACATTATGTTAAGTGAAATAAGTCAGTCAATGAAAGAAAAATACCACATGATCTCACTCATTTATGGATAATAAAGAACATTATAATCTTGAACAAAAAGATAGATACAGAGACAGTAAAGCATCAAACAGACTGTCAAATTACAAGGGGAAGGTTAGGGAGAGGTGGGGGAGATAAGAGATCAATCAAAGGACTTGTATGCATGCATATAAGCATAACCAATGGATGCAAAACTCTGGGGGGTGGGGGCATATATGGGAGGGGGGTGTGTGGAGGGCAATGGTAAGATATGTACACATATAATACCTTAATAAAAAAAAAGATAAATAAAAAAAAATAAATAAATAAACATGTTTCTTAATCTTTTCTAGTTCAATCCAGGACAACTTATTTTGTTAACTGTATATATCTCGTTGAACTTCCCATTCTTGTATACCCTCCTGGCCATATCCCCTATTTCTCAACACCTGTCCTTTCATACACACATACATATATAGTAAGATTTATATATGTATTTATATACATACACATACATACATACATATATAGTAAGATTTCACTAATGTGAAAACAGTCAAATTCATAGAAACATCAAGTACTAGTATAATAGTGGTTTCCAGGATCTGGAGATAGGAAGAAATGGGAAGTTAGTTGTTAATGGGGCTAGAGTTTCCGTTTTGCAAAAGGAAAGGTTCTAGAAACCTGTCGCAAAACAATGTGAATCATGCTACTGAACTGTACATAAAATAGTTAAGATGGTAAACTTTATGTTCTGTGCTTTAAAAAAGAAAACCTATAAGAAGAGAAAGAGAATTAGGACATATTATATAACTTCAATGGTCTGGTGAGAAGCTCATTGGCTTCTCAGAAATGATGGGTAGATTTCTTTCACAGTCTTTATGGAACACTGTATCATTTGCTGTCATTCTCTTAACTTCCTCTGGGTTTATTTCCGGTGATTGTGAAATGTTATTCTATACTAGTAGTCTGTGTCAGGGAAATATCTGAGCCTTGTTCCCACCTGGTCATTGTAAACTTCCAGCTACACTTAGCAGTGTCATTCCCACTTTTCTATGGTTTCATTTACAATGAAAACGTCCACTTGGGTGATATGTGATTATGAGTCATTAAAGAAAATGAAAGTAGATAGTAACCTAATTTGGTATAACTATGGTATTATCTGAATTGCAAAATTGTTCTCTTCATTAAAAATTATTTTCTGAATCTTAGATTCTATAAGAACTCCCAGCGTACTTGATGTAGTGCAGAACTATAATTTACCTTTCTTCTTCTTTACTACATACTAAAGCATGTTACTTAAACCTTACTTTATTAGTAATTGCAAAAAATATTTTTAAAAATTATATTTAACAGATATTTTAAGTGATATCATTTCCCTATTGAGATATTTAAAATTGATTTAATTTTGTTGAATTAAACTACACTAATGGATTAGTGTTACTGTAGAGATTTATTTAACTAGGTCTATTTTCCATGTTTCTGAACTCCCTCATTCCTTTAAAAGTATATTCAATTTTATAGGGGCAAAATATGCATTTCTTTTTCAGTTTTACTATTATTCAGTTTTTATCCTTTTAAAAATAAGTTTTGAGTGAATCTATCTTTGTTTATAAGTAGTTTATTTGTGTTCATGAATCACAAAGTCCTTAAAATACCTTACATTAATCTTACATTAATCATAGGTGATGTTTCTCCAGTTTTAACCTTTTTACCTAGTCAGTTTAACTTCTTTCAGGAATGAATCTTCGTTTGCGATATTCTTATATATAAAAAAAATATATGGTTATCTGAAATCCCCAACCTTATTCATTTCCTTTTGCTATCAAAATGGTGTGAAGAATGGATCATTATTTAGCTAAACATGTACTAGTATTATTGTGTACATTATTAATATTTGTTGCATTTATTTTCTAATATGGAGTAACTATCCACATAAAAGGTGAAAAGGTGTTTCTTCTGAGTTTACAGCTTCTGTTTCAACACAGTTGCATGATTTAAACATTTCCCAATATTGTTATTAATTAGCCCTTTTACAAGCTGCATTAAATTCTCCAGGTATATATTTTAATCAATATGACTCTATATATTTGCCACATTACTAATTATTTAAAAAGTAGTTCATTATTATTTGATTTGAATTTTAGTACCTCTTTATCATTACCTCAAGTAAAGTAGAAAAATCTGAAGTATAATTTTCTACAAGAAAAATGAAAACTAAGCTAAGAAAATTTAGCTATCGATGCTTAAAGAACTTCTTTACTTTGGGTTCATCTGTTTTTTCTATTAATTGTGTGATGCTTGAAAATAAAACTTTCAAAGATCCAACAACCTAGAAAGAGCAAAACACAAAGTAAGCACAGACACACACACACACACACAGACACACACACACACACACACACACACACACTGCCCAAATTATTTCCCCAGTGATACCCTGAATTAATGGTGCAGCATTCACACAGCTGAGTTCAGTTCCTTCTCGCCTCCTGTTTCTCAGTGGCAGTTTGCAGCATTCTGGCATGACTTTCTTTTCTTTATTTTTATAAACACGTCCTTGCCAGTCTTCTCATCTACTTCAATAACTCCATATTTATTACTCAATTTACAATCACTGTTTCTTCTGAGTGAAAAAACAACAACATAGAAATGCTAAATAGATTCCAAATTCTCAGGTGAAAGTTCCTGTCTGTTTACTGAAGTGGAAGTTGTTAATGATGTAAGGCTATTTGAAGAAAATTACTAGGTTCAATTACTTTAATGAGAACTAGCTCCTACAAAATGTTGGTTTAAGAACTGGCTACACAGCAGTAACATATTAGCCATACTCACCTACTAAAAAAAAAAAACACACATAATTTGCCTTTTGGTTTCTATTTCGATTTGTTTTCCCATATGAAGCCTTCAGATATGTAAACATACTTATTTTAGAATATTCATTTTTTATCCTTATAATGCCATAAAAATAACTAAATGCACTGAATTGATAGAGGGCAAGGTTTCTGTCTTGATTATGGTTGTCAGGTGCTAAATAAATATTAGTAAATTAATTAATGAATCATGCAAAAATAATCAATTGTCTCAATCAATTCCCTAAACATGTAAAACCAAATTAACTAGACAATTCTGTTAAAATGGATAATACGTTAACTGCTGTGAAGTCAGTATAAATCAGTGATGGGCAGTGGGCTGGCTCTTGGCCACCTGCCTCTATTTAGATGCTGAAATTGTTATCCAATTTCAAGTAGGACTTTAAAAATTTAATTGAATTTATTGGGGTGACATTGGTTAATAAAATTACATAGGTTTCAGGTGTACAATTCTATAATACATCATCTGTATATTGTATTGTGTATTCACCACTCAAAGCCATGTTTCTTTCCATCACCATTTAACCCCCTTTTTTTTTTAACCCCCCTTTTTCCCTCTTCTATCTCTTCCCACCCCCTTTCCTCTTATAATCGCCATACTGTTGTTTGTGTCTATGAGTTTCAGTTTTATATGCCACATATGAGTGAAATCATATGGTTCTTTGCTTTTTCTGACTGACTTATTTCACTTAGCATTATATTCTCAAGGTCCATCCATATTGATGCAAATAGCAATATTTCATTTTTTTCTTATAGCTGAATGTATTCCATTGTATATATGTACTACATCTGCTTTATCCAACCCTCTACCAAAGGACATTTGGGTTGTTTCCATGACTTTATTTTTTTTATAAATCTTTATTGTTCAGATTATTACAATTGTTTCTCCTTTTCCCCCCCCATATCTCCCCACCACCCGGTTCCCACCCCCACCTCTGCCCTTACCTCCCCCCCCCCCCCCCGTTGTCCTTATCCATAGGTGTATGATTTTTGTCCAGTCTCTTCCCGTACCCCCCACACAGGCACCCCTTTCCCCCTGAGAATTATCAATCCACTCCCATTCTATGCCTCTGATTCTATTATGTTCACCAGTTTATTCTGTTCCTCAGATTTTTAATTCATTTGATTTTTAGGATCACTTATTGATAGATATGTATTTGTTGTTTATAATTTTTATCTTTACTTTTTTCTTCTTTTTCCTCTTTTTAAAGAATACCTTTCAGCATTTCATATAATACAGGTGTGGTGGTGATGAACTCCTTTAGCTTTTTCTTATCTGTGAAGCTCTTTATCTGCCATTCAATTCTGAATGATAACTTTGCTGGGTAGAGTAGTCTTAGTTGTAGGTTCTTGCTATTCATCACTTTGAATATTTCTTGCCATTCCCGTATGGCCTGCATAGTTTCTGTTGAGAAATCAGCTGACAGTCGTATGGGTGCTCCCTTGTAGGTAACTAACTGTTTTTCTCTTGCTGCTTGTAAGATTCTCTCTTTATCTTTTGCCCTTGGCATTTTAATTATGATGTGTCTTGGTGTGGTCCTCTTTGGATTCCTCTTGTTTGGGGTTCTGTGCGCTTCCTGAACTTGTAAGTCTATTTCTTTTACCAGGTGGGGGAAGGTTTCTGTCATTATTTCTTCAAGTAGGTTTTCAGTATCTTGCTCTCTCTCTTCTTCTGACACCCCAAAAATTCGGATATTGGTACGCTTAAAGCCATCCCCAAGGCTCCTTACGCTATCCTCACACTTTTGGATTCTTCTTTCTTTCCACCTCTCTGGTTGGGTGTTTTTTTCTTCCTCATATTCCAGATCTTTGGTTTGACTCTTCAGGTACGGTGGTCTACAGTTGAGTGTCTGTATATTCTTTATTTCAGACAGTGTATGCATAATTTCTGACTGGTCCTTTTCCATTTTTTTTGGTATTCTCATTAAGGTCCTTGAAGGTCTCTTCAAGTTTCTCAGCAGTTTTTAGAAGATTCTTGAGTAACCTTATAAATGTGGTTCTGAACACTGTGTCGTCCATTAGTTTGCTTTCCTCCATCTCTCCTACTCGTGACATACTTCGGTGTCTCCGCATTTTGGCTGCCTCCCTGTGTTGATGCAGTGGCTTTGTGTGGTCAGTGACCTATAGGGGCCGGTAGCTCAGCTTCCCCAATCACTCTAGGTGGTCGCTCTTGGTACACCCCTTTGTGGGATGAGTGGAAAGTCTTGGTGTAGTTAAAAGCCTTGATTGCTGTTGGTACACTGGGAGGAATTGACCTCCAGGCCAATTGGCTGTGAGGATCTGCTGTGTCTATAACGGAAAAATTGCTGTGCTGGAGACACAGTAGGGCTTTGGTGCTCACTGAGTCTGCCTCTTGAATGTGTCCCTTATGAGAGTGGTTGAAATCTGGTGTCATCCACACCGACCACTAGATACCCTAGTGTCTGGATTTCCAATGGGGTGCAGGAATGAGGCCTCCCAGCAGGAGCTACAGCAAGAGCTACAGTTTTCTCCTCTTTGCTTGGGCGGTTTTGGAGCAGTCTGACTGGAGCTGCAGTTAATTTGGTTGAGCTGCCACAGAACAGGACATTTATATGTAAAAGCCACTGTGTGGAGCCTGGGCAGGTTTGTAGAATGTGCGGGGTGGGGTCTTAGGGCGGGGAGGGGTCTCAGGGCATCACTAGGCTGGGGCTTGGCCAACGGCCATGGCTGCCTTCAGCCGTCTCTGCCTTTCCGCGTTTCCAAGTCCAGTGTCCCGCGCTCCAGCGCAGCAAACCCTGATTGCTGGGCGCACCTTTGAAGAAAAGTCACTCTCACTCTCCGACAGATGGCCGAGAGTCCAGCTTCTCCCCGTAGGCGTCTGGGTCCCCCGTGTGTCCCCAGAAACTGGAGTTCAGAGTGATCGGGAGTTTGTCTCCCTTCAGTTTGAAGAAAAGCCGTGCACCCAGTCGCCCGCCGCCAGCCTGCTTCACGCATGCCTCCATACCTCAGCTCTCCAGTGTTTGCGCGCCCTTCTCTTCTTAGTTGTAAACCTACCACTCAGCCAGCTTTCCCGTGGTTCTGGGTGGTAGACGTTTTGTTTTTTAGTTGTATTTTTGAAATTGTTGTGCGAGGCAGCAGTTTAGTTGTTTAACTTTGCCGCCATCTTGGTTCCTTGTTTCCATGACTTTAAAAATGTCATTCATGCCCTTGCTGGTTTGGCTCAGTGGATAAAGCATTGGCCTGTGGACTGCAGGATCCCAGGTTTGATTCCAGTCAAGGGCACATGCCTGGGTTGCAGGTTCGATCCCAGAAGGGGACATGCAGGAGGCAGCCAATCAATGATTCTCTCTCATCATTATGTTTCTATCTCTATTCCTCTCTGAAATCAATAATCTTACCTAATAATAGACAAACATGTAAATTGACCTTACCTCTGCTACACCCACATCCAATCAGAGTGAGTATGCAAATTAGAAGGCCAAAGATGGCAGACACCCAGCTGCTTCAGGCACAGAGTGGCCAGGCGGGGCAGGATGCCTGCTATGAGAGGGAGGGCGGGGGGCGAAGAGATCTATAGGAGCAGAGTGCTGCAGCGAAGACAAGACTGCAGACTCTAGAGTGCTGCAGCAAAGACAAAGATGGCAGACTCCGGCCTGAGTCTGCAGCAAAGACGAAGAAGGCAGACTCTGGCCGGAGCAAAGGCCTGGATCCGGGTGCCAGAGAAAAACCGGTGCTGGAAGCCACAGGAAGGAAGGCCCATTGCATGAATCTCTTTGTGTAATGGGCCCTGTGTAATATTTATATATATAAAATAAAATAAAATAAAAATGTCATTCAATTGTCTTCTTGGTTTCTATCATTTCTCAATCTCACCAGAATGTTAGCCTCTACTGTGCTATTACTTCCAAGAGCTGGTTTATTTGTTTGTGTGTCTGTATTTTATCCAGTTTTTCTAGCTGCTCTGGGCAGGTCTTTTTTCTTCTTTTTCTTCTTCTTTTTCTTTTTCTTTTTTTCTATAAGGTACTTCATCATAGCCAGTAATAGGATTCCTTTCTAATTCATTTTAAATTACAAACAAAAATAAATAATGGGAAAATATTATATTTAATTCTAATTGCATTTAATTATTTTAAGTATTCAGTTACCTCAATATTTGTTTGACCTTAATGACGAGAAGATTTGAGGGGAACAAAATCAGCTACATTTAATATGTCCACACATTACTTCCTGTGTTCTAAATCAGAAAGCTGAAATTTGTCTTTGTGTCAGACTCTTGTACTTTGAAATGAATCATTTTGATAAACCCTCTTAGTCATGCACATGTAAGCCAAGTACCTTTGTATTGTGTTGGCAGCAGGCCTAAATATTTGTTGAGTAAGAAAAATGTCATAGCTCTATGAGAGATTGATAGGTTTTTTTCATTATAGTGTGAAAGGTTATGCCAATTGAATAGTGTGAAATGGGCATCTCAGCAGAGAGATAATTTGTATATTAAGAAGAAATCGTCAGCACCTTATGGTGAAAGTCCGATGAAGGAGACAAGGGACGTGAGGAGCTGAATGTGGAGGTGCCCATGGAGAAAGGGTCTATCTAGCTAGCAAGACAAAAGGAAAAAGGAGAAATAGCCAAGAAGCACCTCCCCAAAATAATGGGGGAACCAATGAGCTGCAGGGGAGCAGAAATCTGCTAGACAATTTTCAACATTTTGTTTCTTCATTTTAACTCCCTGAGGAACTATATTGTTTTAAGTTTCCAAAGTATTTCTTGAGACAGACATTTCAAGTGGCACAGAAAAACAGCTGAGGCCACTGAATGTTGTCTGGGAGGGGCAGTGCACAGCCAGAGATGGAAAAAAAAAAATCTTCAGGAGATGTCTCCATTCCCTAGAGCTCCTAGGAATTACTTGATGAAGTTATCTGATTGTGCTATTCAGAAAGGAATTTGAGTTATTTTATTGTGATACAAACAGAAAAGATAACCTCAAAAGAATAGAAAATATGGACACACCCAAGTTCCATTGTCTATGAAATTAGGACCAAATTAGAGAAATACAGAGAGTTTCATAGGAAGGCATTTTATACTTGAAGAAATAAGAAAACAATCCATATGTTTGTAAAAAAAATACTAAAATATGCAGCATTATACTAAACAGTAAATATGCCTGAATTAAACTTGACATTAATTCTTTTCTCTGTTTAGTGTCACCATCAATGCTAGAAAAACAAAGGATCTTTGATGACATGTTATACCTTTGAGAAAAGTAGTTCATATTGATAAGCAGTTCCAGCCTTTAACCCAAAGTGCTGTCTAGACTGAACAGGCCTCTGGTTATAACTTCTAATATATAAGTTAAGTAGGTTTTTAGTTATGCTCTTTTCTGTGGAACCACAAAGTAGCAAATCTCTAAAATTCAAAAACTTCAAAGCATTGTTGGAAATTGATTTATGCTTTTTGAATGGAAGGTAGGTTTTCTTCTCCCTCATCCGTTCTTCTTAAAAATGTCTGCAAACCTTAAAGGAATTTAAGGTTTGAGGAAATAGAGTGAAGCAAAATAATAATAGCATTATTTTTCTTTGCTTAAAATCCTCTACCACTTTCATACTACTATATGCAAATTATACTAAACCACTGGGGAAAACATTTTTTTTAAAAAAAGCAGTCAATCAACTAGTCATTTTAATCTTACATATATTATTTTGTAATAATTTGACTACACATTTTTTATAAATAAACTAAAAAGTTTATTGCTTGGTATAAATATATTATTATCTTATTTATTCAGATATTCTCATTTTAAAATGGAAAATTTTACTTTTCTCTCTCAAGAAAAATATATTTAACCTATGTATATGTGTCAGATATACATTAATCTAAATTTACATATATTATATTTTAATATACAGGTTATCCCAAAAATGTATACACACTTTGAATAATTACAAAGGCAGTATTTATTAAAATACATTTTATTTTCAAAATATAATAGAATCTACAGACATTGTGTGTATACATTTTTGGGGGCACCCTGTATTCCATATGAATATGAAGGCATATATATATATATATATATAAATATCTATAGGTCCCCAAATTCTATGGTTTTATTTTCAGTTCCCAGCATTCATTCAATTCAATACACTTATTAATGAACCATTAGAAGTGTGTTACTCTGTTGAAATGGCCATGGCTTTTGTTCCATGTCACTGGTGTTAGTTTAGGCTGACACATGGTTACAAGGCATGACGGATCAAAGTAATTAAAGTTCCAATCACTCACCTTTCTATGTTCAACATCAACTCAGCTAGCCTTTACCCTAAGTTCCTACTATTTTAATATTGCTAGATGTATGTGTGTCTGTGTGCATGCACACCCGCATGTGTATGTGCTTGCAAATAATATAGAAGTGTCATTACTTTTGTTGCATTTAAAACATTTTTCAGAATTTTTATTTTAAAGTTTGCTGATGTATTATTAAATTACTATTTTTTGCCTTGGCATGTAATGTGAGAGTCATCAGTATATACACGTTATGTCCATCTATCCTATATAATAAAAGTCTAATATGCAAATTGTCCCCTCGACTGGGCGTTCAACCAGGAATTCAACGAGGGGGCGGGACCAGCAGGCCAACCACCCACGGCCCCTTCCCCCGGCCAGCCCAGCCCAATTGGCTCCGATCAGGCTGGGCCGGCTAGACCCCACGGTGCACAAATTTGTGCACTGGGACTCTAGTAGAATTATAGATTCTGGGAGAAAGTTTGCATTGTTCTCTGATCGGTCCTTCCCCATTAAGCCAGATAAATGTAAGTTCATCCACAAAGTGGGTTATATAATAATGACCTTGTTACATATTTCTCAGATAGAGACTTAGTTTGTTTAGTAGCAGCCTAGGTGGGGGAAAAAGTATATTTCTAAAGTATCTACTGAAAAGAAAAGAACCCCAGCAGTTTTTAATAGAAAAAAAAAATCAGTCCATCAAATTATATGACTATTATTTTGACAGAATATTGGATCTGTGGAATTACTACTTTTACAAAGCATATCAGTTAAAGAATTATATTGTTAACAGATTTATAGTAATAATAATGCAGCCTTTGTTACTATTTGATTAGTGTCATGCATTAATTGCTTTTTTGTTGATTGATGGCTTTAGGATAATGTATTTGTTCCAACTTTTCTACATGAAACATTCTTTTGATCCTGAAAGTTATCTGTTTGGATCTCCTGGCCTCTGGCACTCACTTGCTAAATGCAGCATGTTCCTTTAACTGTGGATGCCACAGCTTTTTAAGCAGCATTCCCTGCATACCACTGAATCACATGTGATAAATTAATAAGGCAGGAATCTGCATACAGGTGTTTTTGCTTGTTAAAATCATTGAAAATTTACCAAATGCATTATTTTTTGTTGCTTTATTACACAGGATTTACTACAAGTTCCTGGCTTTTTAATTAGCCTGACCTTTCTGGTCCATGAATGCCAATGGTAAAAGCTGTATGTGCCAGAATTTTTATAAACCAATTGAATATAGAGAGGAAAATGGAAGATTGATAAATGGTATAATGTGTGTGTGTGTGTGTGTGTGTGTGTGTGTGTGTGTGTGTCTGTGTATGTTTGTGTCCATCTGTATACACAAATATATTATCTATCTGTTGATCCATCTATATCACTTTGCAAAGTGTGGATATAAAATAAAAATGAAAACAATCATCTGCTCTCCTCATTATTCAGAAAATCAAGAATATTTCAACAATAAATGTAGAATAAACTTAATTTTACAATAAAAAGATACTTTCTGGAATATATTGACAATTGGCAAATTTACTCAACAACATAATTTAGTTTCTTTATTTTAAAATAAAATTTACAATAATATAGTATTGGTTTGAGTGTAAATTTGACAGTGTCTGTATCTGACAAAATAACAAGATATTACATAAAAATCTTACTTTGTGCCGAAACCGGTTTGGCTCAGTGGATAGAGTGTCGGCCTGTGGACTGAAAGGTCCCAGGTTCGATACTGGTCAAGGGCATGTACCTTGGTTGCGGGCACATCCCCAGTGGGGGGTGTGCAGGAGGCAGCTGATCGATGTTTCTAACTCTCTATCCCTCTCTCTTCCTCTCTGTAAAAAAATCAATAAAATATATATTTTTAAAAAATCTTACTTTGTACAGGCACCTCTTTCATCATTTTATATTAAATAGATGAGATGGTCATGATTTAAAAACAACTAATTATATTTAACTATTTGCAAAATGTGAGCAGCACTTTAACTTAAATTTATTCTGGGCCATTAAAAAATAACCTAAGAAAAAGCCATCCATTGACTCATAACAGTGGCTCTTTTGTCTCTCTGTCTCTAGAATTTATATCTATAGCTCTTTTCCAATTCTTTACTTTATAGACTAGAGCAGCCAGCGCTGTATTGAATAGCAAAGTGATAAGGAGGATCTCATTTTACACATCTAGATAAAATTTTTCTGGGATTTTACTAGTGAATATAATGAAGCTCTTGGTTTAAAAGAAGTTGTCTTTATCACCTAAAGAGGATTTTCTTTCCTATTTACATATTTTTATTAGGAATAGTTGTTCAATTTTATCAAATGTGAGTTCTATTTGTATCAAATATTTTTATGCTATTAACCAACCTAGCTATAGGTTACAAATCTATTAACAAATTTTATGTTAAATCATTTTTATATTCCTAGGTTAAACTTGAATTGAAGGCAATGAGATCCTCCTAATATGAGAATCACTTTTTTACTATCTTAAGTTTTAAACATTTATTAGTATTAGAGATTGAACTATAGTTTTCTCTTGGAGTTTTTCTTATATTTAAGAATTGAGATTATACTAATTTTTTACAATACATAAGATAATTTCACATCTTTTTATTCACTTCTAAAAAGGAAACAAACTTCTCTCTCTTCATTATCTCAAGTTTAATTCCTATGAAATAGAGAATGAAAAATAGAAACATGGGATAATACAAAGTAAAGAGAAATCTGATTTTGATAAAGAAATTAAGGTCAATTTAATAAATTAATTTTTTCTTGTTGTACTTATATAAGTAAACAATATTCAGTACAGATAATCTTCATGATTGCTTCATGATGTTGGTTGCTATGAAATAACTAGCAATATCAATACAAAACATGAGAAACACATCTGAAATATGGTCCCAGGTGATTTTTTTTATTGGCACTAACTCTATTCTGGGAGTATATCAATACTTCCAAATATCCATGTATATTTATTAGCAGCAAAATTACATTTACTTTTAAATTCTGAACAGGCATTTGTGTTTTTAATTGTAAAGGTATAACATCCTACACAGATTTAAAATTCATTATCTATGCCAACTTTCATCAATATATTATATCTGCTAAATTTTAATATTAATTTTAAGGCTAACCCTGCTTAAACATAACTTAAGGCATTGGTTCTTAACATTTTTTTTTTTTTAATCACAAACACTACTGAATAACTGATGCATCTTCTTGACCTTACCAAAGGAAAAATAAATAGAAACTGACAATTGTACATTAAATGTCAAGGCTTTTATCAATTTACTAGAGGCCCAGTGCACTAAATTTATGCCCAGGGGTGTTCCTCAGCCCGGCCTGCACCCTCTCTAATCTGGGACATCCCTCTCACAATCTGGGACTGCTGGCTCTTAACCACTCGCCTGCCTGCCTGCCTGATTGCCCCCTAACTGCTCCCCTGTCAGGCTGATTGACACCTAACTGCTCCCCTGCCTGCCTGATTGCCCCCTAACCTGTCACCTGCAGAGGGAGGTCACTGGTGGCAGGGGAGGGGGGGCAGCGCTGCACAGATGGCAAGCAGTGGCAGCGGCGGGGGTGGGGCTAGCTGCCTACAGCTCTGGGAAAGAAAAAGCCCCAATAGGCCCTGATCTCAGGCCAGGCCTAGGGACCCTACCCAAGGGGTTCTGGATTGTGAGAGGGTGCAGGCCAGGATGAGGGACCCGCCCCCCAAGTGCATGAATTTTAATGCACCGGGCCTCTAGTTTTAATAAGAAGAAGTTTAAGGCTTTGAGGTCCAGTGTTTCTTATTCAAAATAAACCTGTTTTGCACAGATTTAATTCTTCTGATAGATGTTGAATTGCATTAAAATGTTAAGTCTGCTAGGAGACTATTCTGATGAGATCCTTTTAAGTAAAGTATGTTTGTAGGTTTATATTAATATTTGTTATGGTTTGTGGTTATTGCATTTAAGATAAGTTGCTAATGGCCTCTGACTCAACTTTTGCATAAACAGGGCAAAGTGCTTATCATATGTAACCCAATTGGAGGGTTTCCAGAACCACAAATCATGGATGATTCTAAGGAACTTCTTACAAGGAAAGCATACAGTAAAATGGTAATTAAAAATAATAATCAAAACAAAAACAATAGTTTAAAATGGAAATCAGTATTATTCTATAGTCTTAAGTTAGGAAATTTTTAAAATATGTTTGTCCAGAGAGTTACAATTAAGGCACTTGAACTAAATAGTAAATAGTAATATGTGAGTCAATGGAGTTCAACAAATTGTTTTGAGACTCTCATAGCAATTTCATTGATACATTTCTGAATATGTGTACTTTATAATTTTGTTAATCAAACTACTTCACAATTTTCATTGTTCCTTTATTCTTACTTCAAAATCTCACTTTAAAAGAACATATCTCTTTAATTTCAAAATTTCGTAAAAGAGACTTTGTTTAATAGTGTACTTTTTTCACACATTAAAATTTATATAGAACTAATTCAACAGATATTAACATGGATATGATTCCAAAAATGAAGCTGAGTGACAAAAGCTGAAAAATGAATCATGTATATTTAATAAGAAAATAGCAATGCTGCATATTCTTTATATTTACAAAACTTGTGTATTAAAAGTATGAAACATAAATGAGAAGGGGTACACCTATATCATAGTAATTACATCTGAGGAGGACAAATGGGGAAAGGAATGGGAGTGCGTTGAACTTTAGCAGTTAATGTTTTATTTGACAGAGAAAAAGAGAGATATTTGAAGCAAATATGGCAAAATATTAACTCTTTCTGCTATAGTATTTTTCTGTATATTTTGTATATATACACATGATCATTGTTAAAGTGTGGCATTGATTTAGCCATCAAATTGAGGCTAATCTGCTAGCAGAGTTCCTGTCTAATGAAAACAAAATAAGCAAAAGCAACAACTCCCTCCCCTCAAAAAAAAAAAAAAATCTGTAATGAGCACCAACCAAAACCATAAAATATTCCTTCTTGTGTTAAAAGACCACAAATAGCATCAGCCAAATCCTTCTCTGCATTTTTACAAACCGACGAAAATGCCACTAATTTTCATAATCCTTTTGTTGTGTCTTCCTTCTCTTTCCCCAGCCATGCAGTCTTACTCTTACTTTTCGTAGAAGCTGACTTAAGGCAAGCCAAGCCACCAGCAACTCTGATCCCAGACAGGGCCTTGATCCAGGGTGACATGCATTCAAAAGTTGGTTTGCATAAACATGGTGCAGAACTTATCTTTGGATCTGAAGACACCTTTGAATGAAAGATTTTAGATTTTGTGGTGGGAAAAGAAGAAGGGTGGCTGAGCTAAATAGATAAGTGAACAGATTTTGTCAATCTAGGGTTTTAGAAGTGTTAGGGACATATGGTTTGTGTCTCCCCAAAATTCACATGTTGAAACCCTACCCACCAATGTGATGGCATTATGAGGTGGGGCTTTTTGGAGGTAAATAAGGTTTGATGATATCCTGAGGATGAAGTCCTCATGAATGGCAGTCTAAAACTCAGAAGGGGTTGCAGAACTCACCAGAACCCAACCTTGCTGACACCCTGAATTTGGACTTCCACCCTCCAAAATTGTGAGAAATAAATTTCTGTTGTTTATAAGCCACCTGTGGCATTTTTATTACAGCAGCACAAGGAGACTAAGACAGTATAGAAAATATAGCCCTACCTATAATTTTTAAATTATAATCTCAAACAATTCCAATCAAATATCGGTTATTTCTCTACAGAACTAATTTTAAAATGAAGTTTATTTTTCTCTAAATCCATTTAGATAGACTTGGAGAATCATGTTTGAAACAGAAATGATTAAAGTAAGGTAAATTATAGAGTTCATATTTGTTTAAATGTTAAAATAGTATATTTAAGTATTAAGTAAGTTTAAAGGTTAAAATAGTAAATTACTAATTCTAATTATATTAGAAGGTGTAGCATTTGCCTTCTTGTTTCACAATTCAGGTGAGAAAGCTAATAGAGGTCTGTGTCTTTTTACTTAGGCAATAATCCTAAATTGGGAAGCAAGTCCTAACTGCTGGGAACATGTGTGTGAATTAAGACTTAATGGATATAACAGCTAAGATTATTTGCAACTTCTAAATCTCCACTGTTAATTTTTGTTAGCAAAGAATTGATCAAATTAAGAACATCAAGTTTATTTTATAACACTTATTTCAAAATAATTGCTTGTAATTTTTTTTGTATATTGATGAATGCAGAAAGAGGTGTCTAACATTTTTCTTTAATTAGCTCTTCAGCTGCAGGTTATATATATATTTGGATGACTAATTTATTTTGTAATTTACTGTCTGATTCAGAATATATATATTATATTTCTTTTATATACATACTTACTTTACACTTAAACTTAGTTTATATATGTATTTAGCTTACATACATATACAGCATTATATTTATAATGATACATCCTATGTAATTAAAGCCTAATATGCTAAGTGTCCCGTCATCCAGTCAGCCATCCAACCAATCAAAGCATAATATGCTAATGATATGCTAAGGATGATCAACTCCTCACTATGATGTGCACTGACCACCAGGGGGCAGATGCTCAATGCAGGAGCTGCCCCCTGGTGGTCAGTGTGCTTCCACAGGAGGAGTGCTACTCAGCCAGAAGCCGGGCTGACGGCTGGCGAGTGCAGTGGCAGTGGTGTGAGCCTCACCCGCCTCTGCGGCATTGCTAAGGATGTCTGACTGCCAGCTTAGGCCTGCTCCCCGGCAGTTATGACATCTCCCAAGGGCTCCTGCACTGCGAGAGGGCGCAGACCGGGCTGAAGGACCCCCCCCACCCAGTGCAAAAATTTTATGCACCGGGCCTCTAGTCTCCACATATAAAGAGGTAATATGCTAATTGACCATTAAGGTGTCCCAGTAATGACCAACTTGCACATTGACAGACCAGCAGGTGCACGTGCAGCAGGGGGACTTGCGTGAGGCTCGCTTCCCTGCCCCTGATGCCAGAGTCCTCTTTTTCTCCTAGGTGCACGTGCCCAACAAACACCCCCATGACACCGCACCCCATCCGAGAGCACTCTGCCTGGGGACGCCACCAAACACACCCCCCCCCCCCCAGAGGTGGGGGAAGCCGAGGGGCGACACCCACACGGCAGAAGACAGGTACGTGGGGCGCGGTCGGTAGACGCCAACCGGGGGGTGTACACGCATCAGCGGTGACCCCCAGGAGGGGTCACGCACATAAATTGAGAAGGTATGGACCCAACACCACAAAGAAAGTGCCAGAGCACAACAACAGAGAGTGCACATGCGACCCTCACACCACAGGGAAGCCGCGGAGGCTTTCTCCAGCCATCCATTCATTCATCTGCCTGGTCCGACCTGGACGGGGGCTCGCATACTGGGCAGAAATCTCCCCCACCCCCCCAAGGACAAGCCAGGCCCGGCCATGCCTGCGCAAGCACTCCCATCACCTGTGTATTCTGGAGGGGAATGGACAGAGAGCCGCTCCAGGCATAGGAGCGGGCACGCTGGGGGGTGGGAAAGGCCTCCGTGCCCCCACCCCCTTCAGCACTCAATGAGAGAAAAGCCTTGCGCGCACATGAATTTGCACGTGCATGAATGCACGCGTTCGCAAGTAACGCAGCAGTCCTCGCGATGGACACTGGCCCGGCCAGCTGGACCCTCCCCCAACTCAGAGGGGGAAGGCATGGGCCACGGTAGGCAAGACACAGCTGTGTTGTCACTCGGCCCCTCAAAACCAGTGCGAGAGGGCCCCGAGTGCCTACAGGTCCCAGAGAGGAAAGCAGTCAGTACTAAGGACAAAAAGCATAGAATTTTTAATTAGCCTGTAAAAAGAGTAAAAGAGTGAGGGAGGAGGGGGGAAGATGGGGAAGAAGGGAAGAACTTTATAAAGGAGTCAGTAGAGAACAGAGTTAAAGAAGAAAGGAGGATGTATGAGTGAACTGTAGGAGCTATAATGAAAATCGAGTATAGTTGTGTACTGGGGACAGATTTTAAAAGTAGGAGTCAGAAAAGAAAAAAAAGATAAATGACAGTGAATAATTAGGCAAGTAGATAGATAGATATTAAAACAGTGGAAGTAAGTAGAGAAGAGTGTATGGGAAAGGTAGGATGAGAGAGAAAGAGGGAGAAAAGAAAAGTTTTAAAGGGGAGCTGGTAGAGCTTCAAAGGAGAATGGGAAGAAGGAAGAAATGGGGCAGGGAGCAAAGCAGGTCTGAGGGAGGAAGTGAAGAAAAAAATTAAGTTGGGAAGGAAGGAAAAGGGGAGGGAGAGCAGGGGTAAAGATAAAGGAAAGAAGGAATGTGGGGAGGAAGGGTAAAGAGAAAGATGGGAAGAAGGATGATGGAACTGAAATAGAAAATAAAGAGGAAAGAAAAGTTTATAAATGATGAGTCAGTAGGAAAAAGTGTTACATAAAGGATAGAGAAAAATTGTGTGAGAGGGAGAAGCCAATAAGGAAGTCAAATACAATTATATTTATTTTATATACATAAAATGAAGGGGGTAAGATTTAAAAGAAATAGTTAATAGGGGTGCAGGCCGGCAGGGTAGGGCAGTTAGGGTGACTAGGCCAGCAGGAGAGGGCAGTTAGGGGTGACCAGCCAGCAGGGGAGGGCAGTTAGGGGGATCAGGCTGGCAGGCAGAGTGGTTAGGGCAGGCAGGCAGGTGAGCAGTTAGGAGCCAGAGTTCCTGGATTGCAAGAGGGCTCCTGCATTGGAGAGGGTACAGGTCAGTTTGAGGGGGACCCCCCCCCCCACCTGTGCATGAATTTCATGCACCAGGACTCTAGTGTATATAAATACTGAAATATACAGTTAGTTAATTAGTTTCCACCTATTATTGCATTACTAATTTACTTTTGTAATTTACTATCTAATTCTGGAGAATACCAGTCTAGATTAAAACAAACAAAACTTGGTTTGATCAATATTTACATTAATGTCTTAATCTCATTGAGTAGTTTATACTGAAAAATATTATTTACTAATTGAAACAAACCTAAGGATATTTACAGATTAGTCAAAATGCCTGATATGGATGATCTTGAATTAATTAATTTCCATATTTTCTATGTTTGCTGAAAGCTAACCACATCTTAAGTGAGTGGGAAGAAAAGTGAGGGAAAGCATAGAAGTATAGGTTGGCCACAGTAGGTCCGTAGGGAAATCTATTGAGCTAATGAAAGTGTTTATTAAGCCAGCTCTAATTCCCTTTAAAATTGCTTTCAAAGATGTTTTCTTAAACTACTGCCTGTCAAACAACATTTTGGAAAACCATTTTAAGGCTATTTTCTGAGGATTTTCAAAATCCTGCAGCCACAACCATGCCTTCTTTTTTATCTAGGTAATATTATAACTTATATAATACAAAATGTACATAATAAGCCTTTAATTTCTAGAACACTGTTACTCTAGTAATATTTTTCTTTGTGTTTTATTTCTCTGAAGAACATGCACATACATAATTTGATAGTTATTTCAGTGAATTTTTAAAACCGCTTTCATTATAGTCTAAGGTAGGCACTCTAGTAATAAGTGGATTTAAATTTCATATTGTATATTGCTTTCTGTTTAACATTGATACATTAGGTTTAAAAATGACACCTGGCTGTATAAGCCAATAAATTGTGTTAAAATTATAATTGTATCACCAAAGGCTATTGACACCATTACCATGGCTGAAAAAGACTGAATCCACCTCTACTCGTTGACCAATTAACTGGGATATGGCCCTCCACTTTCCTACCACTGGTTCTCACAATGTTCCTCAAACATACCTTCTCTTCCCAGCTTCAGTACACTTGCATTTGCTCTTTCCTCTGCCTGCAATACTTTTCACATGACTATATATTCACATTAATCTATCACCTATCAAAGCCGCCCCATAAACATTTATATCGCACATAAAATGCCATTTGTTTGGAGACGACTTCTATGACCACCTGTCACTTGCGATTGTCTGCAGTCATTTATTTCTTATGTGCTTCCCATGTGCCCTTCCATCTCTTCGACCCCTCTTCGCCCATCCCGAACGGGAAAGCAGGGGGCCTGCCTCTTATTTGGCATTCTATTTCAAGTAATTAAGCAATGTTTGTCACACGCCAGGTGCTCAATAAATATTGTTGATTCAGGGAATAATTTTAAAATAGAAATATATTATTATATTATGAAATGAACTTAAAAATTACCACTTTTGCTTAATTAGTAATAACAATTTTCCAGTTTGCTTCTACATTTCTATTATATATATATATATATATATATATATATATATATATATATATATATATATATAAATTTAAGCAGGTATTTATAAATTTAAAGGCCAATAAGTGTTGTAATAGATATTCTATTCTACTTACATTATAATCATGGAAACAAAAGATCAGATAGCAAGTTATATTTTTCTCAAAATTATACTAACTAAAATAAAATGAGACTAAAACTCTGCTCTACCAGTCCTTAGTCGTTTTCATAAAACATGCTGAAATCTAGTGAAAAAGCTACATGAATCCTTCAACCTGTTTTGAGAAGCAGAAAAGTGAAATAGTAAAAATGGCATTGGACTCAAAAGAGCTGACTTTTATTCTTTGCTGTGTTTCTGGCTAGTAGTGTAATCCCAAGATATTTAACTACTCTGAGATTCAGAGGCTGGAGGAGGAAATCATAGCATTTCTTTAAGGCTTAAGTAAGAACATATATTCGAAGTGCTTAGTAGAGTCCCTGATAATAGTCTCTCAATATGTGGTATTTTGCTGTCATCATGTTAGCTAGTGAGGTAATTGGTATGCTTCTCATAATTCTGATTGGCACCAAGAATTGCAGCATTCTTCTTCCAAATCTCTTCTCTATTACAAAACTGGGAAGATTACCCATCACTGACTCAGGTTATGCCGTTTACCTTCATGGCTTCATTAAAGCGCCAGGAAGTCCTTAAATTAAATAGAAGTGGAAGGTATAAAGATTATTGTTCATTAATTACTTTAATTCTTGTTTATGAGCACTTTGTTTTTGCCTCATTAAATTTCAATCAAAACTACAATTGAAGGGAAGAAAAGGTAGTGGTCCCCATTCTAGAAGAAACTGGAGGAGGCTACCTGAGCAGGGAACAGTTCTCCTCCTTCATCCAAGGGAAATTGGCAGTGCTTCTATTGTCAGTTCTTCAGTCTTCTCGACCTTTCAACTTCCATTAAATACTGTGAAGTATGGAGTACAACCTAAATCTGCTACAGAAAGGGTTATGAGAACACCATCACTTGATAAGTTGCTTCCTAATTTTGCAATACTACTATTATATCTTTGTTGGACCAGTGAAACATATGGCTGATGAATGAAAGTGAAATGCAGAACCAGTGAATCTGAAAGGTGTGATATTTAATATGGCTTCAAAATTCCTGCCTGGGATAAGCATTCTTAACTGTATACAAATACTTAGAAGAAAAGAGGAGGTATTTATTTATTTACTTATTTATTGTGCCAAGGTCCTGGATATTTATCACCTTCTTAAATACCCATGTCTCCTTTTGCATATAAGGTCACTTGTAATTGTCAAGACTGGCAAGATCCTCAGAGGCCAGTAACTGCTGTTATCTGGTAAAGCCCTTTATTTCTATATTGAAAACTCCTAGGGTGAAGGTGGCTTTACGTTGGAAAAGGAAAGAATCAACCAAACATTATAGGTAATATTTGTGCAATTTGCTTGGAAAGCATTTAATAAATGATAACAGTGGCATGATTTTGCTTTTTGTATTTAATGTACAAACTTTGAAGCCCTCCAGCTGTCCCCAAAGCAGAGCACCCAGCTCCTGGGCTGCAGCCAGGCAGCAAAGACCACTGCTTCACTTAGTTCCCCCCTACCTGGAGCAGGTACTTATTGCCAGTAGCGACACGTTAATCAACTAATGAGTCGATTAAAGAAGTAATTACAGTATAAAACAGCAGGAAGGGGACTTGCTTTTCAAAGATGCTGTAATACTTAAGGTTAAGTCAGGTCAGCTTACTTACATTGCACCAGGTCTGTCTAAAACGCCATCTCCTTGTAGCTCCTCTAACTGGTGAATTCTGCTGAATTAGCTGACATAATCAGTCAGTATGGCTGTTTACTATTGCCATAGAATCAGTGGAAAATTCAGTCAATCTTTTTTTTTCCTCCCCTTTTAATTCTTTGTAAGGGCCACTCTGTGTTAGAAACTAAAGGATTTGTAGGAGGGGAAAAAATAAATTGAAAGTGTCTGTTTTCTTCCTAAGAGTGCCTCGATTATGTGGATCAATTGTGCATTTAACTAACTTTCCTTGCAGCACTGTGCAGAAGAGTAAATGCATGTAAACTATATTTTGACAATGTCTGCATGCTCTTTGAATGATTCTTAAGTTTGATGTTTATTATGTCTCTGAGGCAGTTCTTTTATTTGGAAACAACTTTGAAATTGTAATGGAAATCAATGGGTTTAATGATTAAAGGCACAAGTACTCTATCAGATGCACATTTTTCTAGAATGTGTATCTGTGGTCAAATTACTCAATATAGTACATTACTACTACTTAGCGACTGGAGATGTCCTTATGCTGTTCCAAAGATGTCTTAGACCACGTGAAATGAGTTCACATGCTAGGAAAAACTTTTTCATTTTATGTCTTCCTATATTTCATTTATTACTTCCAATAAAAAAGTAGTTATATAGTATTATCCCACTTTTCAGATTAAGAAATCTGGGGTACAGGATAAGCATGAACCTTACTCAAGTTCACAGAATTTTTTAACTGGCCCATCAAGAGTTGATACACTGATCTTCAACTACTTATATACACTACTAATGACTGGGTTGTGGTGTTAGTAAAAGCCTAAACTCATATTGTGAGGAAGTTTTAACTTTTAAAAACATTGTTAATACCTTGTAGTGAAGGATAATTGCAATGAGGCAGAAAATTTACTTACCCTTTTCTTTCTAAGTAGAATAAAGAAACGTGTGTGTGAAATTCCTTTACCATCTAATGTCATTTTAGTAGGCCTGGTGGAATATGTCAAGATTTCAGTCTCTTTTCTGGAGATCAATATTGAATCTATATTATATGTGGCTGCCATAGTGACCTTCCTCTTGGATTGCCCCTACCCCTTAATTTTGATACAGTTACTCTATCTGAAAATCACTTTCACAACCAGTTGATATTTTATACATAACTAGAGGCCCGATGCATGAAATTTGTGCAAGGGGCTTGGCCCCCGCCACTGTGGCGGCTGCCTCTGCCTTGGCCCCCACCGCTGCGGATTCATCCAGAAGGTCGCCCGGAAGGACATCTGGAAGTGCACCCAGTCTAATTAGCATATTATACTTTTATTATATAGATTATATATACATATGGGAATAACTAGACAAATCCCAACATGGTCTAGAAAAGTGATTCTCAAATTTAGAATTATCTCAAATTTAGAGTTATTTGGAGTGCTTTTTCAGATGGCTGGATTCACCGCTGAGATTTCTGAATTAGTAGGTCGGAAATGGGGTCTAAGAATTGGCCTTTCTAATAAGCTCTCAGGTAATACTGATGCTGCTGGTGGGGAGACCACACTTTGAGGAGCACTGGTGTGAAAGAAAGTAAATTCTTCGGAAATGAACTGTCCCATGGGGTAAAGAATTGTATATACAATTTAGAGCCAGGTACTTTATTTTTATAAATCTCAGTAAATAATCATAAAAATCTAATCTACTTCACAATTCTACCTTGGGAGATTTAAATCAATGCAATACATACCATTTCTTGGGTATTTAGATACTCTTTGGGAGTGCTTCCTTTAGTGATAAAAATATTTTTGTTTTGTTAAGTATCCTCTTCCTTTGTCCATTAGGTTGCATATTCTTTTGAAAATTTGTCATTCTTACTTTTTTATTTTATTAATTTCTTTTAATAATAAAGACCCACTTATTAGGATAGTCAAAATAAATATATTTCCTTGATTTTCTGCTTTTATGTGTTCATTGAAGAAAGCCTTTGCCTCAATATTAGATACACATCCATTCATATGTTTTTCTAGTTAATTTCTGTTTTGATATTTATTATTTGATCAATGGGATTTTGTGTGTGTGTGTGTGTGTGTGTGTGTGTGTGTGTGTGTGTGTGTGTTTATGGAGAGAAAGAGAAAGAGAAAGAGCAAAACCTAAATCAACCCCTAACTAGATTGACTCATGTCCCATATTAAAGATCTGACAGTAGAAGAGGTGTGCTCATTTCTAGCAAAGAAATAGTACTTACTGTAGTTCTTACCAGTTTACTACAAATGTTATTTAATCAATGCACCCCTAAAAAAAGAAAAGAAAATGCCAAACAAAAAATAAATCACTGTTAACAGATAAAGCAACTTATTTTATGAGGCTTACCAATGGCCACAATATTAAGACTATTGCACAGGGATTTAAAAATAACTATGAATAATATGTTTAAAAAGCTAGTAGAAAAGAGAATATATAGTGAACAGAAGAGGTAGTTTATCAGTGATATGAAATTATTGAGAGAGCTAAATATAAATGTTAGATATATTGTAAGCCTGAAAATAATGGAATTTCATCTTTAAAGTACTAATCTATTTTAATAAAAGCCTAATATGCTAATTAGACTGGATGACCTTCCTGATGAAGCCAGGGCTGCGAGGGAAGCCCGGGGCCTACTCTTGCAAGAATTTTGTGCATCAGGCCTCTAGTAGAAAAAGAAAAAGCAACTGTCAAATAAGGATCCTATACCTAGCACAAATTTTTCTAAAACAAAGCTAAGTGAATTTTTTTTTCAAATAAACAAAAGCTGAGGTAATACATTTCAAGCAGACTGCACTATAAAATAGGCCAAAGACTATTAGGACAGAAGCAGTATGATTTCAGATTAAAATCTTGATCTGTGAAAAGAAGTAAAGAGCGACAGTAATGATGAAAATGATAGAAAGTAGAAAATACATTTATTTACTTGATTTCAATTGTTTCAAATTCATTAATGCAAAAATAATAATACCATACTATGAGGTTCATATAGTATTTAGAATTAAAATGTATGACCACAATAACAAATTATTGGAGAGAAGAAAATGATACATGTAAAAAAAAGTTTTATGGTTGAAAGTATTACATATGTCCCCTAGCCTTCTCCCATTCCCCACCCCCTGCCCAGGCCTTCACTACAATTTTTTAAAATATATATTTTTATTGATTTTGGATAGGAAGGGAGAGGGAGAAAGATAGGAACATCAATGATGAAAAAGAATCATTGATTTGCAGCCCCCTACATGCCCCCTACTGGGAATTGAGCCCCCACAACCTAGGCATGTGCCCTGACTAGGAATCAAACTGTGACCTCCTTGTTCATAGGTTGACACTCAACCACTAAGCTACGCTGGCTGGGCCTTCAACACACATACATATATATATATGCATACTTCTATATGTTTATATATATATTTACTACATATACCACTGTAATATACATATATATATATATATATATATATATATATATATATATATATATACTTATTCATGATATTATAATTTACTTCCTTTTGGTTTACACATTAATTTTCTGGAAAGTGTGTGTTAAATTCTTTACCTGTGTGACATATTATTGATTTTTATTCAGTCTTTTCAATTGATTTTACTAAATTTTCAATTGATATTTTACTTCAAATGTTATTCCATTTATTTCATTTTTTAGTCAGTCATTGAATAAACAAATGAATTAATACTATACATGTTCATTTTATTTTTCAGTTGGTTTTATCTTACATTTAAAAATTCATGCTTAGTTTTTTCTATGTCATTTTAATGAGCACATTAATATTTATGTCTTCCCTCAAATAAGAGAGAACTTTCACTCATAATAACTTCCTTTCCCCCCTTTTTTTCTGCCTCTAATAATGCCTTCTAAAATTTAAATTCTCCATTGTTATGATTGCGTTATTTTTAAAATCAGTTCTTACTTTAACAACAGTAAATTTTCCAAAAATTTTTAACTTAAGTCCCTCAGAATGTATTTAGTACTTGTATTTTAATTGTTATTTTTCTGAATTCAAATTCTAGGTTCCATGTTATTTTGTTTCAATTTTTTGAAAATATGCCAATATTTCTGGATTTTATTACTGCTGTTTATGAAGTTTATTTCAGTAAGATTATGTCTTTCTAAAAAATTACTTCATTGGAACACATTTTTAAATTTCACCATAAAGGGTCAGTATTTCCTTTTTTTCATTTTTTTCTTATATATAATGTATTGCAGCCTATGAAGCTCTTTGCATCTGATATCTTAATATTATTTTATGACATTTTCACTATGATTTCTTTAATTATTTTCTGTCCTTCACTTTATTTATTTTATTTTCATTCAGACACTCTAGTTATACATATTAACACTTCTATTTCTAGTTACTGATTTTTTTCAGCTCACACGTTTTGTCATTTGGCTATATCCATTTGACTATTCAAACTATGTATTAAGTCCTTTATTTCAATAATTATTTTTATTTAAATGGCCAGATCTCTGCTTGTATCATCTTTAAAGTTACCTGATGCTGTTTTGTGTTTTTTTAAGAATGTTGTCTTTGAAAATTCTTTTTTTCTGCACATTAGCTCTGCTTCCTCTGTGCTAGGTGCTCATGTGCTTCCCTATTTGTATAATCTTTATGATCCTGAGACGACTTCTTAATTTCTTAATTCCTGTTATGACGTCATACTACCCTGGAAGTCTTAGCTATATGCTTTATATATAACTAACTGTGTAATATATAGCTTTGTAATACCAAATGTTGGCATGTGGCTAAGATGGCAGAAGAACCTAAATTTTGGATTTGTCCCTTTTAGGAGAATTTAGGAGAGATACGGCATCTCAAGGCAAAGACCTACTGTTCTTCTCTTCTCTTTTCTACTCTACCAGGTGGGTGGACTCCTCAGGGAACTCCCCAGCGCCTCTGCCCTGAATACAGTTCTTTCCAAAATCTTTTTGTGTGAGTTGTAACTGTCTAGCACACAGTGCAGGATGAGTGTTTGGAGGAGGCATTCAGAGACTGCTCTCTGTACATGTTCTTTTTTTTTCTTTTTTTTTTTAAACATAATCAACTCTTTATATATATATATATATATATATATATATATATATATATATATATATATTATTGATTTTTTACAGAGAGGAAGGGAGAGGGATAGAGAGTTAGAAACATCGATGAGAGAGAAACATCGATCAGCTGCCTCCTGCACACCCCCCACTGGGGATGTGCCCGCAACCAAGGTACATGCCCTTGACCGGAATCGAACCTGGGACCCTTGAGTCCACAGGCCGACGCTCTATCCACTGAGCCAAACCGGTTTCGGCTGTACATGTTCTTAATAGCATTTTTTCCAGCTGGGTTTCAGGGTTGGACTGGTGTTATTAGGCACTTTTAGCAATACTGGACTAGCATGATTGCTTGCTCTATACTACAATGGGGTTTGCAGTGCCAAACACTTAAGGACAGGGAAAAGGTCACAAGTAACAAGTTCTTCCCCAGCTTATCCTCTGCTCCTGACACCTGGCTGCTTTCTATTAGGAGCCATCATTGCCACCAATGTGTGTCCCAGAACCCATCTTACTTCTGTTTTTTCCTTGAGGGTTCTCACACTAGTATGTGACTTCCATTAATAACTGTTTTAGGTAGATATTTTTAAAGTCTGCTGCTGAAGGTTTTATATATTTATGCACTTTCTTAGTTTTATAATCTATGAAGAAGAACTCTCTTAATTTTCCAGGGAGGATTACAAAAGATGAAAGGTAAACATTGTTTGTGAGATTTTTTCTCCAAACACACACATAATTCTCTTACCTGTACTGTTATGGCAGGCAACTGTGCTGTTAAACATAAGCTGTAAATCTCATTTTTTTTCCATAGGGAAATAATGAATAACTTTTACTTTGGACAAATTGAAGTTCTAGACCATTGCTTTTAAAATATTACAAATAACATTGTTCATTTGAAATTAAGGAGTACATATGTAATATCTATTTTTTAACTACACAGCTATGCTTGTTAATTTAATTTTAATGGGAATTATAGATTTTTTATCAAGATTTTTATTATTTTTGACATATAATATTAAGTCTTCATTCTGTATCCTTAATAGTGCCTTTTGAAATTATGTAGGAATCATCAAAAGAGTTTTGTTTTCCAATAAAAACATGTTACATTTAAAATAAAATCAGACTTAATTAGGGAATGAAATACTCTAATATTATCCTTAGCTTGACTAAGATATCATTGTTTTATTTGAGGTTTTATTTTGAAAATCTTTACATATGTATTTTTTAAATTATATTTCTGCATGCGTTTAAAGGGATCTCCTTTTTATGTATACACTTTATCTTGTCTTAGCTTATGAAAATATGATCATGTTCATGCAAATTATACAGCACACATTTTACAAAAAAAAAAAGGATATTACAAAAAAGTGAAGCAGGAATTTGGGGAAGAACATAGGCAGGCTTAGGGATTTTTTAGAATTGGGGTCCACGGAAAAGTGCGGGGCTGCAGACTGGGAGAAGGTACATTTCCATTACACAAGGAAGCCAGGTGCAGTTATATTTTTATAAGACAAGGGAACTAGAAGTAGCCAATAAAGGTCTATATTTACAAAATAAAGAGAAGGAAGCCCTTCATCCAGAAGGAGAAGAAAGCCCAAAGGGAATAGGAAAACAATGAGGAAGGAGGGGGGAGGGGAGAACCTCACATGTCCCATGTGAGATTGACCTTTGAGCCCAGGAGTTACTATAGTAACCAGTCTAAGGGAATAGTGTAAGGTGACCAGATGTCCCGCTTTTGGCAGGACAGTCCCGATTTTTAACAATTTGTCCCGCGTCCTGCGGCGTTTTAAAAAAGTCCCGATTTTTGGAAAGAATGCAGGACAAGCTAGGGAACAGCAGGAGAACGGGAAGGGGATATACGGTTTTCGGCGGCCATGTGGCTATTTAGCCAGGATATAAGTTTTATATTATTTTTGTTAATTTTATAATGTTAAACTTTAATAATAACAAATAATTGTTGAGAACTGATTATCAAGAACTGCTCATCAAAGTTCGCATTGTTGATCAGTTGTTAGAATTCGACCACCATTGTTTAGACTTAATGAACAATGGCATTTTTTGGGATTGGCAATGACAAAAACATTTTGTAACTGTCTCTCAGACGATACACATCTTACTGCGTGCTAGTAAGCTAGTTAAACAAGTGATGTCATTACAAATCAGCTATTCAGATAATTTAGGTAAGTAATTTATGTATTTATTTCATAAATACATGAATTTTCTTGAATTTAGCAGACAGTACTCGTATTATTTATATTTTATAGTGGCGGCAAAAAGTCTAGCGCCAGCCTTGAAAGTGACACTTATGACTTACGTTATGGCAAATTCAGAGGAAAAATAATACAAGTTAGTATTGTTATTATTTAGAAAGAAATATAGGATTAAAATAATTTTTAAAATATAGTTACTTTATAACAATCAAATTAATTTAATTTATAAACTAACAATAAAATATGTTAAAGTAATTATGTACCTACTTACTGTGTTTTTAAGCAATATGTATATAATAATTTATAATATAATTTTAAATTATTTTTTTTAGATTTTTGACATAATGAGTAAGAAAAGAGGATGCAAATTCAATGATGATCTAAGAAGTGAATTTCCTTTTATTAAAAAAACCAAAAGCGATTACAATATAGACCAAATTTTTAATCAAGAACCCCCCCACCCCACCCCGGGCCGAAACCGGTTTGGCTCAGTGAATAGAGCGTCAGCCTTCGGACTCAAGGGTCCCAGGTTGGATTCCGGTCTAGGGCATGTACCTTGGTGCAGGCACATCCCCAGTAGGGGGTGTGCAAGAGGCAGCTGATCGATGTTTCTCTCTCATCGATGTTTCTAACTCTCTCTATTCCTCTCTCTTCATCTCTGTAAAAAATCAATAAAATATATTTAAAAAAAAACAACCCCCCCCCCTCTCTGCCCGTCAATGGTGTCCCGCTTTACCAATGTTAAAATCTGGTCACCTTAGAATAGTGACCAATCAGAAGGGCTATCAAGACACCAGGATGTGCAGCCTATATAAGCCATAAGGAAAGCAAACCCAGTGGGACTCTTCCCCCTCCCTACAGGGGAGTCCATTCTGTGGGACTCTTCCCTCTCCCCGTGTGGGAGTCGTTACTTGTTCTTCAATAAATCTCCACCTTTTGCTATACCACTTTCTGTCCGTGGATTCATTCTTCGATTCCAGAGGACAAAGAATCCGGGTTCCAGTCCAAAAATTCGGTATCATAAGCATTGTTTGTGACTTTGTTATGTTTTTTTCCCCATACTAATTTAAATAGTAATAATTTAGTGGAGTTAAAAAGAGAAGTGACCTCTTTGATACTTAGAAAGAGATTTATTACATCTTGTGGATACGGCCTATTTGTGACTATTCTATCAATGGGAGGGAAAATGAAAAGTAAGAATTATCTTCTCCCACCGAGATGTGCTAAATGAAAGGTGCTAAGAGATGTGGAAAAGAATGTGAAGGATTAAAAATAATGCTGGGCTTTGAATGTTTTCCTTCTACTTTTGTTTACTCTTTTTAAATTATGCTTCGAATTATTTGGGTAGCAAGTTTCCTGATGGGTGGCACTGGAGTAAAAATGTATTTTACATAAATAAAAGAAAACACAGAAGAATGCAGTGAAAACATGGCTCTGGGATAATACCCTCAGCTTGTTTGTTTGTGAGATTTGGGAGCTTTGTCATTTAGAAAGCTCCTTGTGATGTATTAATTAACTGAAAACAGGAATGTACTGTGTCCAAACAGTGCATATATTGAGAGGGTGTGATGTGCTGGGAAGGCCTATGTAGGAATTGTGCTGTGAAACTACAATGAAAAGACTCAGGCAGAAAACAGCTTTCTGAAAATTGTACTTTTGATGTGTTGGTGACATGAAATTGATGGAGTTAGGTGGAATAATGACTTAAACATTAATCCTCCTCTCTTCTGAAAGGCAGGATCTTGAGGAGTTCCATAGGTCTTGTATGGAAAGAGGATTTAGCAAATTCCATTACTTTATCTTTCACAAAACTCAGTACGTTTCATATATACACTAGTAGCCCGTTTGCACGAAGATTCGTGCAATAGACCTTCATTCACCTGGCTGCCTGCACCAGTTTTCTGCTGGCACCGGGGACCCAGGCCTTGGCTGTGGCCACCGCCTTCTGCCTTCTTTCAGGGTCGGGGCTTGGCCCCGGGCAGTGGGCTTGGGCTCGGCCGCACCCAACATCCCTGCTAAGGATCGCAGGAGCCGACCCCCAGTGGTTTCCTGCGATCCGTGCAGGCTCCCTGCTGGTGCCCAAGGCCGGGAAAGCCCCCGCCCGAGGCTTTCCCGGCCTTGGGCTCCGCCACACCCCAACATCCCTGCAACGGTTTCCTGGTGGGCGTGGTTGGTGGGCGTGGCTTGGTTGGTGGGTGTGGCTTGGGCGTCGTGAAGGTGCAGTCAATTTGCATATTTGTCTATTATAAGGTAAGATGAGTACTTTGTAAGGGAGTTACCCAGATCTGGTAAATCCAGGAGGAAGCGAGTTAGAATCACATGCTTGCACTCTGGGAGGGTCTTCTGTGAGGTACTGTGTAGGGCATGGGACACACTTGAGGCATCTCTGACTAAGCCCATTGCATTAATTTAATTCCAAAACAAGACTCTCAGGTTTGGTCCACCAGCCTTCTCTCCATTATCTTGCAGCCAAAAGCGTTCTTTTATGATAGCGGTGAGCCTGGGCTCTTGGGGTGCTTCGAATGCCATGGCTTATAGAGGAACATCATCATAAATGCTATAACGCTGAGAAGTACCCAAGACAATGGTTTCCACTTATGTACATGTATTAGTAGTCGCCAAAAGTTTTCAGATCAGCCTTAAAGAAAATTACTATTTGTTATTTTTTAATGTTTCCCCAGGGAATAAGATTTTCTTTTTTATTCGCAGCATTTGTGAGAAAGGTATATATGTGCCAGTGACCTTTCCTGAACTAATAAAGATCGCATAGCTGTGAAATGAGTCACCATATTGTCAAAGCCTTGATAATAAACAACTGGAGAGTTGATCCTCATGGCTTTCCTTGTATTTCAGTTTTAACTAACATTGTGATTGATGTCTGAAATCCACCATGTATGTGTGTGTATGTACACATTTCACATATGCATGATTCTTTAAATCTCTAAAAGTGATCATCATGCTTACTAGCTAGCATTTCAAGATGAAAAACATCAAGAAGAGCAGGAATACATTTAGAATTAAGAGGTATGAAACTAGGTGAAAAAGAACTAAAGAAAAGGCTTTTAAAAGCTGGCTATCAAAATTTTAAAATACACAGGTTTTGGATTGTTGTTTGTGCTTCCCGAACAGTAGTAGAATTATCTTTGTCTCAGACCTTTACAGAGATCCTGCCCAGATAGTTAGGGAACAGACGTTTCAGAAGTAATCTTTCTGTGAGGAAATGGCCTATCTGACCTAATTATGGGGTCTTTCTCTCTCTTTTTCTTTCTCTCTTCTACCACTTGGAGGAAAGCTGTGTGGGAAGTAAAAATTCCTCTTCTCACTATGTTTTGCACATTGTCAAAATTTATTAACACAGTATTTTCAGAAGAATGACAGGGTTATTAGACATTTCATGGCAGAAAGTCAAAAACAATTTTGCATCCTGTTTGGTCAAAACTTGTAAAATTTTTAAGAACCACAGAAGTGAAAGTGGTCTTTCAATGCAGGTGTTAAATGCAGACTTGCCAATTTTATAGAACTTGAGCTTCAGAGAGAAAAACAGAGAGTCAAGTGTATACAATATTAATTATTAGAATGTATGGGATAGATGCTATTATAACATGATAAACCAAGAATCACAAAAATATATGAATACCTTCATTTAGAATGCCTAACCTATGGACATTCATATGGAACATTACCTTTGTCTATATCATTCAAAAAAAAACCCACAACAGTTAAATATTTTAAAAATACAAAGAAATTTTTAAATGCACCAGTAAATTAATAGTTTCTATTTCCTTTGGTATACAAAACACTGATCTAACTTATTTTTTTTCTAATTTTGATGGATATTTTCATTGAATCAACTTGATTGATATGTATAATGTTACACATGAATAAAAACTAAAACAGTTTATTGGCATGCTAGTAATGTAAGTTAAAGAGTTTTTATAATTTAAACAAAGGCTATTGTGTTTCTACAATGGAAAGACTATATGTAGCTTATTTTTTATAGTTTGTTTTTTATTTTATTTTCATTTTATCCCTATGTTGCTATGTGCTCATGGTGAAATTTATTTTATCTTGTATTTTCTGGGGAGGAGGCAGGATCGAGATGGAGGGAATCAATGGGGGGGGGGGGAAGGAGACACCTGTGATACTTTCAATAATAATGGTAAATTAAAAACAAAAAAAATAAACACACACACACATAGACAGAAACAAAGCATACATCTCTCCAGACACACAAAAGCACAGGGATAGTTTGGCTTTTTAAACACCCAGGTGTTAACACTGCGAAAAACAACACAAATACATTGCTTTGAAAAATCTATGGGGAAAAATTAATCTGATTAATCTGTAGAACAATGATGCAAGTTGAAAATAGACAAAACACAGGTGACCTGATGGGGAAAGGAGGAAATACTTGTTATATAAATGTATATTTACATCCATATTTACATATTTTCCCAGGTAGTTAATTAATTCAGTAAATATTTAGTAAGTAAGTACCTGTTAGTCCGGACTACTGGTCTAGACATTTTGACAGATACTAGGAGTGCAAAAATGAAATGACTTAGCCTCTATCATGGAGGAGTATGAGACAAAGAGAAGGAGAAGGATATAAAACAACCTCTTGGTGGATAGGAGTCATGACTGTATGGTATAAGCCTGTGTACATTACAGTGAGGTACAAGCAGAGATGTGGCCACCAGGGTGGATAGAAGTGAAGGTGATCCAGGGAGCTTGAATGATGGGGTTTTTGTTTCTTTGTTTTGAGTTGAAATCTATGGAAATGTATGACAGAAGAGAAGGGCATAGCAGAGAAAGACAAGTTAGTTTTACCATTATGGTCTAGAGCAGAGGTCGGCAAACTCATTAGTCAACAGATCCGCAGTTTGCCGACCACTGGTCTAGAGAATAAGAGCATACTTTCAAAATACAGGATAAGAGAAAAGGATATATAGAGATAAAATATCAATTAATATAGAATGATAGTTTATGTCTTCAGACAAGACCAATCATATGACAAAATTACAAAATAATTGATTTTTTTTTTGGTATCTAAACTACATCACTGCTAGTTGTATACACCATTTATACCAGGTACCCAGAATTTCATGCTACCAACCGTGCTATATTCTATCAGTCTCCTTCAGAAATGCTTGCATTTTGGTTCTCACTCCATCCCATCTCTTCTACTTTGTGCGCCATTGCTTCTCACTTAGTGGTTGATGAAAAGCAATCTGATAAGCTATTTCTTACTAAGGTTTAATTACCTAACAGCTTGATTATTAAATCTCCAAGGGTATTTGGATTTTGAATAGAGGACTATTGGATGTTAAAAGTCTTAACTCAATGGAAATAATTAGTGACTTTTTTTTTTTAAGTGGGTAAGACATTTGATTGGGACAGGGAAGGAGACAGAGAAAAGTAATTCAGCAACACTTCATATTTTTAAGAAACCACAAGCTCAAGTAGGAACAGAATTATATTTAGAGTTAAAATCATGGTTTTTCAGGTATGTGTGTTGTTAATGTTTAGATATATTACTAAGGCATATCATGACTTATTTCTTTGATTTGTTAGATTGGTAGGTCAAAGAAATATCACCCCCCAAAAAAAATATTTTCATGCAATAAGGTATTTGACCAAATCTCTGTGATTCTTTGGGGTTACCAAAGGAATAGGGCCTTAACCATCACTTAGAAAACTTCTTTGGAATGTGAACAGAGGACACAGACTCAGCTAGTAGAATGGGCAGAATGTAAGCAACAGGGAGAGAGACATCAGGCAGTGAGCTAGAGCCTAGATTTTGGATTCAAACCTAAGTAAATCCAGGTTCAGAAATGTCCTACCCATTTGATCTTTGGTCAATTTGCGGATTAATTGCTCCACACCTCAAGCTTTTTCTTACATCATTTGAGAATGCAAATGATGCATACATTAAGTTGTTGAAAGAATTAAATAGGAACTAAATAAAAGGTGTTTAGTAAAATTGCAAGCATCACACATTAAAGTAAATGCACAGGAGATGTAATTAATTAAAAGCATTTAGGCAGAGAGTAAAGTCATTTTTTAAAATTTATTTTTAACATCAGGGGTAGTAGCAGCAGAGACAGAAAACATTTAAGTTACAATAGTAGTTCATTCTGCTGTAAGGAGGAAAGGAAGATCTTCCCCAAGAAGGATGATAAGCACACAGCATTCTCCTATTGGGTTAAAATATATCATATTGAGACAGTAAAGCTATTGAATATCTGCAGAAACTTTTTTCCCAAAGAGGCTTGCTGTATATCTTCTCAGTTTTCCATTGAACATTTCCTTCATGTACACTTATAATAAATCTTCAATATCCAAAATAAGTTCAGAACATGTGTTCCTTGTCTCCTGAGAGACTTCATAATTACTGAACAAAAACTCACAAAAATGAATTGTTCAAAACTAAATAAATAAGTAAGGTTTAAATGTAATGCCACCACACATGTAAGCAAGGTAATCAACTTCCTGTACCTTGTTTGTTTTTCATCAATAGATGAAGTTCAACTAATACATCAAGATAAAATGCCTAGTGTGGTTCTTGGCTGATAATGAACAAAAATATGGTTATCATTATTATAAGATGAGGAAATTTAGTAAACACCTAGCATTGCAACAGATGATTCATTAGAACAAAATCTAAATATTGGACTCAATGGCAAGTGCATTATGATCCAAGAGGATAAATACACCATGGAACAGATAATGGGATCTTATTTTGCATTAAATATAAGTACTATGTTTCCATGAAGGTAAACAATCATTTTACTTTACTCAGTCATCATCTAGAGGACTTAGTTCTGAGAGTAATATTTTAAGAATGACTTAAATAAACTATAGAAACTATGGTGAAGAAGATGAAGCAATTTGTAACTTTTGATTTGGAAAAGAGAAATATCTAAAATTGTTACTCTTAAAATATTTAGAGTTGGTATGCTTGAAGTGAGTAATAGGTGAGGATTTAGTGGAGAAAGTTCTTAGATTTTTTAATCAAATATGGACAAATGTTATAAAGAAGATCTGTCTAATAATTCAATGATATGTTTTAATGATTGGAAATTATATATATATATATATATTTTACAAATATGTTTTTTTGTAATTTTTTTTCCTTATTGATTAAGGTATTACATATGTGCCCTTATCCTCCCTTTGCCCCCCCACTCATGCCCTCATCCCCCTTTTGTCTGTGTCCATTGGTTAGGCTTATATGCATGCATACAAGTCCGTCCTTTGGTTGATTTCTCCCCCTTACCCCCACCCTCTCCTACCTTCCCTCTGAGGTTTGACAGTCTGATGGATGCTCCTCTGTCTCTGGATCTGTTTCTGTTCATCAGTTTATGTTGTTCATTATATTCCATAAATGAGTGAGATCATGTTATATTTATCTTTCTCTGGCTGGCTTATTTTGCTTAAGATAGTGCTCTCCAGTTCCATCCATGCTGTTGCAAATAGTAAGAATCCCTTCTTTTTTACCACAGCGTAGTATTCCATTGTGTAGATGTACCACAGTTTTTTAATCCACTCATCTGCTGATGGGCACTTAGGCTGTTTCCAAATCTTACCTATGGTAAATTGTGCTGCTATGAACATAGGAATACATATATTCTTTCTGATTGGCATTTCTAGTTTCTTAGGATATATTCCAAGAAGTAGGATACTGGGTCAAATGGAAATTCCATTGTTAGTTTTTTTAGGAAACGCCATACAAATATGTTTTTATTAATTTTTTAGAGAGAGAGGAAGGGAGCGAGAGAGAGAGAGAGAGAAACATCAATGTGAGAGAAACATCAATCAGCTGCCTCCTGCATTCCCTCTCCTGGGGATTGAGCCCACTGGGGATGGAATCCACAATCCGGGCATGTACCCTGACCAGGAATCAAACTGGTGACGTCAGGTGCACAGAATGATGTTCAACCAACTGAGCCACAGGAGCCAGGGCTGGAATTTTAATTTTTGACCAGCTTTTAGTGATATGTGATTTAGACTAAACATGAGAAGGAAAATACACATCATGCTTGTCACCAAGCTCCCATCCTCAAACCATGAATATATTCTCAGCACAGGGCTCTTCCTCACTGAACTGATGGATATCCTTTAATCTATAATCTTAATAGAGTCCTTTAAATTCTATTTAAAATAGCCACTGCCATCAATTAGTATGCCATTCCTGCTAGATGATCTTTGAGGCCCTATACAGTCTAATACCTCATTATATTGATTTTAGAATTATATTCTATCATCTAGAAGAGAGGGCATTATGTCTTCCATTAACTTATATAAAAATAAAGAGAATCAAATTTTTAACCAATGTTGTAATGTATATTTCTACAATAAATAATGTTGATATAATCTTCAAATCTCAGCAGAATCACCAGATGGTATATTTTCTAGACAAGTCAAATTTATAACAATGTATTTTTACATTTTGCAATACAACATAAAGCCTAATAATAAGATCTGAATTCTGCAAATACTAGACAAATCTGCAAGTATAACATTCTTCTCTCCTAGCGAACATCCTGTGAATTCATAAATATTTACATATTACAAGTTATAATTATGTAGCACTGGGGAAAAGGGAAATGTAACTGTATATTTATATCTACAAGAATATAAAAGAACATTCATAAATTACAAATGTGCATTGTTCTAAGAAGGGTACCTACTGAGCTTTTGTATCTTAAGGCCAATACATAAGACAAGTTTTTACATCCCCCCTCAGTGGAATAAAAAAAAAAATTATAATTGTAAGTTTGAATGACTATTGATTGCTTATTATAGTTTCTATTAATAGTTGTAAATGATTATGTATGAGCACATCATTGTAGGTATTTGATAATGTAGAAGGGAAAGTTTATATTGCTACAGAGATAATCCTCCTTAAGAAACTGACAAGCATGATTATAAAAAATGCTGCAAGTATGTATTTGCCTTAAAACAATTACCAAAAATAGTGCAGTTAAATGCTATCTTGTTACTGCTTTTCATGTATTAGTTGGCTTTCCACAGTAAATTCTGTCATAGATTAGTATGAACACTAATAAAGGTCTGCTAAATAAAATAAGATTTAAGTTTAGAAGTCTGTTATGCATATATTTATTTTGAGTTATCCCAAAGCTTTAAAAAATAAAAACTGAGAATTGTCTTCCACACTTTTACCATTTTCCAAAGGAATTATCATTATTTATATTCTTTTTATTATTTTCGTACTCCCCTCTTCTTATTCTTTTCATTACAAAATATTCCAACCATTTAATTACTTCGTAACTATATTGTTATGCATATCTCTGCAGATACATTTATAGATGAGAGTAAATTCTGTTCCCAAACAGTCTCATCTCTGAGGTTGACAGCCCTTGCACAGCAGTGACCTCCAGTCATCTGATCAAATTTTGGGTTACTTACTAGCTATAATCAAATATATTCTCATCTCTTATTTGAACAAATCATACAGAAATTGAATACAATTTTCTATGAACACTAGCAATATGTTCACTTCTCTGATAATTTTGACATTAAAATTCCATCTTAATAATCCCATCCTTCAGGCTTTTCAGACTCTTAAGGTATTAAAGCAAAAATTATCCTAAGCAGTTAGATTATAATGTATTTAAAGATTAGACATTTCATGTTGAATATTAACTGCTCCATTTCCCAGGAAAAGAAGACTATGCTGATTTTCTTCTATAATTTATACAATTCAAAGGCCAGCTATCCAAGTTTCCAACCATGTTACAAGAAAACATGCTTTAAAGTGGATGTGAATGCTACATAGAGTTTTAAAGATATATGCGATGAATGACATATTTAGGTAAATTAGAAATATTTACAACAATTATTTAATTTTATTTCACAATAACATACATAGTGTTACAAAAAATTGACTATGTCAAATGCTTTACAATTGGATAAACAGTTAACTAAAATAGTTAAATGTTCTATTAAAAAATAAAAGTATGCACCATGTTAACCCTAGGTAATAAATAAGCTGTTTATTGAGTATACCCTTTATTATTTGAAATGAAAGAAATTAAAAAAATGTAAATTAACAGATGAGAAAATGACCTATTGTATTATTTCTCAGGCTGAAGGACCAATGAGATATTAGCTATTATATATTTGTACTCTGCAGAGTCTATATGTGACTGGTTCATAAAAATAAAAGCCTTCCCAATTTTAAATTTCTCCAGAGAAAACATTTTTGAGCTGATTTCTATATTTCAAATTAAAAATTAAAAAAAAATTCTAAACCTTTTTTTTTTTATCTTATGGCCATCTTTCTATAAGATATGAACCTTTATTCATGTGCAATTTAAAGACAGAAGGTACTATGGACTGAATGTGTGTTCCTTGCCCCTCAAATTCATGTATTAAAATCCAGTCCCCCTTGTGATGATATTTGGAGGTGGGGCCTTGAGGAGATGATTAGGTCATGAGGGTGGAGTCCTCATTGAATGGGATCAGAGACCTCAAAGAGATGCCTTCCTGTGTCCACCATGGGAGGACACAGGGAGAAGGTGTCTGTGAACCAGGAAGTGGGCACTCATCAGACAATGAAGGTGCTGAACCTTGACCTTGGGCATCCTCCAGAAGGTGAGCAATATATTTCTTTTGTTTGTCAGCCATCCAATACATGGCATCCTGCTACAGTAATCCAAATGGACTAAAACAATAAGCTTGAATATTCATAGAAGGCATGTTTCCAATAGTCTAATTCTTCTTTTTCCACTGCTGATCAGAGAAATAAGAACAACTTAAAAATGAATAGAAATAGTTACAATATATACCCTTTTGCACAGTATGTGATAATGCCATTATCTTCATTTGTACCATTAGCAAATCACTTCTACTCACCAAGCTCCATTTTTTACTTAAAAAGATAATTACTCATAATTGTTTGTGTGTGTGTGTGTGTGTGTGTGTGTGTGTGTGTGTGTGTGTAATGATTAGATAATGTGAAATTATTTTATTTTGGATTTATTTTATTTTATTTTAATTTTTAATTACATTATATTGGTTTGGACTCTCCTAAAAGTAAATTCTAGACTAGATTTTCAGTGTAGGTGGTTTCTTTGGGAGGTGATAACAGGAAGCACCGGCATGAGAATGAGAAAGTCAGAGCAGGAAGAGAGGTTTGGTTTTCTGCTTCTGCTTAGCAAGCCACTCCAAAATTATTGGCTTACAAGGACAGCCATTTATTATATCTCATAATTCTGTGTGTTGACTGGCATCAGCTGCTTGGTCTCACTGTGGGCTGCAGTCAATAGTGACTTCTGCTGGTAAGTAGCAGGACAGCTGCATACCAGGAAACTGGCTCTCCGTCTCTGTAATCCTAGAGCATTGGTTCTCAACCTTCATGACGCACAGGTTGAGAACCACTGCTGTAGAGCCTAAGACCACCAGAAAACACAGATATTTACATTATGATTCATTAACAATAGCAAAATTAGTTATGAAGTAGCAACAAAAATAATTTTATGGTTGGGGATCACCACAACATGAGAAACTGTATTAAAGGGTCGCGGCATTAGGAAGGTTGAGAACCACTGTCCTAGAGCCTTTTATTTTTTATATGACCTCTCCACATGGTGTCACAATAGGATGTTTCCAGCGGTAGTATAGTCAGCTATCTTGCATGGCATCTCAGGATTTCCAAAAGTATGAAAGAGGAAGCGAACAAGTCATTGTACGTTGAAAACTTCAAACTGCAATGTCACTTCCACTAGTTGAAGTGAGACAAGACTACTCAAGGGCATGAACACTGAGCAGGTTGGCTCTTCAGCGCCTGTTTTTGGAGCCTAGTAGCCACAAGAAGAGTCCATTCATTGTAGGTAAATGGAGAGATTTATTTGGGGTAACAGGCAGAATCTTGCTGGAGACAGCTAGGATATGTATAAAACCACCTTGGAATTACCTCACTTGAGAGGTGTAGAAGTGGCGATATCTACCAATTCCTATTTGGCTTTGCTAAAGGGATGCTTTTGCAGGAAAGCTTCCTGACAGATAGCTAGGCCTGCTAGACATGTAGGTAGAGCACATAGGCCACGCCCTAGAAACCTCTCTCAAAAAGTTGCAGGAAATTTCAATGTGTTGATAGACATCATGGGAATACAACGTCCGAAAGGGATAAGGGATAAATGTATAATACACACCTTACAAATATAACAAAATGAACATTCAGCTCAGGAAATAAACATTATCAATATCTTAAAAGTGCTTGTGTTCTTTTATTTATTCATAATTTCCTCCTATTCCCAACAGAATAGCCACTATAATAATTTTTTAAATATATTTTATTGATTTTTTTACAGAGAGGAAGGGATAAGGAGAGAGAGTTAGAAACATTGATGAGAGAGAAACATCAATCAGCTGCCTCCTGCACACCCCCTACTGGGATGTGCCCGCAACCAAGGTACATGCCCTTGACTGGAATCAAATCTGGGACCTTCCAGTCCTCAGGCCGATGCTCTATCCACTGAGCCAAAAACGGTCAGGGCTATAATAAATTTTGTTTTAACCATTTCCTTGCTTTAAAAAAAATAATTTAGAGAGAAACCAAGATGGCAGCACAGGTAAACACCTAAACTGCTGCCTCACACAACAATTTCAAAACTGCAACTAAAAGACAAAACATCTATCACCCAGAACCACGGGAAAGCTGGCTGAGTGGAAGTTCTACATATAGAAGGAAAGAGAAAAGAGCATTGAGACGTGCACAAGCGCTGAAAAGCTGAGGTACAGAGGCGCGCAAATTGGGCTGGCGGTGGGCGACAGGGTGCACTGCTTTTTTCAACCCCAAGGGAGACAAGCTCCTGATTACTCTGAACTCCAGTTTCTGGGGAGACGCTGAGGACCCAAACTCCTACAGGGAGAAGCTGGACTGTCTGCCATCGGGTTGGAAAGTGAGGGTGACTTTCTTGCAGATGTGCGCCCAGCAATCATTGTTTACTGCACTGGGAAGCGGGACACAGGGACTTGGAAACACGGAAACAGAGAAGGCTAACTGGAAGCCATTGCTGTTTGCCACGCCCTAGTCTACTGACTCCCTGAGACCCCGCCCCGCACAATCTACAAACCCACCCAAGCTCCAGGCAGTGGCTTTTGCATATAAATGGCCTGCCCTACCGCAGCTTAACCTAACAAACTGCAGCTCTGGTCAGACAGCTCCAAAACGTCCAAACCACAAGCAAAGAGGAGAAAACTATAGTTCTCACTGTAGCTCCTGCTGGGTGGCCTCAGACAGTAGCTACACAAAGCCACTCTACCAACTCAGGGAAGCAGCGAAAATGTGGAGACAAAAAAACAGATCACAAATGAAAGAAATGGAGGAAAACAAAGGACTGGATATAGAGTTCAAAACCATGGTTATAAGGTTTTTTAAGAATTTCCTAGGAAAGGCTGATAAATTTAACGAGTCACTCGAGGATATGACAAAAGACCAACTAGAAATTAAACATACACTGACTGAAATAAAAAAATATTATACAGAGACCCAACAGCAGACTAGAGGAATGCAAGAATCAAGTCAAAGATTTGAAATACAAAGAAGCAAAAAACACTCTCTTGAAAAGCAAAAAGAAAAAAGAATCCAAAAATTTGAAGATAGTGTTCTAAGCCTCTGGGACAACTTCAAGCGTACCAACATCTGAATTATGGGGGTGCCAGAAGAAGAGAGAAAGCAAGATACTGAAAACCTATTTGAAGAAATAATGACAGAAAACTTCCCCCTCCTGGTGAAAGAAATAGACTTACAAGTCCAGGAAGCGCACAGAACCCCAAACAAGAGGAATCCAAAGGGGGCCACACCAAGACACATCATAATTAAAATGTCAAGAGCAAAAGACAAAGAGAGAATATTAAAAGTAGCAAGAGAAAAACAGTTAATTACCTACAAGGGAGCACCCATACGATTGTCAGCTGATTTCTCAACAGAAACTATGCAGGCCAGATGGGAGTGGCAAGAATTCAAAGTGATGAATAGCAAGAACTTACAACCAAGATTACTCTACCCAGCAAAGTTATCATTCAGAATTAAAGGTCAGATAAAGTGCTTCACAGATAAGAAAAAGCTAAAGGAGTTCATCACCACCAAACCAGTATTATATGAAATGCTGAAAGGTATTCTTTAAGAAGAGGAAGAAGAAGAAAAAAGTAAAGATAAAAATTATGAACAACAAATACATATCTATCAACAAGTGAATTTAAAAATCAAGTGAATTAAAAATCTGAGGAACAGAATAAACTGGTGAATATAATAGAATCAGGGGCATAGAATGGGAGTGGATTGATAATTCTCAGGGGAAAAGGGGTGTGGGGGTTACGGGAAGAGACTGGACAAAAATCGTACACCTATGGATGAGGACAGTGGGGGGAGGTAAAGGCAGAGGGTGGGGTGGGAACTAGGTGGAGGGGAGCTATGGTGGGAAAAGGAGAAACAATTATAATAATCTGAACAATAAAGATTTATTAAATTTAAAAAAAGCATTTATTCTATGAACTTTGTTTTATAATACTTACATTGCTTAATTTTATTTATTTTGGAAATTTATATTTATGAAAGAATACTATATGTATTTTCTTCAACTTGCACATTCATGGAACATTGTTTTTCTCATTCATGTTTATGCTTAAAACTGAAGTTTTTTTGTTTTATTTGCTCTATAGTATTTCATTATATAAATATACCACATTTAATTTCCTTAATTGCTGAATAACCTTTTCCTGGATACCAATAATAAAAGATTCATTTTCATTTTATAATGATATCAATTTTTATTTATACATAAGAAATTTACATTATTTTATGTATATAATTTATAATTTTTAAAAATATCTATTAAATTAAATTTTTGTCATTATACAAGTTCCCTCAATCTTTTATAATGGTTTTTGCCATAAGTCAATTTTGTCTGTTATTAATACAGTTTCCCATTTTCTTAGTAATTATCAGACCTACATTTATTAATTCATTTACTCTCATTAATACTATGTTCTTTTCTTTTAGGTGTGTCAAGCTTTCTTTTTTAACTGGAATGCTTATCCCACTTACATTACTTTTGTTTATTGATGTGTTTGCATTAAGTTATATCAAATCAGTATGTATTTTTAATTTACCTTGTGTCTGTGGTTCGTTTTTATCTCTTTCTCCTTTTTTGAGGGGAGATTATCTCTTTAGGATACTTTATTTTCATTCAACTTTTCCTTACTTTTTAGAAGTTATATACTATATATTTGAGTTTCTAGTTACTTGAGAGGCATACTTAATCAAGTTTAAAATTAATCAATATGTATATATTGTTAAGTCAGGGTTCTCCAGAGAAACAGAACAAGTAGGTGAATATATATATATATATATATATATATATATATATATATATATATTATATGATATATATGATATCTGTATTATAGATATATGTTTCTATCCATATGTATATACATATTCATTTTGTGTATATAAAATATAAAGATTTATTATACAAAAATTGGCTCATGTGATTACATAGGCTGAGAAGTCACAAGATCTGCATTTGATAACACAGACACTCAGGAGAGCCAATGATACTGTTTTGTGTCCAAAAGCCTGAGAACCAGGGGAGCCAATGATGTGTGAGTCCAAGTCCAAAGCCTGGAGAAGACCTTTGTCCCAGTTTAAAGACTCTCAGTCAGAGAGAGCAAACTCTTTATTACTTAACTTTTATTTTAGCCAGGCCTTCAACAGACTGGTGAGTCCTACTCATATTAAAGAGGGCAATCTACTTTGAACAATTAAAATGCTAATCTCATTTCAAAACAGTTTCACAGGCAAACCAGAATAATGTCTAACCAAATATCTGGCACTGCGTGATCTATTCAAGTTGACATATAATTTAGCCATTGCAATATCTTTTCCTGAACAATATAAGGAACTTAAGCTACTTTAACCAGAATTATCTAACTCCCAAATCATGTGTACTCTTGTTCATAATTTAACTGTCCCTTTTGTATACCCTCAAATCAGATATTATTATTGTTTAAGTTTGTTCAAATTTACCCATACATTTATTATTAGCACCATTCATCTTTTTCTTATTTCATCTGGATTTTTCCTTTTCTTGTGTTCTCTCTTTGTAAAATCACTTTAGGTAAATTTCTTTGGTGGTCAACTGGTTTTTGTTTTGTGTTTTATATCTTTACTAGAGGCCTGGTGCACAAAATTCATGCATGGGGGGGTCCCCTCAGCCCAACCTTCACGCTCTCCAATCTGGGACCCCTCAGGGGATGTCTGACTGCCGGGGATAGGGCCTAAACTGGCAGTCAGACATCCCTCTCACAAACCGGGACTGCTGGCTCCTAACTGCTCACCTTCCTGCCTTCCTGATTGCCCCTAACTGTCCCCCCTGCCAGCCTGATCACCCCTAACTACCTCTGCCTGCCAGCTTGGTCTCCCCTAACTTCCCCTCCCACTGGCCTAGTCACCCCTTACTGACTCCCCCTGCCAGCCTGGTCCAGCCCAACTGCCACCCCCTCCAGCCTGGTTGCCCCTCCTTGCCCCGCCTGCAGGCCTGGTCACCCCAAACTGCCCCTCTCTGCCGGCCTGATCACCACCAACTGGCCCCCCTGCCAGCCTGGTCATCCCTCACAGCCTGCTGTTCAGTCATTTGGTCACCCTCATTAACTCCCTTTCCGGCCTTGTCACCCCACATAGACTGTGTTTGGTCTTCCGTCCGATTGTTTCAGTCATGACGGCCCCTGGCTTTTTATATATTAGGATTACCCACCTGTTATTAAAAATCAGCTTTTCCTAGGTATATGCTTAGAGACGGCAGGTTTTGTTTTTGTATCATATAGTTCTGTATTTTTCTCTCAGCGCAATACAACGCCAGTCATTAATTTAAATGCCATTTTGTTTTTCACTCTGATTGTCTTAAAAATCTTATTAGTCATCATTGTGTTTTAAGAATCTTCTCAGTTTATTAGATGGTCACTCTTTAGGTAACTTCCTTTATTTATCTTGCTTGGGCTACATTTTAATTTCTAAATATGTCAGTTTGTATATTTTATAATTTATGAGCAATTATTAGCCTTGATTTTTTTTTAGATAATTCCACTTGCCCCTAGCTATTAATCGTTGTTGGAACTCTGGCTATAGTAATGGTAAAGCCATCTCATTCTGTTCTTCAGAGCTTTTAAACTCTTTCCATATCTCTTTCTTCTCTCTTGCTCCCTCTACCTTTCTCTCTACCTCTCTCTCTCTGTCTCTCCCCCCCACCCCCCAGTCTTTCTCTCATCTCCATTCCAGGTAATTTTCACACTCTCTTCACTGGATCTATTTTGTTACTTGAGTACTTAAAATTAATTATAATATTTTCCTTTTTCTAATTTATCTGTATTTTTGAAAGTATTACAGATGTTCCCATGCTTTCTTTCCCTATTGACCCCCTCCACTCTGCACCTGCTCCTCCCAGGCCTTCAGCACACTATTGTCTGTGTCCATGGAATATGCATATGTGCATATAAGTTCCCTGGTTAATCTCTCCCCACCCACCGGCCTCCTCCTGCATTCCCTCTGAGATTAGCCCATCTGTTCCATGCTTCTATGTCTATGTAGTATTTCATGGTGTAAATGTACCACAGCCTTTTTTTGTGTGATTTAATAATTCTTTTTTGTTGAAAGTATTACATATGTCCCCTTTTTCCCCCATTGACCCCCTCCAGCTCCCCCCTCCCCCCATTCCACCCAAGGCCTTCAACACCCTGTTGTCTGTGTCTATGCTTATATGCATACAAGGTCTTTGGTTGATTATCTCCCACCCATCCACCCTCCCCTGCCTTCCCTCTGAGATTCCGCACTCTTTTCCATGCTTCTCTGTCTCTGGATCCACTCCATTCATCAGTTTATTTTGTTTCTTAGATTTCACATTCACTCTTCTTATCTAAGTGTGATACTTTGGGTCCCTGGCTTATGTTGAAAGAGTATTACATTAGATTCCCTTCCTCACTATAAAAGTTTAGTTACTTAAATATGATGGCAATGTTACACACAAAGGTCAAGAAAATCTGGAACAACATTATTTATTTACTAGAGGCCTGGTGTACAAAAATTCATGCACTGGGTGGAGTCTCCCTCAGGGGATGTCCACCTGGGGAGCGGGCCTAAGCCATCAGTCGGGCATCCTTAGTGCTGCCACAGAGGTGGGAGAGGCTCCCGCCACCACCACTGCACTTGCAGCCATCTGCCCCACTTGTGGCTGAGTGGAGCTCCCCCAGTGGGAGCACCCTGACCACCAGGAGGCAGCACGCATCATAGCGACCGTTAGTTCTGCCATCAGGGTCAATTTGCATATTACCCATTTATTATATACTAGAGGCCTGGTGCACAAAATTTGTGCACTGGAGAGGGGTGTCCCTTAGCCCAGCCTGCACCCTCTCAAATCTGGGACATCCCTCTCACAATCCAGGACTGCTGACTCCCAACCACTAGCCGACCTGCCTGCCTGATTGCCCCCTAACCACTCCTCTGCAGCCTGATCGACGCCTAACTCTCCCCTACTGGCCTGATTGCCCCCAACTGCCCTGCCCTGCCAGCCCGGTCGCCCCTAACTGCCCTCCCCTGCAGGCCTGGTCACCCCCAACTGCCCTCCCCTTCCAGCCCGGTCGCCCCCAACTGCCCTCCCCTGTAGTTCTGGTCCCCCACAACTGTCCTCCGCCCACAACTGCTCTCCCCTGCCAGCCATCTTGTGGTGGCTATCTTGTGACCACATGGGGGTGGCCATCTTTTGACCACATGGGGGCGTCCATCTTGTGTGAGGGCATGATGGTCAATTTCCATATTATCTCTTTATTATATAGGATGATATATTATTAATTTTTAAAATTAAATATTTATTGTTGAATATATTACATATGTTCCTTCCCCCCCACCCCCCCATTGACTGCTTCTAGTCTGATACTCCATCCCAGGCCTTCACAGCCCTATTTTCTGTGTCCATGATTTATGCATATCTGCATATAAGTTCTTCGGTTGATCTCTTCCCACCCACCCTTCCCCGCCTTCCCTCTGAGATTTTATAGTCTCTTCCATGCTTCTATGTCTCTGGATCTATTTTGTTCATCAGTTTATTTTGTTCATTAGATTCCACATATGATTTAGATCATGTGATACTTGTCTTTCTCTGACTGGCTTATTTTGCTTAGCATAATACTCCGTTTTCCTTTGATATAGCATGGAGGGACCAGAGAACATTATTTAATCTAATGGAAAGAATTGAACATAAGGAATTGGTTAGACAGGCCTTGGAGTATCAAGAAGCAAAATAGAAACACTGAAGTATTGTGGAGATGAAAGCTACAGAGAAAAGCTCCATGCCTAGGGCTGTGGAAGAAAGAGAAGATGGTGGAGTTATTAAAAGTTAAAAATTATAGGACTGGTGCTGCAGACCTAAGGAAAAAAGCTTGCCTGGCTCAGAAGCTCCAAAATAAGGACTCTGAGGATTCAGAACCCCAAAGAAGACCTCTAAGGAGGGGCTGTGTAGTAGTTGGTTCTTGTGTGTTAAAAGCCCTAGAGAGGCTCTCTACAGAAGTAGAGATTGAATTTCTGAGAAGGGACTGGTAGCCAGCTAGTGCTAGTATTTTTGAAGGAGAATAACATGCTGAGTGTGGGAATATGGAAAGAAATCCTGGAATCTAGAACTAACTGTCTCTACCAATATAAAGAGCAGTGGCTGTCATCATGTTAACAGGAATAGGAAGCAATATAGTGAGAAGTATTTCTCCCGTCCCATACAGTTTCTAGCCACTCTTTATCCCCCCCCCCCCAATGAGAAAACCTAATAAGAGCCCTTCGGGTTTCAGAAATAAGTCTATGGAAGCTTATTCTTTAGCCCTGCTCTACAGAAGGGCTCATTTGAAGCTGGAAAATATTAACCTGATAAATAGCACTATAATAATATTTCTATATTGTTGAAGAGGCCATTTGTTGGTTGAACATCCAAGAATGTGGCCAAATAAATTGATGGGGGAAATTAAAATTAAAATAACATGTTAAAGTGTGGGGGTGGGGGGAGGGTGGGGGGATAAGGACACATATGTAATACCTTAATCAATAAAGAAAAACACACAACATGTTAATAAACATATAATTCACATAATTACCCCAAATTGTAGCTTGTTGTTCCCCATTACACTGTTTCTCACTACTACAATATCGTTTTCAAGCCTCACCCGCAAGGAGAGAAATGTAAGCAGAAATGGAGGCACCTAAACTAAAATACTGAGTCAAAAGTGCACATTATTTCTCCTCTCCTCCACAGCAGTGTTAGCATATGATGTTTGGTTAACGCCATCAAGAGTTTGTAGCAAAATCAAAGTAGAATTTACCTTTTCTCCTATGGAAGTAGAAGGCATTGTCCACTTCTCCTCTATCCTTTCTGTTGTTCAGATAATGCAAGGGCTACTCATGCAGGTGAGCACAATTGAAAGAGCTAAAATGGTTTTCTCTAAAGATGTGCTAGGCCACTTTCTAGGGCAGAAGGTAGTGTCAATCCTTGTAGCTTTATGAATCACACACACTAACTTTCCAAGAGAATGTCAGTAAACTCTAATGTACTCACCTTTCCTCTAGTCTTGGCAAATGTGTAAATCATAACACAAAAAAAGTATCACTAAAAATATTTTCTTTGATAAATAATGATCATCTGTTTATTATATAGATAAAAGAAAAAAAAAAGATGACAATATTCCCAGGAATTCTGCTTTATGCTCTCATGTACATTATTTCACTTAATTTAAACCTCACAGCCACCTTGAATAAAATGATTTCCAAACACATTGCCATAATTAAAAATTGTAGTGTGTATATGACTTTTATATCATTGAATTTAGATGGTGTTGATGGAGCCTAATATTTTTAGGGTTGTCTGCTTTTCTAGTAGAAGAAACAATAATGGCTGTGTGCCCATATAATGCATTCTTTCTTGGTTATAACTCACTATATAGTCTCCATTTCTGCTCTGCTAATATGTATCTAATTTCAAGCACACACACACACATGCACATGTGCACACATACACTAATTTATGTATGTTGGAATGTTCCTCCTATCCTTCCCTACTACTTACCTACACAGTGATACTGTATAGAGATAAGAATAACTGAGCATTTCAGAGTCAAGATTTATGCCTTTTAAGATCCTTAATAGAATCTAACTGCCCAATAACACTAAAATAACGGTGGTCATAACACATTTCTTCCCTGAATTGCAGGCACATAAGGGACATTTCTCATAAACTAGTATAGAAGTTATTACCACATTGTGTTACAATAAACTGTATGTATACACATACTATATTTTGTGAACATATTCTGAATGCTTAGTGAACACAGTTAAAAATCATTTTTTTGGCCTGTTAACAAAAAAAGAAGGATATATAACATACATACCAGAAAATATATTTTAAAAGCATATTCAGAAATAAGGGGGTAAGAAACATTCATATGGTCTTGTCTAAAAGATAAGTAGGAGGGGTTTTCTTTCAAAACTCTTTAGAAAGCACATTGGGCAGTCCACCCCATCGCACTCTGCCCCATAATCATGGACTCACAGTCCAAAGAGTTTTCCTGGAAGAATTCTGTGCATGAACATTGTCAGACATTTTTAAAAGGTTTTCCCTTTATCCTCACACTAAGGAAATCAGAAAAAAAGTGGGCAGTATGTTGCCAGTCAACAAACACACACACACACACACACTTATCTATTTTTACGGTAAGCTCCTTGTAGCAAGGAGAGTGACTTTTCCAATCTTTTGTTTTTTTCCAGCTTGGCCTTGGGATGCACAGGACCATTTGCTGAATGAATAAGCGAATGTTACACCAGTTTGTTTAATACTCAGTGACTCAATATAGGTAATGCAAGCATATTTAACTATGCATTCAGCACATTAAGAAAGTCATAGTTCTCATTAGAAATAAATGTCCATTAAGAAAAATAACCTTATCCCTCCCGTTTCACATCAGAATGCAAAGAAGCTTGGTCAATTGGAGGGAGAGGCCCGTCTCTCTGTTTGCAGCCAGAAGGGGAGGCAGGCACGGCAGTTTGAAGCCTCCCTGAGTCCTGACTTCCCTCTTCTCCAGAGACTCTCAGCTCTGACAAGTGACCCCTTTACCTTGTATTGGACATATTGATCCAGAAACTACGCAAAGTCTGCCCTGGTGTCCTGCTTCCCAAACCGCACGGGCTCCAGAGTTGACCTCCGTCTCTCCAGTGTGATCGAGTGCTACCATCCCCTCTGGCGTGTGATGGATATGCCCTGACCCCAAGACATTTGATGTTCAGCATCACATTTTCTCACTACGCACAACATTAAACTAACAATAGTTTTCTGCCTTAAAGAGCCAAACCTCTGCTATAGGAAGAAATACAGAGATTCTAATAATTATAGGCTTTTAAGGAATGAGACAACCAGGAAAACCTCAGTAACTGGAAAATGGAGGCAATTCAGTGGCAACGTTTCAATAATAGGGCTTATTTCCTGGAAAAAGAGAGAGCAGCGTATCCCATAGGAAATGGATGGAGCTGGAGTATTGAATTAAGCAGCATCAGACATTTTATTCGCGAACTTTAAAAAAAACGGGCATACCTTTTTGAATACATGGCTGATAATTCCTTATGAAGCCGACAGAATCTGAACTTGACATCTGCTGCATATGAAAATGTATTTACATATAAAGTCTACACCCAAATGCAAGGTTTCTGTCTTCTATAAAAGAGTGTATCCACTTGCTGCAGGAAGTTACCAAAAATAGGGCCAGTTCCCGAAGGCATTCTTCCTGCAACATTTGGTGAGAAAATAAAGGGATCTG